>NC_056538.1:405000-737500 GCF_910596095.1 Thunnus maccoyii | reverse complement strand
TATTTGAGTGTATAATGAGCATTCTAGGCTGTTTTCATGCAATATAAGATCCAAGATCTCCAAGATTACAAGCCCTTAGAGCAGTGCCAATCAGAGTAGAGAAGTAGAGTAGTGGAAATTTTGGGCTGCTTCCAAGCAATATATGGACAGATATCTGACACAAATCCTGGGTGCTGTGTTTGTCGTACAATAACAGCTGAAAAAAGCCACTGCTTTCCCTCCTTTCTATGTATGCTGCAAACATCTTGGGACAGTGGTAGCCTAGTGGTGGGTGAGGCGAACTTGTTACCACAGCGTTGCAGATTCGATCACTGAGCCGTTAGGAAGAAGCTTGGGGGGAAAATTGAGTAACTACGCTCTCCCATCTCTGAATTCAATTCCACTGATGAGCCGCAGAGCAAGGCACTTATTGGCATATTGTAAGCTTGCTGTTTTGTGGCATTGGTGCAGTAACAGCTTTTTTCTGGCAACACAATCATGCAGCCCATTTCTGTATCTCCTTATTGTGCATCGAGAAACAGCCACACCACGTTTTTGCAGAGAAGCCTGTATTTCAGCTGAAGGTGCATGTGGGTTTTTCTTTATAACCCAAACAATTTTCCTGGCAGTTGTGGCTGAAATCTTTTTTGGTCTACCTGACCATGGCTTAATATCAACAGGACCCCTAATTTTCCACTTCTTTATCAGAACTTGAACACTACTGATTTTCATTTTCAAATCTTTGGATATCTTTTTATATCCTTTTCCTGAATTACAAAGTTCAGCTACCTTTTCTCACAGGTCCTTTGACAGTTATTTTACAGCCGTGGATGAAATATGCAAGGGTCTCTCAAGAGCTAAGAAACTCATTGACTATTTATACACAGACACTAATTACAGTCACAGGTGTGGAAACTTACCTTTCATAGCCATTTAAACTTACCTTTCATAGCCATTTAGCCTTTCAAAGCCATTTAAAACCAAATAAGGACCCCACTCAATGTTCCAACTATCGCCCCATATCATTAAGCAATGTGACCATATCTCAGGCATCCAATCAAAATCACACCACCATAAAATCAGTTCGTATACTGATGACATTCTGTTATATATAACGAACCCCTCACCTTCACTCCCATCAGTTCATAATCTGATCAGTAATTATAGTAAGGTGTCTGGCTACTCCATCAACTGGACACAATCTGAGATTTTGCCTATAACTAAATTCAACTGGGACACTGAGGCTTGGGATCCTCTCTTCAAACAAACAGCAAAATCTATTACATACCTTGGAATTCATAGCTCTCCAAATTTAAATGAATTATTCAAACTCAACTATACCCCTCAGCTACAAGAAATAAAAGACAATCTGGAAAGATGGAATAAATTACTAGGATTCTTAATTGGCTGAATTTCAACTTTTAAAATGAAAATCCTCCCAAAAATAAATCACCTCTGTATTTATTTCCGGTCAACTAGATTATTGTAATGCACTTTTTGCTGGACTGGCAAAGCAAGCACTTAATAAACTCCAGCTTATTCAGAATGCTGCAGCCAGAGTATTGACTAAAACCAAAAGTTGTGAACTCATCACTCCTGTTTTAACTTCTTTTCACTGGCTCCCAGTAAAGCAAATAATTGATTTCAAAATACTTCTTATTGTTTTTAAAGCTATGAATGGCTTAGCTTAGCTTAGCTCCCTCCTACGTCATTAACATGCTCTCTGAATACACAGCAGACAGACCCCTGAGATCATCAAATGAAGGTCTCCTCACTATACTTAGAATAAACTCCAAATCAGCTCATGGTGCCTTCAGTCATTATGGTCCTACTCTCTGGAATTCTCTACTACATAACCTCAGGTCTGCTACAACAGCATCTTCTTTTAAAAGCAGACAAAAAACATATCTTTTTTTGCAAGCTTTTAGTTAGGTCAATGGGTAAAACCTTCATTTTAGAACCAGTATTATTATTGTTGTTCCTTTTTAATAATAATAGTACTTTCTTACCCTACTCTCTCTATTGTAATACCTTCTTACCTTCTCATTTTATATGTTGTCTTATGTTTTCATATATGTAGCATTTCCTTATTTAATGTTTCATCTTATATATGTTTTTGTCCTGTATGATCTTTACCTACCCTTTACCTTACCCTTTCTTTACTTTTGTTTTTAAGCACACTGTCATATGAAATGTGCTATATAAATAAATTTGACTTGACTTTTCTTTGATTTTGCTATGACCCCTGTCACCCAACCTCAGGCTTTTAACAGTGCAGTCACTTCCCCAATCAGCAACACGCCCACTGAGAAACAAACTCTGATTATTGGCAGCTCAATAGTGAGAAACGTGAGGTTAGAGACACCAGCAGCCATAGTCAAATGTATTCCTGGGGCCAGAGCGGGCGACACTGAATCAAATTTAAAACTGCTGGCTAAGGATAAACGTAAATATGGTACGACTGTTATTCATGTCGGCGATAATGACTCCCGATTACGCCAATCGGAGGTCACAAAAATGAATGTTGAGTCGGTGTGTACATATGCGAAGACAATGTCGGGCCCCTCCCTGCCTAATCTGACCAGTGATGACATGCCACAAGTCACAATTCAACCGCTGGCTGTCGAGGTGGTGTCCAGCAAATGATGTGGGCTTCATAGATAATTGGTCTGATTAGGAGAGACGGCATACATCCCACTTTGGATCGAGCTGCTCTTATATATAGAAATATTGTTATTTTGTCTTACTGAAACCTTGCTGTTTCATGAAGAATATGCCAGCCTTAATGGATCCACTTCCCCCAGTCATATTAACACACATTCCTCGAGATACTGGCCGAGGAAGTGGAGTCGCAGCCATGTTCAACTCAAGCCTTATTGTCAACCCTAGACCTAAATTTACTTATAACTCATTCGAAAGCCTTGTTCTTAATATCTCTCACCCAACCTGGAAACAGTACAGCCAATTCTATTTTTATCAAACTTTTATCAAACTAGAGTTTTTATCAAACTTAATCCTTAGTACAGATAAAGTAATTATAGTGGGTGATTTTAATATTCATGTGGACGTCGATAATGATAGTGTCAGCACTGCCTTTATCTCATTGTTAGACTCAATTGGCTTCTGTCAGAGTGTAAATAAACACACTCACTGTCTTAATCACACCCTTGATCTTGTGCTGACTTACGGCATTGAAATTGAACATTTGATAATTTTTCCACAAAATCCTATTTTATCAGACCATTACTTGATAACTTTTGAATTCCTATCACTGGATTACACACCATTAGACAAAAATGTCTTCACTAGATGTCTATCTGATAGTGCTGTAGCTAAATTTAAGGAAGCAATTCCATCAGTGCTGAATTCAGTGCTATGTCTCAATACTTCAGAGGACTCCTATGCCAATTTTAGTCCCTCCCAAATTGAAAGTCTTGTTGATAGTGCGGCAGGCTCACTGCAAATGACACTGCAAACACTCCACTCCATCGCCCCTTTAAAAAGGCAAATTATAAAACATAAGAGGTTAGCTCCATGGTTTAACTCCCAAACCCACAAATTAAAGCAAATATCGGGAAAATTGGAAAGGATTTGGCGTTCCACCAAACTAGAAGAATCTCGCTAAACCTGGCAAGATAGTCTTAAAACATACAGGAAGGCCCTCTGTTATGCCAGAGCCACCTATTACTCAGCATTAATAGAGGAGAATAAAAACAGCCCTAGGTTTCTTTTCAGCACTTTGGCCAAGCTGACAAAGAGTCATAACTCTATTGATCCATGTATTCCAATGGCTCTCAGTAGTAATGACTTGAGCTTCTTTAATGATAAAATTCTAACTATTAGAGACAAAATTCAACACACTCTGCCCTCAACAGGCACCGATTTATCCACAAACACAGGAACCTTAGAAGCAGCTGTGGAACATGACATATATTTGGACTGTTTTTCTCCAATTGACCTTCCTGAACTAACTTCAATGATTTCTTCATCCAAACCTTCAACCTGTCTCTTAGACCCCATCCCAACTAGGTTGCTTAAGGAAGCCTTACCCTTAATTAGCACTTCCTTACTAAATATGATCAATCTCTCTTTAGTAACAGGCTATGTACCACAGTCCTTTAAAGTAGCTTTAAAGTAAACCTCTTTATAAGAGGCCTACTCTCAATTCAGGAGTCTTAGCCAACTATAGACCCATATCTAACCTTCCCTTTCTCTCTAAGATCATTGAGAAAGCAGTTGCCAATCAGTTATGTGACTTTCTAGATAACAATAGTTTATTTGAAGATTTAGAGCACATCATAGCACAGAGACATCACTGGTGAAGGTCACAAATGACCTTGTGACTGCATCAGACAAAGGACTTGTCTCTGTACTTGTGTTGTTAGATCTTAGTGCCGCATTTGACACAGTTGATCATCAAATCCTATTATGGAGAATGAAACATTTAATTGGCTTTAAAGGAACTGCATTAAGCTGCTTTAAGTCCTATTTATCAGACTGATTTCAGTTTGTACATATTAATGATGAATCCTCCATGAAAGCAGAAGTTAGACACGGAGTTCCACAAGGTTCTGTTCTTGGACCAATACTGTTCACCTTGTATATGCTTCCTTTAGGTAATATTATTTGGAAACACTCCATAAATTTTCATTGCTATGTAGATGATACCCAAATATATTTATCAGTGAAGCCTGATGAAACCAATTAGTTAACTGGACTCCAGGCATGCCTTCAGGGAAATAAAGACCTGGATGACCTGCAATTTTCTGCCACTGAACTCAGACAAAACTGAAGTTATTGTGCTTGGCCCTAAACACCTTAGAAACACATTATCTAATGAGATACTTACTCTGGATGGCATTACCCTGGCCTCCAGCACCACCGTAAGGAATCTGGGAGTTATCTTTGATCAGGATATGTCCTTCAACTCCCGCATAAAACAAATTTCAAGGACTGCCTTTTTTCACTTACATAATATTGCAAAAATCAGGCACATCCTGTCTCAACAAGATGCAGAAAAAATAGTCCACACATTTGTTACTTCTAGGCTGGATTATTGCAACTCATTATTATCAGGCTGCCCTAACAAGTCTCTAAAGACTCTCAAGCTGGTCCAGAATGTAGCTGCAGTTTGTACTGACTATAACTAGAAAAAGAGATCATATTTCCCCCATCTTAGCTTCACTGACTTCCAGTAAAATCAAGAATTGAATTTAAAATCCTTCTCCTCACATACAAAGCTCTTCATGGTCAGGCACCATTATATCTTAAAGAGCTCATAGTACCCTATTACCCCACTAGAACACTGTGCTCCCAGAATGCAGGCTTACTGGTGGTTCCTACAGTTGCCAAAAGTAGAATGGGAGGCAGAGCCTTCAGCTATCAGGCTCCTCTCCTGTGGAACCATCTTCCAGATTTGGTCTGGGGGGCAGACACCCTCTCTACGTTTAAGAGTGGGCTGAAAACTTTTTGATAAAGCTTATAGTTAGGGCCGACCAAGCTCGCCCTGGATCAGCCCTTAGTTATGCTGCTATAGGCCTAGACTGCCAGGGGACTTCCCATGATGCACTGAGCTCCTCTCTCCTCTTCTCCATCTGTATGTATTCTTTAACCATTAATGCATGTTACTAACTTGACTTCTTCCCCGGAGTTCTTTGTGCTGTCTTATCCGCAGGAAACCCCATAAACCATGCTGACGTGTTGATGTCCTTCTTCTGTCCTTCACCAGCTGTTCCTGCTGTTGTTGCCGTTTGTTGCTGCTAGTCATGTATCTATTACTGTTGTTGTTGTTGTTGCTGTTCTGCTTCTCTGTGTTCCCCCCCCCCCCCCCACCCTCTTCTCTCTCTTTCAACCCAACTGGTCAAAACAGATGGCCGCCCACCTAGAGCCGGGTTCTGCTTGAGGTTTCTTCCCGTTTTTCATTACCGCTGTCGCCAAGTGCTTGCTTATGGGGGAATTGTTGGGTCTCTTTCTCTGTAAATTAAAGAGGATGGTTTAGACCTGCTCCATGTGAAAAGTGCCCTGAGATGACTTTTGCTGTGATTTGGCACTACATAAATAAAATTGAATTGAATTGAATTGAACTTCTACTGCAAAAACCAAAAACCATGAATTAAACTATCTACCCTCCGAAAGCCTAAATAACACAGAGAACTCAAGGCCCCAAATTTCTTCTACTATTTCCTCTCACATCAGCTACTGTACATCTGCCACTGGACACATAACACCAATCCACCTTGGCTAGAAATCAAAAATAGTTTAGTTCAGGAATTGAGCATCAAAAATCATTTATAGGGAAATCCATAAAAACTCACATCTGCTCCAAAAACAACAGCACTATCAGCACCACTCCTAACTGTTTGGTGGAAGTCAAATGAAATTCCCCATTACAACCTCTCATCCATCATATTCCATTATGGCATAACCCCATGTTTCTAATCAATAACAAACCCTTTCTCTTCTCAACCTGAGTTGAGAGAGGAGTAGCCAGCCTGAGACAGCTGCTCAGTGGTGGCTTGCTCATGACCTTTGACCACATACAAAAAAAAAACAACATACCAGACCACTGCTACTTCCAGTGTATCCAGTCAAAAGAAGAACCTCAAAAAATGTTATCCCAAATATAAAAACTCCTGGCATCCAAAGACAGAGCAATATCAATCCCTACAGACAAATGGACTACAGACATAAATAACCTACCAACAGATATTAATTTGCAAAACATATGCAGTAACACATTTTCTATGACATTTAATTCCAAAACCCAACTAATACAGTATAAAGTACTTCATAGAACCCACATCACTACCCACAAACTTTACCACATCAGCTTTAGCCAAAGTAATACACGTTCATATTGTCCAACCTCAACAGATGATTACTTCCATGCCCTCTGGCTATGCCCTCATGTCCAAAAACTTCTGGTCAGAGGTCATGAGCAGGCTATCTGAGATTCTTAGCCTCAGCATTCTCTTATGTCCTATCATTGCATTACTTGGCGATGTCTCTACATTACATACACCTAAACATCTCAAACCATCCATATTAATATCACTAAATGTTGCCAAAAAGACCAAGGCTGCAGTTGAAAAGTCCCTCCTATCGTCTTTTCCTAACCACTTTTCCTTGACCTCGATGGAAAACGTCACAAGGTCAAGGAAAGATGTGAAGGAGAAGTCATAAGGACATAGGAAAAGACAACTGTGGTGCTGAGAAAATCTGACTGCACTCACACTGGACTACATAATTATGCGACGGCGGATGTTATTGATGTAGGTCAACTGTGGTGAAACTACAATGTTCTGAAGATGGACTACAAAAAGCGCATCTTACATACTTCCCCCTGGTCATTCTTATTGTGTTGTTTCATGCAGGCTATATAAACGTGCACAACACACTGAAAAATAACTTCATTACAAAGGTCAGAATTGAATTTTAAAAAGGAATATAGCCTGCCAGTCACAAAACTGAAATGAAATTGTCACATTATAATAGTTTAAGAACCACCACATACAAACCCAAACACCTTGAAATGTTGACTTGTTTGTGCTTTAAAGTTGTTCTGGTTGATACAGGCTGTGGGTCTGTGTCCCTTCCGTCCAAAGCTCTATTCAACTTGTTTGATAACAGGATGAACAAATATACAATGCATTATTTTGTTGCAGATTTTTGTGTGAAGAAACGGCATGTCTGGAGATTTAAATAATAAAGTTAGGCTGCTGTGCCTGGTGCATATATGCGCACAGCGTCTCTCTTAATGTGGAGTGATCCCTGCAAGTATTTAATAAAGCAGAAACGATAAGTGCGTTTTCCCAATAAGACAGAAGCTGTGCACATTTACGCATGAGGCACAGCAGTGTAACTTCATCGATTATCTATCTATCTATCTATCTATCTATCTATCTATCTATCTATCTATCTATCCATCTATCTATTTATCTATAGCAAGCATAGTCAGTGATTGTTTTTGTAGACATGCAGTTGGGTCAGATAATATAGATACAACAATAAAAGTGAAAAACATTTGTTTTCTGGTTTTGATTCAATTTCTATTCCCATTGCCGATTTGAAGACGAAAACGGGAAAAGCACATGAATTTCTGTTTTCTTAATTCATAGAAAAACGTATAATGCTTTGTACATTTGTTTATTCTGTTATCAAACAAGCTGAACACAACTTCGGACGGAGGGGACACAGACTGCTGTGGATGTGTGTAATGTGGGTTTAATCGTTTGAATTTATGAATGGTGCATCGCTTGCTGCCGCAAGAAATAGTGGGATGGAATTATCTCCTTTCCTTTCGTAAAAGATGGTCAAGTGTACCCTATGCTAAAGGAGATTAGAAGTGGAGCACCTTTCCTTAGCAGTTAGAGAGTTTGACCAGCTCTTATCATGGCTGCCACTTAGATACTTCCGGGTCATTTCACTCAGTTAGGAACCTTCCTAAGCAAAAAAGACTATTCGACTGCAGCCCATATTACTGAACTGGAAAGACAGAACCAAGGTATCCATAACCCACTGGCTCAATCTACTAACAGGCCATTCAAATCTAGAAAAACTTACTGCTTCTTTGAAAAACATTAAATCCTATGAAAACACCCGGTCCCCCTTTCTACAATACCTTCAACACTGATTCCTCTTTCCACCAATGGCCCCCAATATAACTGTAAGTTTTACTATTCTTTTTAACTTTTAATTATTTTATTTTTCTATTTTTCTCTCTTTTCTTTATACTCTAATAAACCTACAAGAAAACACAATGTGCAGTTTGTCCCATCAACCCGGTTTGTTTGGTTTTGTCTGTCTTGTCTCATCATGTCTTGTTTCTCATCCTTTATATGTAAATATGTATATCAGAGAATATATATCAAAGAATGATGTGTATATGATATGCGTGCTTTTTTTGGTTACTGTGTTGCTTTATTGTACTGCACTGCGTATTGGGTAATTCTGTATTAAAAAAAAAATGGTAAAAAAAAAAAAAAAAAAAAAAAAAAAAAAAAAATCTTGAATTTTAAGTGCCTTGGCCTCAAAGAAAGTAAAAAACGTAATATAAAATGTCCCAAACCCACAATCGTACATAACATGTTTTGGTGTCGTCAAGGTAATGTGATGTGTCACAAAGTGCTGTCCCGTTCCTATAAATACCATTTCAAACCTTTGCAGCCTCTCACATTTAAGCACTTACCAGGTGATGTCGCTTAACTCTGTAAGGGTTCAGGGCTTAGGGTTTAGGGGGGGCATGGGGATTGGGCCACAAAGATCCTAGCAGAACAGACTCACACACTCTCACACAAACATAGTCACACAAAACACAGGAGCAAAACTACACACAGATGTGGAATACGGCCAGGTCCATAACAGTAGTCTGATCTTTAATCAGGCCATCTCCTTTCTTATACTATACTAAATCAAAGGGATACAGAGCCTAAATATATAATATCCTAGGTCAAGTCAGGAGATACTCTCAGCAAAACATCAGCATTAATTCATCTGCGGATTGTGAATATTTATGCCAGATGTCATATTTGACATAGTTTGGATGTAACAAGTGAAAGTGTTTTGAAATGCATCCAATCAAATGACATTTGGATGACTACCTAAACCCAACCATCATATAAAGCACACCTAAAAGAGTTAGCTTGGCGGTATAGTAGTAGCTAGCAGAGTGACATCATTGTTGGACCTCATACTCTATGTGCATGAGACAAAGGCAGGCCTGCATGCAAGTCACAAAGCCTGATAACAAGAAAGAGCACCAGTCGAACAAAGGGAGTCCAAAACGGACGCCATCTCTCAACATGCACTGCTCAGTTCACACTTTGGTGTTGAATCTAGACACTCTCACCTCTCATTGGCAGAGACGCTCCAACACCAGAGGAAGTCACAGCAACACAGCCGTGATGTCACCGGCCCTTTAAATAGTGGGTGTACCCAGAAATCCCTGCCTACCAGTAATAGTGCAGGAGGGAAGCTCTGTCTCTCCATGAGCCCGTTTACTAAAGGAGGTAACCCCGTGCACGTGCACTTTTCCCCACCGACTGGAAGACTCTCCCCTTGCTGTGCGAGATGAGACATCACCTGTGTTTGCCACCGGATCTGAGAGGAGACTGCTGCTGCAACCCAGCTCTCACTGCCTGCAGAAGGAAGAAAAGGATTTCTTCACAAAGACACAGATAACTTCTCTGCCGTGCTCTTCTTCAACTAAGTCGACTCTGCTGTTTTCTCCGCAACACTGCCAACAGAGCGCGAGGACGGCCCCGTCAGCATCTGAGCTGAAGAACCAAGCCGGACTGAAAGACGAACTGAAACACACACCCTGCTCACTTTCTGACACGACCAAGTAATAATTTTAAGCCTGGGCAGAGAAAGGTTATAGTGTGTGTTATTTTCAGGTTCAGTACTGTTGTTTTTGTTATGTGAATTGACAGAGTGCCGAGTCCCTTTTGTTGCTTTACTCTGAGGAGTTTTTGAAGTTTGCTACCTGTTTAGTTGTGTTTACCCTGCTAGACTGCTTTGTGTTTGTCCCACTCGGGACTGCTATGTTTGTGCCACCATGAGTGAAAAAGTAAGTTGCTTTGTCGATCGGAAGTCAGATAACATGCGTTACAGACTGCTGTCCATACGCATGCTCTCTGTGGACAAAGCAACTGCGTCAGATGTGACTTCCTCCCATAGTCACATACGCATCTAAACTCTCGCGCGACGTCACAACAGATCACGTCACCATCTCGCGCACACACACACATACACGTTCCCACTTGTATGTGTTTTCACTGTACATAGCTGTATGTTTGCTTAGGTAGAACTAGATTTTAGATAGTGATTTATTGTTCAAAGCATTGGCTAACTTTGTTAACTTTGCTTTTGTTTCATAAACACTGTTATATCTTTAAAGAGAGGTCTTTTGTCCTTATTGTGTTTCTATATTGTGAAAAGCAGCTGATTGAGAGAGTCAGAGCTCAAATTCAAACCTTCTGCGTTCACCTGTGAACGGTGATATCCCTCAGATATTGGCATTCTAGGTGAAGTCTTTCATGAGACTACCTTATTGTTTGGTTATTTGTTCCGGTTTCCAGGTGGTGCCCCGTAATTATTAATTCGTATTAATATATATATTTTTTTAAATTAACAATTATCTCTGATTATTATTAGTTATTGCCAATAACCAGCCGTGCTCCTCACAGATCCAAAAGTTGGTGTCCCAGTGTGAGGTTCAATAACAGTTGATGCCCCATATTATTAATTAATATGAATAATTTCTTGATTTTATTACTAATAACCAAATGCACTCCTGCCAGATGTAACATCGTTATAGTAGAAGACATGTGTTTGGTTGTCAGTTCTACAAAAACATTTCCAAAGAACATGGTTGAGGCGTTATAAACAATACAGATTAGGGAGGTGTGTCTGTGTGAAGTGTGTTTGTACAGCTCTGTGTCACTCTGTATTCACTCAGCCATGTCATCTTAACTCAATTAAACTGTATATATATTAAAAATGTACTGCCATCTGCAGCATTCGGTAGAAAAGCCATTTCCTGTTTGTCTCAGTGACCCCTGGGAGGTCCCATGTGAGGGCCAACGCTGTAACAGCCTCCCTGTCCGACTTACTCAGCTCACTGTCTCCGTCGAGCTTTGGTTAACACAAATTTGTAATCAATGGTTGAGTTGATAATAAATGTGCATTAGTTACATGAAGAAGTCATTACATTGTAATACATACCAGCCCAATGGTTTGCCGGAGGTCCAGATCAGTGATATCTTCCAGCTGGATTGTGGCTGTGTCCAAGTTGCCCCTCAGTAACACATGGATAATGGCTGGACTGAGCCCGGATAGACATGGGCCACCATAGATGAAGGAATGGCCCATCATCCTGCCTGCCATCACAAACAGGTCGCTCTCTACCAATATTTGGGAGGTAGAAGGAATAAGGTGATCCTGTTCTCCCTCAAAGAGCAAGGGGATGTTACTGTTGCCTGTATGGGATGTAATTCAGATGGAGAAAAAAAATTGTTGAGGATAAAAAAAACTTAATTCACAATCTTTGTACAACAGTGAAAAAAAAAATTAGCCAAGGCAAGTGAATACAATGAAATATTGGGGTTAAAGAAATGTTAAGATTAATTTTCACTAATATGCGTATCAGTATTTGTATTACAAATACAATGCATACCAAAGTTGATGTGGAACCCGTACTGCAGCTTTTGCATTATCATGCTGAAAAGGTGTCACATCACACCACTTCCGGTGGCTGTATCCCCTACAAAATAGCATTGACTGCACTTAAAGGCACAATATGTAATTTCAGTCGCTAGGGGTCTCTCAATCAAAACAATAACAAAAGATGGGGTGTGATGATGGTGTGAAGTAGCAAGGGATCATGGGAGTTGTTGTCTTCGTTGTTAAATAACCAGCTTCACCGGGATAGGATTACTCCAGTGTTAATCATTCAGGATGTTTTTACTGGGAGCCAAATTACCCGCAGAGGTCTCCTCCTCTCCAGAACAAACAGACCCGGTGATTACAGGTAAAAACACTGAATAAAGCTGTTTCACCTAAAAAATCAGTGTTTCTCCAGCGATGTACGGCGACCACCGGACGTCCGGTTCGGGCAGTTAGCCGAGCTGCTGCTAACACTTGTTCGGTTTATTTCTCTTATAACTTTAGATCCAGACGTTCAGCCGGTTTCTCCCAGGAGCCGAATTATCCGCAGAGACCTCCTCCTCTCCTAAAACAAACGTACGCACTGATTAGAATCGTCAGAATACTCATTAAAGCTGTTTTACCTAAAAAATCAGTGTCCTAAATTTATCATGAAAATGTGACTTAAAACTGAATAAAAGTCCATTTATAACTGTTTCTGTGGAACAACCACAACGCCGATGTATTATCTTGTACACTGTAAAACCGAACAGTATAAGCTTATTAAAAATGATGAGTTGTATTACCTCAAAAATTAAAAACAGCTATTACAAGGCAAAATGTTTGAGTTATTTCAACGAATTTTTAATTTTAAGTGTACAGTACTTAACCACTTTAATGATTTTGATATATTGTACTCAAATAATTTGATAGTAATCACTTAATCCGCGTGACGTCACGCACGTGCGTACGTGCCTCTTCGCCAAAGTGGAAATGTCCGCCATTACTGCTGCTACATCCCTGCAGTGCACAGGTAAGAAGTTTGCTTAAACGTTTTTTGCATGTGAGTTCTTTAGATATATTTAGAGCCTAAAGCGAAAGAAAGAGAGATTGGTAAACTTGCTGTGGGACTGCTTGTGACGATATTTTAAGCGAAACGTGCTGTGGCATGCAGCAAGTTTCTCGACCTGACCAGCTAATTGTTGCTAACTTTAACTGTTACCATGCTGGCTGCAATGAAAGCGGTCATATGGTTTTCCGTGGTTGCCTTAATATTTTATTCGTTAGTTTAGTTACGTGTTTTGTCGGGTTTAATTAACGTAACTAATATTTGGCGTGTCTTAGAGTTACTTCATGCATTTGAAAAAACTGTTAACCATATCTGCCTAATTAAAGAGTGAAAGGCAATTAAAACGTTGAAAACACTGAAAGTTAACGTTAATTATTAGAGTACACAACAATAATAGTTATTCTAATGTTTCCCGTTGAGGCGGACCGTTTGTGATGCATTAATTTATTTGTGCAGGCTTTTTAAGTTTTCTGGTTCTTTTCTCAACCAGAAATTGGCGGCATGCGACCCCATTTTAATCGGGCAAGTTTTGGCAAGTTTCAGTAAAGGCAATGGTTTGCATTCAGTTTTTGCCCCGATGTAATGCTGGAACGTTTTACTACACGTCATGTATTTTAGTAAGGAGAGATCATTAAAAAAAATTAGTCTTGTGATTTGTGTGTGAAATAACACTCTCATGGTCAAGGTCAGGGCACAGTGTCCAGGGTTTGTGCAGTAACCTGACCTCCAAAGATTAGCAGTGTTGACGAAAACATAATAAGTAAAAAGAAAAACACCCAACATCCTTATTTGCCTGCTAAACTTAAGAGCCAGTATAGACTTTTGTTTGTTATATTTATTTGGTGATAAAAGGACCGTTCTAACCATTTGTATTTTTTTTCCTATGAATGTATGAGGATTTTTACTTAGCCAAAGTTTAAATATATTAAGTAGCCTGTTACATTTTTTGCTAAATTACACCCAGAAAAGCCTTTAGACGATCAAGGCATCAGCAAGACATAACATTACATTAGTAACCTGCTGAATGTATTTATTCTATGTTGCCCTCACCTTTTAGGATTTTGACATGGAAGACAACTTATTGTGCAAAGAAAGAGAAAATAAATAGCTTAATTTTTTGAGACCAAAAAGAACAAAGTGTTTTTCGGGTGTCCTTGGGTTTTGTATATTAAAGTCTGAAACACCATATTTCATGTAATTTCTGTAATGTAAGGTAACTGACAATTATTCAATGCTTCTCTATTACTTTGCTCTGGTTTTGTAAAAAGATTGCAGCCTATCTCACTTTTCAATCTCTTCTCTCTTCAGGTTGAAATTGAAGCAACAAAAGACTGGCTGAGATACAGATACCAGATTCTTCAATCTGGTATGTTTATAATGCTCTGCTCGTACCAGTTCTCACTCTAAATATTAGAGTTGTAAATAGAATTTTGGTTTCCAATGGCTTGGAGGTGCAAACTCTGTGCTACTCTCTTTGATAGAAAGGCACAGTTGCTTGAACATTATCGTTTACATCATAGCAATGTCTCCTCAGTCAATCAATTGCCTTGTCTCTATGACAACTGTGTCTGCACATTTCATTCAGTAAATGCATTGAAAATTCACCTAACCCGGTTACATACTCAGACGCTTGTGCAAAGTGACAATCAAGAAGGATATGTGTCATTTGTCTGTGCTGTGTGTAAATTTAAAGAACCTTTTAATGACAAAACTCTTCTCAGTCATTTAAGGATGCATTTAAAACAACACGAGATGGTGGATTGTCCATTCAAAAATTGTCAGTACCGCACTAATGTGTATTCCTCCTTTAATGCCCACAAAAGTAGGAATCATCTAGGCTGTGAATTCTCAGATTTTAAGACAGAAATTGTCTTGACAGAAACTGACGGCCAACCCATTCAGAACCAAGTTGAATCTGATGAGGCTGGTCCGTCTCAGAATTTTCTTGAGCTGGAAGCTCCAGAGTGTAATCCTCCCGACTCTGGATATGACGCTGGTGAATTGCAAACTCAACTGAGAAAAAATTTGGCTTCTTTGTTCTTGAAAATGCACAGTGTTCTGCATGTGTCAGAGACAGCGATACAAGACATAGTGGAAAATCTGGCACAAATATTCACGTTGTCCAAACCCCTTGTGAGAGACTCTGTCATCAAGGTTTTAGGAGAGCATGATCAGTCTATCAATGAGGCCCTTCTTGAGGAATTGGTGGAAGCTGTCATGAAAAGTAATGTTTTTGTCAGTGCTACTGCTGAAGGTGCAGAGCTGTCCAGTGCTAAACGGAGGAAAACATTTGTAAGAAGTCACTACCCTCTGGTAATGCCAGTGCAATATGCTGTGGATTCCCTTGGACACACAGCAGTGTATGTTCCAATACTACAGATGCTTCAAACAATGTTTAAAAATACAGATCTTCTTGACAAGATTCAAGAAACTAAACCATCACCACCTGGAATGTACATGTCTCATGAAGATGGAATGTATTTCAAAGAAAATCAATTGTTGTCAGCGGCAGAAGACCTTAAGTTGTCTCTGATTTTATATGTTGATGACATTGAACTAGCTAATCCTTTAGGCACAGCTAGAAAGATCCACAAGCTTTGTGCGGTGTACTGGTTGCTAGCCAATGTGCCCAGTATATATAGGTCCAGCCTTCATATCATACAACTAGCTCTGTTGTGCAAAGTACCTGATCTGCAGAGTTGTGGTTATGAAAGTGTTCTTTCACCTTTGCTGAAAGACTTGCATACTCTTGAGCAGGATGGCATTTTTATCGAACCTGTCGGCCAATGCGTAAAGGGCACTGTCATGTGTGTTGCTGCTGATAATTTGGCTGCCCATGGTCTGGCAGGCTTTGTGCAGTGTTTCAGAGGACACTATGTCTGCAGATTTTGTTGCTGTACTACAGACCAAATACAGTCCACTGAAGTTTCTGAAGGAGAGTTTAGCATGAGAACAAGGGCCTCCCATGACGTACATGTGCAGAATGTTGTGCAAGGAGAAAATGCATCTCATTTTGGTGTAAAGGCTGAGTACACTCTCAGTAAGACACTACAGCATTTTCATCCTATTTCTGGTTTCCCACCTGATATACTTCACGACCTTTTTGAAGGTATTGTGCCAGTTGAGTTGGCCTTGTGCATTCGTGAAATGATTCGTCTTAAGTATTTCACTCTTGAATATCTTAACACAAAAATACGTTCATTTCCATATCAGCACTCTGATAGGCTTGATAAACCACAACCAATCCCAAAGAATTTTGCGGCCAAACTAAGCATTGGTGGAAATGGACATGAAAATTCCACTTTGCTGAGGTTATTGCCCCTTATGGTGGGAAGTAAAGTTCCTGAAGGAGATGAAACCTGGGCTATTTTGATGGACCTGAAAGAAATCATGCAGCTAGTACTCTCCCCATCTTTCACAGAAGATTCCATCCAGTACATGCAGACTAAGATAAGTGATCACAGACAGGGTCTTCAAGCAGTGTTTCCAGATTTTAAGCTCCGACCCAAACATCATTACCTTGAGCACTACCCAGAACTAACAAGATGTTTTGGGCCTCTGGTTCACTTATGGACCATGAGGTTTGAGGGAAAACATCGCTTTTTCAAAAGGGTGATACATGACACACAGAATTTCAAGAATGTCTTGAAAACTCTTGCAACCAGGCATCAGCACATGATGGCGTATCACCTCAGTGCACCATTGTTTTTCAGACCCCACACACGAGCCTCAAGTGTCACCTCTGTCCAAATCGCCACACTGCCGCAAGTGGCCAAAGACTTCATAGAGACAAAGACAGAAAGCCAAAACATATATAGTACTTCAAAGGTCTCCATAAATGGCACAGATTTTGCAAATGGAATGTTTGTGTCTGCAGACCAGACTGGAGGACTTCCAAATTTCAGCAGAATTGAACGTGTTCTGCTTGTGGATAACTCTGTTTCCTTTCTTTGCAGGAACTACAAGTGCTGGTACAGTGAGCATTTACGATCATTTGAGCTGACATCAACAGGCAACACCTCTGTGCTTCAGCTGTCAGAGTTAAATGACACTGTAAGTCTCATGGCGTATGATATTGATGGGCATTTGATGTTAACGCAGAAAAGATTTATTTTGATCAGAGACTTGCAGGATTAAAATGTATTTGGAAATGAGGATCTATAGACAGTGGAGAAAATAATCTGCCCTCTGCTGGAAATAATCAGTGCCAGTGACACTGCCCACCACAACAAGCCAATAAAGACTAACTGAACAGATTGTTTTGTTTATTGCAAACGGCAGGCGTTTGAAGTTAATGATACTCATCAAAAACAATATTTTTTTTCATTCTAAAATGAAAATTTGAAGTACATTTCTGGCATTTCTTTTGAACAACATCATGATTATATGTTATCAAACTGGATGGTTCCCTTCAATCGATTCTCTCCTTTTCTTCTTAATAATAGGAAATGGCAGCTCAAAACTTCCTACTTCATGTCCATACCTCCACAGACATTGTGAGGAAGATGACTCTATCGTCACGTCCAGAATCTGTGGATGAGTTAAAAACGATGATAGGAGAAAAGTTTAATCTTGACTTCAACTTCAGCCTATCATACCAAGATCCAGATTTTGATGGACAGTTATGTTCCCTTTTAGACATTGAGGAACTTCCACAGAAGGCTGTGCTGAAAGTGATCAGGTCTGAGAGTGATGCCAGTTCAGTAGCATCAGATGACACGATAATATTGCCTCATGCCATGACTCCAGACAGGGTCAACAGATGGCCTGATGTTTTTCCAGTGCCCATTTTTTCCTATGAGGTAGAATTCTTACTTAGTGATGGAAATGCTACATATGACAGAACAGGGAAAACTCTAAAGTTGTCCAGGGGACAAAAGCGTGACATTCTTGAGACTCTTGCTGCCAAGATGCATAGCTTCAAAGCTTACCCCAATGATAAGGAGGTTTCAATGGTAGCAGAAGCACTTGTCATTAAGCATCCTTGTCTGAAAGAGCCAGGATCTCAGACGGGATGGTATGGTTGGAAAAATAGTTTAAGTTTAAGATGGGGAACTTCCGCACTAAGTTGAGTCATGCAGGATTTCATGAGGTAGCTATAAATTCTGGGAAAAGGAGCCGGAACAACCCAAACAAACCATCTCCTCACACCAACATCAAAAGACCGAAGAGGGCAGAAGTGAATTTCCTTCCCAATTTCCCAAGAGGTGAAAATGCTGCAAGCCTTGAACGACTGAGACTGCAAATTGTAGATGAAGTGAAGAAGAGTGACAAGAACCTTTCTCTGATTGGAAAGTTAATGCAGACTACCTTTGCCCTTCGGCGCAATGAGATCGTCAGTGATGATCCCTCTGTTGATGAGATCCTGGAACGCTGGCCTGCACTCAAAATGGAGTCACAAGTAAAGACATTTTTTGTACTACACCTATTTGAGCAGATCTATCACATATAATTCTTTTACATGACTTTGTCTGTGAGGACATGAATAGTTTTACTCAAATGTAGATTAACATACCCTACATGGGTTGGTAGTGTCATTTTTTTATTGCTGTTTTTTATTTTTCCTTTTCAGAAAGAACACACACTATACGCTGACTTAAGTCATTTTATGTTTTTGCAGATCTGTGCTGAGTTTCACAGAATCTCAAACATCAACCTAAAGAACTGCTTCTATGCTGAGTTGGATCGACATGCCCCACGTCTTCAGCGCTTGTTCAGGAGGAAAGCTGCACGGACAGGGAAAGCAGCTGAAGTCCTCAGTCGGATCTTCCAGATGTATGACCTCCAGGTAAGTTGTTTAAGCTTCTTGGTGCTTTATAATTATGTTACAGTAGATTTTGGTTTATCTTTGGTAGAATTTTGGTAGGGCTATTTGTTTTAATATAGTGTTGTGTGGCTATGCTGTTTACCAGCCATAGTAAGGCAAGAATATGTTCTTGCTCCCAAGGAACAAGTTGATGTTCATGTCAGACGTGCTGCTGTTCTCCGTGCTCTCCCTGCATATCTGCATGATGACGACTCTGGATTTCTCAAGCAATGGGATGTAAGTCAGTATATTTATTTTGATCAAAGAGTCAAATTTCTTTGTTACTCTAATCCAGTAAATCACTGATTATACAAGTTGAAAAATTTCAGAGTTTGAATATTACCATTAAAATTATAGTCATATGAATAGAATGGACACAAATCAGAAAACAGGCATGTGTTGAATATGCTTTTCAATCATGGGTGTCTTTGAAATTACGATGTTTCCATATGCAATAAATCCTGCTTTAATTAATGTTATGTTTTTCTTGGGGGTTAAGGTTACGATCACAGTACACATTCAAAGATTTGTAGACTGGAATGAGGTATAATAAATAACTGGACTGAACATGATTAATAAATGTCTATTCATTTTATTAATCAAAAATAATGCCTCTGCCACTGTGTGAATGAATGAAAATCCACATCTTGGAGAAAACAATTCTGAGTACATGCCATTCAAATTTACCATATTGTATGGATATTGATAATTTTGATAACTTAATAACTGGTTCTAGCCCAATTTCTGTTTGCCTGAATCATTCATACTCTCCAAAATATACAATTTCATGATCTATTCCAAGCTTCAGTTTGCTTCAGTATGCTTAAATATTAAGCGGCCATTTCTCACTGTTGTCACTTGGACTGCAAACTCCAGTGTAAATTAGTCAAATCTATAGTTACATGAAAATAAACAGTACCATGGAAATTCCATAGTGCTACCTTTTTTTTGTAATGCTGAAATCCTGCCCTTGAAGCAATGGTAATATTACCAAGTTTCAGGTTTATCTTAATAAATGCCATAGTTGCTATGCCATGTGTCAACAAAATGTACACTCGCCCCTAAAAGATTAATTGCTTATTTTTTATTTTATGTTACATATGGTGAATCAAATCACATTCATAGATTGTAATTTTTTTTTTTTACTGCTATTTGTCTTCTGATAAGCCACTGATATATTTTTCAGCAATCACCCTTTAGAAATAGCTGAGGGAGTCTAGGGCCTAAGGTAACCCTTCTGTTGTTGTCTGCAGGTGGCGCAGTCTGAACCAGACATTGGTGACTTACCGGTTGGGCTCTTGATCAGTGCCACTTCAGATGCCATGTACCTCTGCCCAGAGAAGGTTGCGGTCGTGCTCGAGGGTAAAACAGTCATTGATTTTCCCACATTCGCTGACGCATTTGTAGTGCTTTTCGCACTGATTTATGCACTGCATCTGAATTACCCAAAAGACATGGCAAATACTTTTGACTTCACTCAGAAAGTCTTGATGGGTCTGGAGGATGGAAACATGAGACCCAGGGTCTTGAGCCTCAAAAATGAACTTTTGGCAGTGGAGTAGTTTGTTCCTGTTTTAAAACATCTTAGAGATGTGTTTTTCAAAGATTTTTATTGTTCAATTTTGAATGTGTTAATGTTCAAGAAAACTCATTCTGTACTGGTAAGATCCCATACCATGCGGTTGTCCACTATGTGGTTCTTTTGTCAGGCCATTTTGTTAGGCCCTTGCACTATTGTTCAATGTTACTGTTCCTGTTTTTGCACTGAATGGAAGCGTATAGGGCAAGATATTGATGTATAACGTGAAAGTTGTCAACCAGCAGAGATATTGCCTTAATATTCATTGTCATGTAACTCTTTTTAATATGCGGCCATTATAAGCAAACTGAAAAATTGGTGAACAGAACGGTTTATGGCAATATTTGGATAATTTTGGTATCAATTGCCTTTCCTTGTCAGGAAACGTACAAAAATGTTTTTAACTTGCCACGATTGTATATTAATATCATGATAAAAATTGGCATGTACCATTATAGGAGTATATACATATTGTCCACTTCTATAGTTTGGGGAAAAAAGTAATTTCCCAAAGGCCCCTGCACTGTTTTTGAAGGTGTTATCGTGCTAATTTCAGTGTAAAATGTTTTTGGTTACTAAATAAAATAGTAACTTGCATTTGAATCATCTGTGTTAATGTGTTTTTAATGTTTACTCAAAATATGTTTGTATTTTTTAGTCAAATCTACTTAATAAAATTGATGTAATCAGTTTCAAAAAAAAAATTAAGTTGCTTCACATGGAATTTTGAGTTAAAATTTCAAGTGAAATATTTAAGTATAGGGAGGATTGTACAACTTTGTTGAACTTAAACAAGTTAAGTTCACATAAAGTGAAAATAGCTTTACCAAGAAATGAAACATTTTCTGGTTAAGTAACAAAAATTTTACGGTTAGCTATACTTGATTTTTATTAGTAGTCTGAAAACAAAATACTGAGTAATAATGATGTAAGTAAGAAAGTTTATGTAACTTAAAATATTGAGTATGTGTCACTAGAAATTACTTAGTAAAAACTACTTGAACAAGTATGTTTCTTTAACTTAGAAAATGGAATAATTATCACTTAAAATTTTCGATGTAATCTGTTTCAACAATTATTTTAAGTTATATTAACTTATCGGGTTTTACAGTGTATGTGTGTAAGTTACTCTTTGGTAGACGCCATTGTAGCGGACAAACACAGCGCCGCCGTATGCATCTTGTGCGTGTTTACTCTTTGGTAGAGGAGGTATGACGCCATTGACATGTGACCAAATGAAACGGTCCGTTACTTTGATTAAATTACAGATTTCTCTGGGTTTGAAAATTGTTGGAAACATTTGGGATAATGTAAGTACACAACTCAACAACATATATAACATAGGTCTAGTTGTTTTTAGACATTTTAATGTGGAATAATTACATATTATACCTTTAAGTGATGATCTAGAGAGACAACCAAACCAAAATGAAATCAACAAAATATGTAGTATGTACCTTCTAACATGCATCTTAAGGGCCTCGCCCAGTCAGTGTGGCTGCTCTTATAGAAGCCGATTATGGCCATCTCCTTCTTATCCACAACTTCATGGATATCAATGCTTAACCGAAGAGGAGGCATCTCCTCTTTATGGCCAAGCAAATACCTCCTGAACTCTTCAGTCGACCTATGAGGGTCAGCAACACTTTTCCAAGCTGAAAATACACAATGTGAAGGCATTATAAATGGATCAATCAATTGAAGAGCAATGCAATCTGTAAAACTGTAATTCAAGTAATCATCATGATGCAATGGAGATCAGGATGCCCTTAAAGATGCCCTTTCCTCCATTGGAAATTGTTTTTGGCTGTTTGCCAGTGTACCCCTCCAATTCTGGAATAGACAGTGACAGGTTCCTTTGGCCACTGCCACCTTAAATAACAATATGATATGTTAATTAATTGTGACAACAAATGTTAAAATGTGTTAACAAATATTAACGTATTCACAATATTAATATAAAAGCTCTACCTGAAGCCTTATAAAAGAGCCAATCACCATCTAGAGCCTGTAGTTTGGTAAATTCCTGTTGAAAGAGCCAACGACTCTAAATCAAAGCATGCAAATAGTTTAGAGCAATATATGAATGCATTACAATTCAAAAATAAAAACGTTAAAGTTGTTTTCACCTGATTATGGTCAGATTCCTCTGGGACTGACGCAGTCACGTTCACTGACACATCAACTTTAGCTCAGAATTGACCATGGGAATTTTCCCTGTTGGCCTTGGGAGAGCAAACACTGTGAGTGCTATGCTTTTATCTGTGGCTTTCGGAGGCTGAGAAAATCTTTTTTGTCCTCTTTTGGGTTTCAGTCCACCTCTTCTGAAATGCCCAGGAAAAAGTCTAAAGTAATAAGAAATTAAGTAGAAGAATGAGATAATGAGTTAGAGTAGTAGCAGCAGCATATAAAGAATGGGATAATGTTCAGATCGTATATATATATGTTCCAATTTTAGACTCAAATACCATGACATCTCCTCCTGTACTCTTGTATTATTTGGTGTGGTCTGAGTTGATGAAGCGGACATACCCACGCTGGCAGCAGGGCGGAGTAAAGTTGTACTTAGAGCAGCAGAAGCGGGAACAGAAGAATTCTCTCTTTCAAAAGGAGGAATGTTAGGGCAAATAGGACGGGGTGGTAGGTTCAGTAGCTAATGTTAGCTTAGCGTAATTACATATTAACAATGAACAATACAATACGATATTTCTAAACCAAAACAGCTAACAAACCCAACAGCCATTCTATCAAAGACCTTAACCAGGATGTTGCCACTTGTCATATCTTAACGTAGCCTCACTGAAACAACGTGACTAACTAAGCACGGTGCGGTTCACACAGACATTACACCTACATTTGTAAGGATACACTACTAATAACGATCTTTGTGACTTTAATACCACTTGAAAGAATAAATGAAAAATATAAAGGATGAGGTGGCTGATAACTGCTAACTGAAGAAGCAGCCAAGCCACCACTTTAGAGAGCTGAACATGCCCACAAGCATCCTCGTGCCTTTCATACTCAAACAGTATGAGCTAGAGCTAGATAATATACATAGAACAAATAAACATACACTAATAATCACTGTGTGACCCTAACACAAAACAATGAATGCACGTTACTTATCGCTGATTTAAAAAAAAAAAAAAAACAGCTCATACTTTGAAATGTGGAAATGATGTTGTCAGCAGGCGATTAGGTGCTATCTGAAAATTGCCGAGTGATACGTATGGATTTTCATTCAGACCGGTGGAAAATTTGTTTCAAAACTGTGTGTGTAAAAAGCAAATCCACAAGCGTAGAACTGAGATCCACAAATGTTTTCTCAATACACAAATAAAAACTGAGTTCACAAATGCGTGTTGGAAAATTATAAATGTTAGGCAGATATTCACAAATGCTTTTCATTTATCTGCAAGTTGATTTAATGTATTAACATATTTTTTTTTTTTGTGGAATTTGTTTGTGTATTCGCAGATCGGTTTTATATTTGCAAAATATTTTTGTGAGTTTACAAATCTTTTTTTTGTATTTGTGGAAGGTGTTTATATTTACAGATCATTATGAAACAAATCTATCTCCATAGGGGTATGATCACTTATTGTAATTGAGTGAATTGAGGTGTCAGTTATGTCCTGTATGATCGATTTACTTGTTAGGAAAAAGTCTATATGAGAGAATGAGTGATGTAGTGGTGAGAAATATGAAAATTCTTTTGCTGTTGGATTATTTAGTCGCCAACTGTCATCAAATCCTGCTCCTGTTCAGTCTATTGGTGGGTTGAGAACTGTGTTAAAATCACCTCAAATGATCATTTTGGAGTCTGTAAAACTGCATGATGATGTGAAGAATCTATGAAAGAAGGCGGGGTCATCTGTGTTGGGTCCGTAGACATTTGCTATGGTCAGACTAGTACTGTTAATTGATGTGTTTAAAATAATGAATCTGCCGTCTGGGTTGATGATGGTGGAGATATGAGTTAGTGAGATTCTCTTGTGAATCAGTATGGATACACCTCTTTGTCTTGAGTTATAGGAAGCAGATACATTCTGTTGATTTTAATCTGTGGTTGTTAGAATTTGACATATGGGTTTCTTGAAGTAGGCAGATATCTGGATTTATTTGATTTAAGCGAATAAATATTTTATTCCTTTTAGTTTATGAGCCAATCCCATATATATTCCATTTTAGGAATTTAAGTGGAGCCATGATTCAAGATTATTGGTAAGATGTGTCCTGGTAGATGCTTGTTTTGAGGTATATGTGTGTGTGTGTGTGTGTGTGTGTGTGTGTGTGTATGTATGTGTGTGTATATTTGCCTCTGCTGTCACTAGATGTCAAACATGCAATGAGAGGGGGAGGGGGAAATAATAACAACAAAAACAACAATAAACACTTGCATAAACACATGTAAGCAAGCATGGCCGTACACAGTGAGAGATAGGGGAGAGTTATGAGAGAGTTAAGTGGGTCATGGTGAGTCAGAAAAGTCAGGGAGTGGTGTTGGTGTCGCGGTAGAGCTGTTCTTCTATATATAATTTGTCCACAATCAGGTTGGCACATTTATTGTTTTGTCTGTGTTGTTTCAGGATGGGGTAGAGAGTATTGCAACGTTCGTTCAATTCGCATGGGAATTGATCGTTGAGTCCGTATTTTGTACCTTTGGGTTCTCTTCCTTTGCTTTTAATGAGTTCCTTGTGTTTGAAATGTTCTAGTCTGGCGATGATGGGTCGGGGTGATTTGTTAGTGCGGGAGCCAAGACAGAGGACACGGTGGAAAGTGATCTGGTTTACGGTGTCAGGTGGGAGTTTGAGTTGGGTTCTAAAGAAGTTCTTGATCAGTGTTTCGGGATTTTCAGATGGGTGTTTGGGGATGCTGGAAAAGATCAGGTTATCGTGCATGCTTCTGGTTTGAATGTCCAATATGGTTTCTTTCATTATTTTGTTTTCTTTTGTGACCAAGTCCTTTTTTTCCTTGAGTGTTTTGACAGAGGTTTGGAGGGAGTCGTTGGACTGTTCTAACTTTTCAATGTATTTGTGGGCAAATTCCAGGCTCAAGCGAAGCTCTTTTCTTTCGTCATAAAGTGTAACCAGTAAGTCAAGTTTTTTATTGATGGATTGTAGGACACTGACCTCGATTTCTGTTGTCTAAAGATCGAACTTTCAGAATTATTGCAATTTCAAAGCCCTCCTAATGGAGCACTCAATGTCACTGTTGTTATTTTTCACTAGCTGCAGACCAAGGTTGTAAGAATTAACACCTAATCATAATACTTTGCCCTAGTTAACTCACCTTTTTGTTGCTGTTTGGTGATTAACGTTAGCTTTTTTTAGCTGTTAATTTTAGCCATTTAGCTGTTTAATGTCTTCGCTATTGCGTAGCAAAGTGTTTAAGGACAATTGGGCACGAGCTTGTTTTTGCACACACTTATGCCTGGGACGTCGTGGAACCTCTTGCTTTTCATTTCGGCACCCATGTTAACAGGTTAGAGCAGCCACACAGCCCCTGTGAGACGTGCATCTCATGCGTGGCTGCTGTGTTGTGTCATCTAGAGATTCGAGGTCTTGCCTATTTTCTCCGCGTGACGCGCGCAGTTCTTAGCAGAAATAGACAGGGAAAACAACAGAAAGCAAGCGTGCAATACGCAGCAGTTCAGCGACGCACACAAGCTGCTCACGCATCCTGTGTGTCCCAGGCGGGATGGCACTTTTCCCTGATTGGCCAAAGAAAGTGAAAACGTCATTTACTGCAACAATATTTTGGTTATTGTGGACTTTATGCCAGTGTAGGTAAGATGAACCTTACGTTTCAATGGTGCAACCAAGCATCAACACAGTTTTAGTATTAAATGAACTAGTTTCAATGTATCATTATTGTAGACTTCACATCCTAACTTAAGAGAGAACTTACACGCAGCTGGTGCAACAGGCTGCTGGTCCTGAGGGTAACTACATTTTATATCAGCTGTTAGAATGACAAACTTGAACTTGACTTGTTTATGGCAGTATTTAGTTTTCATTTTGAGATGGAAAGTTCATTCTTGAGCATTGTTTTTGTCAACTGCTTATAACAATGTTATAAGCAGTTTAGTAGCATTTCATGCCATGCAGCCTGCCTCAACAGATGCCCAGTGTCATGGAATTGTAGATGTTTAAATTTCCATTTTTTTCTGAGCACTTTAAGGACTTCAAATCGGCTTAAAAGTGTAGAAAACCATAATGTCCCCATGGTGTCCACTCCTTCTACAAGCTCACTCTGCCTATGATTTCATACAGGCCAACAGGGTACTGATACTGTAGTCATTCTGCTGATGCTGGTGTTCAAAGACACTTTACAAAAAAAGACTGCATGAGGTTTTTTAGTGTGTAGTGAAGGAATGTTACAACACAAACAGCTGCTGCCAGGACTGACCTCTGACCTGTATGCTGGGAAGCAGCATGTCTGAGCAGCAGGCCTGTTGATGGGAGAAGACACCATGCAGCTCAGAGTCAGTGATGATGATCACAGTGACTATAGAGCACTGGCATGACTAAACCATTTAACTTTTTATTGGCCTGAACTGATGTCTAATAGCTGGCATATTGATTTGCTCTAAGTGTTGCAGCTCTTACACCCACTCACAACAGGAAGCATGTTAGAACCACTTAGTGTGACTGTGTGTGACTGATGGACTGGTGGACTGAGTTTTCCACTTACATCATATGCACTGTAATGAAAGAAAAAGTTGAGAAAACAAAACATTTCAGGGAAACAAACTTCGGCTTTGAGTTTATCCAATTCAAAATTATCCATCAATTTTTACTTATGTTAACTTACTCCAAGTTATTAATATTATTTGACAACATCACAACTCATAATCTTTACTTATGTCATTTTACTCAAAGTGAGAATGACTCAAATATGTGTACTCTGAGTAAAATTCTCATATGAGCTTATATTCCAATTTATTTTGAAATTTTATAATTCATTGTGTCAAGCTTTATCCATGTAATTTAAACTTGAAACATATAAACATATCTAATTACACTCAGTTAACAATTAAAGAAATGCTTTTTGCTTTTTTAACACAATATTTTATTGAATTTTCAAGAACAGAAAATAAAAAAGAAACGATGAAATGACATTGATCAGAGATCTCAGAGCTTGGATACATTACAAGAACAACAATGAATAACATTAAACCAAATCAATACATGTACATTGATTAAGTCTTAATCAGTCTTGCTTAGCCATGTGCTACTATGCTATGCTAGGATAGGCTAGGCTATGCCCAGTTGTTACCAGTTTTGGCTGAAATGCAAGGCTGAAATGCAGTCTGATGCAGTGTGATGTGCTATTGTGTGTACCTTTGTATTTTGTATTATGTGTCCTGTGTCTTTTTTGCTTTGTACTGTTTGTTATTGTGCTGTTTTATGTTTTAATTGTGACCTGCCCAAGGGACTGCAGATGAAAATTAGTTATAAGCTAACTATGGTGCAGTACATCAAATGGTAACTTTTATGTTTAACACTGTACATGGTCCCAATAAATACAATACAACAACAACAACAATGTACCTGAGAACTATGGGAAATTGAGTTTATTCATGGGCAAAGTTTAAGCCCCACAAATGAACTAATTCATTGTGAAGTTCCAGTGGTACCTACACTGAACTTTCCCGCTTTGTAATGAATCACAGATTAGGATTCAAAGTTATCAGTTATCAGTACTCACTGTTGTTGGAACAAGAGACTACCTTGTTTTGTTTTTTTTACACAATTTCAATTTTTACTTTAATGCTGATCATTTGTTTTTAAGTTCTAACAGCTCGTAATTGTTGTTCATGTCAAACAATATAAGTTGGGGTGTTTACAGTGTGGAGGCTAATGTCTACTAACTGTCTGGACCATGCGATCTCTGATTCCTGCCTGTAATGTCAGTGATTAAAGTTTGAAGCTGAATATTGCCACATAGCAGTTTTTTCAGTGACAGACATGCTTCCTACTTGTGATCGCATTCCACTGCCTCTCAGGCAGGTCACCTGCATGTCATTGTAAAGACTCCTGTACACTGCAACAGCAGCAGTCTTGCAGATCCGCTGCATTTCCCACTGTGTGAGATGGGTCCAATAAAGTCTTGTTTGCAATCTGTGTCATACTGTACAAAATCAAATTTGAACCATGTCAGATTATTTCTGCTGAAATGCAGAACTACAATGTAAATACAAAAAAAAATGCAAGCAAAGACGTGTCATCAGCTCACATCACACTTAAAATGATGCTGTCTGCCAATATTCTTTCAATCATTTCATGCCATATTCTGATTGGTTTGTTCGTAGACGTGGGTCATAGCAGCAGTCACACTGTGGGACTTTGGTCCTAAATTTGTGCCTTCTTTGGTCTCCAAGGCTCTAATTCAGCAGTCAATGAACAAGTCTTACAGTGCAATTTAGGATCACTTTGACAAAGTTTTCATGTTTCTCTCACAATTATGAACTTTCATCAAGGGCGGACCACAGCCTGAAGGGGCCTTCAAGCAACTGACTCAAGAGAGTCGTGGGAAATGAAGAGAAAATCAGTGTGCCATTATCTTCTAGTTGTTACTTGTGGCCACAATATTTGCTGTTAAATACTCTTGCCTGAAACCTGCAGATTTTGATTTATTAGGCCATGCAATTTTGAAGAACCGTGTATAGATAATAGGGGAAATACATTGAGTCGATCGAGTTGAAAGTAGGGGAGAATAGAGCATAAATGAGAGATATCGAGAAAGGGATAAGCATATGAAAAGTAGTTTTCCGGATTGAACTTTCACAGAGGTCCATTTGACTGGAGGGACACTTGAGAGAAGGAACTTGAAGGAAGTTATCTCAGCTTTTGAGACACAAGGACTAAAAATATTTGTTGAAGTCAGGTCATTTTCATTTTGTCAGGTGGAAAAAAAGAGGAGTGTGTCTTTGCTTTATATACAGTACGTACAAAATAATTTAAAAAGTTACACTCAACAAAAAAAATGCTCTCTGGAGTCAAGTGCAAACAGACTGTCTTGTAATTTTCTTTGTGGTTTCCATCTGAGTCCTGAGTATAATCAAAAGCCTTGATATTACACATGACACACATGAGTGGTGTTCACACCTCTGGAAATTTTTCTGTCCACTGAGCTCTCTCAGTCTGTTTTCTGTCTGTATCTTCGACTGTGAGGGAAGACAGACATGTCTGGCAGGCTGTGACACTTGTCTTCACCCTCAGGTAGTTTGCTTTGGCTCTATTACAGAACACAATCAGAGCATGTGTCCAATAGGCTTGCCGTGGTGGTCGATGTTACCGGTGTTACACAGTGTTGGGACATACACCGTTTACATTACTTGCCCACCACCTATACCGTAGTTTTGCTTTTTTCTATAGGAGCAAACCCATTTATTTCATTTTCGTGAATCAGTGCCCACATTGATCAAATCAAAAAACTCATATTTGTAAAGTATCAAGTGTGTTATCAATACTTGGTCAGACAACAGATGCCACAATTATAAACTGACAGTGTCTGCTCCGGGAGCGTCTCCAGCAGCAGCAGAGTTGCAGCAAAAAGTAGCAGAGCGAGACATCTGTTCTCCGTCCTGCTGCTGTAAACAAACGTAATGCTAGCTGTTAGCAAACAGCTGCTCTCATGTGTCCCTGGGTCTCGGTGCTTGTTTTCGGCAGCAACTCTCCCGCTCCCTGCCTGCTCAGCCTGCTCTCGGTGTGTCTCTTTCCGGATGGTAGGCAAATTGCTCCAGTTCTGGTTCTAAGCGGCGGTTGTCCTCTGGCTCGTCCCCGTTTGTGTGCGCTGCAGCCTGGCTGTACCCGCTGGCAGCAGCCTGAGGCCCGCCGTCACTAACTCTTAAATAAGGGGAAGATCTAAACTAAAAATCATATGTTAAAGATCAAAGTAAGCGCTCAACAGATAAGCTTCACTGACGAATATCTTATTGTGTAAAATGTCTGGTGTGACCGGTAGCACCGGTGTTGTCACGACTTTATTAGTTGGTGGGAAAATGTCCTCACTGTGGCATCCCTAGTGTCGAATGTTCATCCTTTTTGTGGATTAAAGCTATTAATACTTTTGCATGTAGGCATCAGGTCAGTCATCATACCTGTGTGGATGCCAGAAAGGTACCAGGGCAAAGTACTCAAGCCCCCTCTTCATTGGCCATGGTACTGATATAATAGTTAACACATCAACATGAACAAATAAGCATTTCTCTCTGTTTTCATTTTCTTGGGATATCTCCACTCAGGCCCGATTATGATGCAGAGGTCATTCAGCAAGATTAATATTTTTAACATTTTTACCAGCCCTGGATGGAAAACAAAAATATTTGACTCAAGTAAAAGTACTGTTACTTAAAATACATTTTATCAAAGTTAAACTAACTAAATAAATAAATAAAAGTAAAACGTTGCTCATTTAAAATATACTCTGAGTGAAAGTTACTTACATGGGACATATGCTTTTTGTGGTTTTCTGTTATTACATCCTGTTATGATGTCAGATATCTATCTTAAACATGGTCAGAATTCCAAAACTTGAGGTTATTGTATGTAGAAATGCTCCCTGCAAGTCAAAAGTCAGGGCTTAACCTTGCTATGAACACTTTGTTTGCAATGGTTCTTTCTGCCTTGCTGACGTCAAATCATTGCACATGCCCATAAACAGCCGTCCATTCTGTAGCCTTGGTTGCTAAGGTTGTTGCTAAGGTTTTTCCTTATGTTGTTTGCAATGTCCACTCTCAAATTTCAGATTTAATTTTGGCTCGAACCAGTATTGCTGTATAACTGAACGCAGATATTCAGTGACGCTGGTACAGGCACATATTTTAAGGCATTCCTGATTAGAGGCTCAAAATATGGGTGGAGGGAATGGAAATTCATGGAAATATCCCTAGCACCTCATTTATCACAGCAGACTGACCACTGCAGCAGAGGAAACTGCAACTGAAATGTAATATCTGAGAGAAGCAGGTGTAAAATCACCACTGTATTTATCAGAGCTCATCACACAAGGCAACACAAAACAAAAGATTTTTCACAACTTTACCTTTCAGTTTCCTGCAGTGACTTTCTCTGACTTTCAATGGCTCACAGCAGCTCCAGTCCATTGCAACATGATTGGAGCAGCCAGTAATAATTAAGTAGGCTGTTTACAGTAAGGCAAAGAGTTAACAAATTTTATCAAAACTCTCCTGCACAAAACTCATCAGTACTCTTAGTAAATACTTGAAAGATTTTGCACCCCTGAAAGTAATTTGCAGTGACAGGCTTAGTAAATATCCCCTATTGTCACAGTTTTCTTTCATCATAAAGGCCAGAGCCACATCCAGTTCAGAGAGATCTCTTCTCCCCACACATCTCCAGTTTATGGCTTTTGTTCCATTTTCTTTGTGTTTTTACACACCCATGCAGCACAGTTTCACTCATACATTCCCTGCCTTAGGAACCATGACATCACTGGCCCTGTGCGGTTTGCTCAGTCCTGACAATGACTTTACAGATTTGTCCCACCTATATGTTTTGATTAATATGTTGTAAATAAATTACTTTGAAAAGGTCCCTACCCTGGACCAGATTGTGAAGAATAATCATACAAGCATGTACAACAAGGTTCTCCAGGACCTCAATAGATGGTCGAGCCATCCCAACTCACTACAAGCCCACGCTTCAGTAATCAAAATGAATCTATTACCCAGAGTCAACTTTGTCATTTCAATGCTCCCCTTACCCCTTATGGTCATTAGTGCAAACTCCACTCAGCAATCTATAACTTTATCTGGAACAATCTGCAGCCCAGAATAACACTTTCCACTGATCAATGGAGGATGCTTAATGGGGGGCTTGCAGTCCTGAATTTTAAATTATACTTTTGGTCCTTCTCGTTAAGACCTTTGATTTCTTGGTTTGATCCCAAGGCAATTGTGTCCTGGAGTGCCTTAGAGGAGGAGACAGATTTACATCACCCTTGGAATGCTCACACTTTCTTCATTGATTCACCCAAATTTAGGGTGACATCAAGAGGAACTCTTCCTGGAAAAAGGACTTTAAGTAAGGACACAAGCAAGGACTTCTTCAGATTTGACAGGATGAAGGCCATCCTGTCATCAGTTCCCATTGTTTGTCATCTATCTCTTTCTTTTCTACATCTCTCTGTCTGTGGTTACACATACAGCTATATATAGCTTTTATATCAGGTTAGTGTGGGGTGGCTGCTCTGCAGGTGCACTTGATTTGACTGTAACTGCGGTAACTGGCTGAATTTGCACTCAAAATGCTGTTAAAACTTTCATTTATAATTTCCACTGTAGCCTCTATGATCATTGAAAAAAGGCACATAGAGTCACGAGGGAGAGTGCACAGTTAAAGCACCCAAAATAATCATCACTCTGACAAATATATTTTTGATAAGTGAGGAATTGATATTCAGTGGTCATAAAATAGAATTTTGTTAACATTAAAAAAATAGGTTTGTTTAAATAAATGTAGTATGTTTTATTGAAGCTGAACTAATAGCTGTTTAAGCTTTTGTATGAATTAATTATTAATTATGAATTCATTTTGATAGTTAAAAGTAGTGAGGACTAGGTTAATAGGTAACAGTGAAGACTGCATCTTCATTTTTAACTTTTGGTTACATTACACATGTATGTTGTTTCTGAAAGTTGGAGTATTGTACTGGATCATGTGACATATGCTGAAGGTAATGAACCATGGTGAATGTTTGTCATTAACAGGGGTTCAAAAGTGAATTTTAGTAAATCAAGAAATGACAACATTTTGTAAAACAAAGAGTCTACCCTGATAGCAAATTTCCTTTGGCATGCATGTTGGCCAAATGAACAGCAAAGATGTGGCCCACATTTGGAAGTGAATGACAGCCATATCCGGCCCAAGGGTACAACAGCTATGAGTGAATCATAGCAAAGCCAGACTTCTACCAGGAGTAAGCCAAATACAAAAAGTTGATATGGCTCATAGCTGGGCCTGATATGGAATATCTGTATGGCTGAGTTCTGTTAAGGCCTTATGGCCCTTATGTGACCCACATATGGCTGATATGCCTTAACCGAACCATAACATAGCCATGAGTATTATCCCAGAATTTTACCAAATGGTCTATACTTACTATACTCCAACAATTTTAAAATGTCAAATTGGCAATTTACCTGTTTATATACGAATTTCCCTAATAAAGCAAAGGTTATTAAAAGTAGTAGTTTAAGTCTTGGTTAATAAAAGTTTTTGACCCCCTTTATAGGCTACTAATACAAATGTAAAAAAACAAAACATGGGTAACATTGAGAGGCAACCCAATAGCAATGACATTCTGATAAACTTATGTGTCAATGTAGTGCAACTAAAACGGATAAACTGAAGTCTTTTAATTGTCAGCTTCATCAGCTTTTTTTTGTCTTTGTCTCCTGCCACTGTCTCTGTCACCAGCCAGGTGAAGCCACTTAACCATCAGTACATCAACCTCCTTATCTGAAACTGTTGCTGTTAAAGGATTTCATCTGACAGCACCTTGAGAAGGCAGAACATGAGACAACAGCATACACACACACACACACACACACACACACACACACATATATATATATATATATATATATATATGTACATATATATATATAGAATGAAAGAGACAGAGCTTACCAATGACAACTTTTCTCAAGATCAGCTGCTGGACAGATATTTTATCATTCACCCCCCTCCAGTTCATCTGGGTTGCAATAGTAGTTGCAAAGGTTGCTTTCATAACCCTCCAGACTGTGTCTCTCAGGTTGAAGCCTCCAATTAATCCCAGGCAGGCCATCTAAATGAAACAAACAATGTTTCCAAACATAGTGCTAGTAAGTAAGCATGGATTGAATGTATAACACAAGTTCTGACTTACACATGTTCATTGATGTAATATTGTGCAACAACTGAAAACCTACATATCTACAAATACCATAATGAAATCTAAGTGATTATCAACCATACATTTGCACTCAAGTCTGGGTAAAATCTTAATAGTTACCAGTTTAGACTTGTGGCTAGGGTCTGCTTCCAACTCTGCCTCCAGGCACTGGAGAGCCTCATTGGTTTGGGATCTTACTGTTCAACATGGTGTCATCATTATTTTCATGACCAGGGTGGTGAGATGTCTGCAGAATTCCAAGGATCCTTTTTTGCTGGTCAAGAATCATCTCGTTTAGTTAAAAATTTCCCTCATTACAGCTGCAGGAAATACTAGTGTAAGTTAACTCATAATTCATTTTGCTACAACAGCAGAGTTTATTCAACAGGGATGAGATGAAATATGTCCACACTCTGGAGTAAGAAGCGTAACACAGGAACAGCAGTATAACATTGTTCTTGCTGCACTCTAAAGATCTAGAGACCATTTTCTTTTAGTATGTTTTTCCGTTAACATTTAAACAATAACCAACATTTGCACAGTAATTAGGGACATACTTTGAAGCGGAGGGTTTCTTCTTGGGACAGAGTCTGCATCCATCGCTGAGTCATCACACTCGGTCTGCACTGCTGTAGAGTGACATGGGCACTGATATATTTTTGACAAGAAACTTCCTGAAGTGTGGGCTGTAGGAGGCTGGTAGAAAGATGACTAGTGCAGAGATTATTGGCAAAAGACAAAAAGAAAAATATAGTGAGCAGAGATAGGAGAACACCAGCCCCCATCCCAGTTTTTATAAAAGATCTGCATGATTCACATTGGGGTCCCATTTTTGGTGGAAATATCCCAGTAGCTGAAGAATCATGTACCTGCTGGTGGCTTCATGGAGAGTGGGCTGTAGGTAGCTGACTGGCAGACTGGTAGAACGATGGCTATTGCCAAGATGCGATTGGCAAAAGACAAAAAGCAGAAAAATATAGTGAGTACATGGTTTGTTGTGGATCTGCATGATTCACATGGGGTCCCACATTTAGGTCAAAATAGCCCAAAATCCAGATTCATCCAGTGGAATCACATACGGTTGTCAAGTCGGTGGTGGAAGAACCATACACAGCGTGCTGACGTGCTACTTGCTACGGTAAGCGTATTGTGTCATTTCCGGTTGCCGACTGTGTCTACTGATAGCGTGGTTGCTGCTCTCAACTCAGTTGATTTTGCTATATATCACATTACTGTAGATTAATACCTGCTGTATATTTAAACTTTCGCTAGTTCTACACAAGCATTCTCAGCGCTTTTCTCTTAGCGACTTTTCTCGCCAATCGCACAGTTGTTAGTTATTTTAGCTCTGCAGCTAGCATTAGCAGTTAGCGATGGCTTCTCTCTCTCCCTCTCGTTCTCCTGCTCTCTCTTGCTCGGTGTGTCAAATATTCCTCTGCCTCCTTTAGTGATAGTGGTACCTATAATAAGTGTAGTTTATTTGCAGTGCTGGAGGCGAGGCTCAGTGAATTGGAAGCGCGGCTCCGCACCATGGAAAATAACCAGTAGCTAATGTAGTTAGCCAGCCCCCAGTAGCCGGTGCGAGCCGACCTAGTGTAGCTCCCACCCCCCCAGTACTTCCCGAGCAGCCAGGAAGCCAGGGTGGCTGGGTGACTGTCCAAAGGAAGCATAGCCCTAAGCAGAAGCCCACGGTTCACCACCAACCAGTTTGCATTTCAAACAGGTTTTCCCCCCTCAGTAACACACCTGCTGAGAAACCAACTCTGATTATTGGCAGCTCCATAGTCAGAAACATGAAGTTAGCGACACCAGCAGCCATAGTTAAATGTATTCCTGGAAACAAAAGAACAGTCATTCATAAAAATCTAGTAAAAATTAAAACCACTACTGCAATAGTACAACAAAATAAGATAATTAAATGTGGACTCTTGAACATTAGATCTCTGTCATCTAAAGCTGTATTAGTAAATGATTTAATCTCAGATCATCATATTGATTTATTTTGTCTTACTGAAACCTGGCTGTGTCATGAAGAATATGTCAGCCTAAATGAATCCACTCCCCCCAGTCATATTAATACTCACATTCCTCAAGACACTGGCCGAGGAGGAGAAGTTGCAGCCATTTTCAACTCAAGCCTAATCATCAACCCTAGACCTAAATTTAATTATAACTCATTCAAAAGCCTTGTTCTTAGTCTCTCTCAGCCAACCTGGAAAACTTTACAGCCAGTTCTATTTGTTATAGTGTACCGTCCTCCTGGCCGTTACTCTGAATTCCTATCTGAATTCTCAGAGTTTTTATCAAACTTAGTCCTTAGTACAGATAAAGTAATTATAGTAGGTGATTTTAATATTCATGTGGACGTCGATAATGATAGTCTCAGTACTGCTTTTATCTCATTATTAGACTCAATTGGCTTCTCTCAGTGTGTAAATAATCCCACTCAATCCCCACTGTAGGTGGCTGACTAGTAGGCCGGTAGGGAGAAGACTAGTGAGCTGATGAGTGGGCTACAGGTGATCAAATGGCTTTTTGTGGCGTCTTTATACGAGGTGATGGTTCCAGGCCTCTGACAGTGTGTGTGTGTGTGTGTGTGTGTGTGTGTGTGTGTGTGTGTGTGTGTGTGTGTGTGTCTCCTATTGGCATATCCAGAATACTGATACAGACAAATTCACAGTAACAAAATCCCATTTGCTTATTAGCTAGAGAAATGCACACAATTGAAGGAGGGAAATAAAACAACTGACTTACATAATTCGCCTAGGCTTTTTGCCACTATCTGCATCTGAATAAATGCCTGAGAATATATCTGCCGCAGGTAGTTTTTTCTGGCATCCTCATACTTTTCTGGAAAAATCAAATGACTAAGCATTTTACTCAGCCTAAAAAAAGCCAATCAAAAAGTCAATATTAAATGGTAACACAATAAGCCATCGCATAATGGGTACATTTTTGATACTGTATGAACTACACTTACCTGTTGTATAGAGAAGCTTAATTCTATATTTTTTCCGCTTCTTCTGTGGTTGCAGTTTTGTTTTCACAGCCTTTTTGAGGTTCTCGCCTCTTAGGTTAGGCCAAGCACACTGCCCCCCATTTCTCCAGATGTCAGGCAACACTTCTACCTCATTTGTTTGCAAAAATAAGACCACAAGGAACATGTCTAAAAAAACAACAACAAAAAAAAACAAAACAAAAAAAACTATGTACAGAGCATGAGTTTAAAACTGCAATACCTACTAGAGGGAGACAGACACAGAATACAGATAGCATTAAAAAAGAGCCCCATAGAACTACAAGCTACAAGGGATAATTGGAGGAGCAGAGTTTCACGTCAGGCTGGGATTTGTCAAAAAGTGGCTATAAAAGAGATAAGTCAAGAGAATCAGCAACTTAAAGAACACATTCTGCATCTAGCTCATGTAGCAGGTAAACTCCAGTTGTCACCAGCTATCAAACAGATGATAGACCAACTGCAAAGAAAGGAGCATGTCCTCCTGGTATGTTCAGGAACGTAGGGTGCACAGTACCAGACAAGGACTTCAGATTACCCCCATGATGGATAGTCAACAGTCTGCTCACCGTGACCCAGCCCAGCAGCTTCATGACAGCCACTTGCTCCTCTTATGCATTGTATTCCAAGACAACACTAATCTGGTATGATGAGCTTCTTACTTTTTGCTCTGTTATCATGTGTCCCCCTGATCTTGTAACCATACAGGCTCTTGATTTCACACTAATTTGGATATGTACTGTGAAAAGAAAGTGAACACTTTTTTGATAAGTTATCATACATACTTACCAGCTCTACCATTTCCAGATTTGCCCATCACAACTCCTCCCACATTCAGTCCTTGATGTCATCATGAACTTTTGTTGTATGTAACAATGGTACAACAACAAACTTGTCGTGGAAGGGCCTGACATACTTCTTAATATTGTCACCTAACACTGTGGTCTTCAAGTCACTGGAGAGACTGCTCACTACAAAAATTCCTAAGTCACATGAATTCATTGGATAGTCAAAGAAAGAGCTTCTATGTCTGTACTCCCTGTAGACCAGGTGTATTTTGACTCCACTAAGTATGATGTTCACAACTATAGCAATACTCTTTTGTGTCTCAAGGCAATTATCACCTTCTGTTGTTTTAATGACTGAGCCACCAAACACAGCTTCTTGAAACTTATAAACCACCCCAGAAAATATCAGTGGGCATCAGTGGAATTTTTCCTTCCCTTTTCCCTTCTGAGGACCCTTTTCAAACAGTCATCTTGTGTATTGTAGTGGGCATCTATTTCAGACAGACGACAAATTATTTGGGACAGAGGATCGTGTGGCAAGTTTTCTGACAAGTTTTTTAAGCTTGCCCAAGTAATTCTCAAGGGGAAAAGTGGAAAATTGCTGCTTCACATCAGAGATATGTACTAATCCATGCACATCATAACCCACAAATTCGGGACCATACAATTGACTGAAGTGTTCGACAAAGGACACTAGACAAGTATGAGCAAAGTCATTCGACAGAATGCAGAATTGTGGACTGAGAAGAATATAAGCAGCAACTGACAGCAGCATAACATTACTGTATGCCGGTGAAGCCAGGACATTGTGAAGTACTACTGGACCAGTATACAACAAGAACTGCCGCAGCTCGGTGGCCTTCCACCTCAGTCTCTCAGCCAGTGTTCTTGGCTTTCATGAAAAATCAAAAGGATTGAAGGCCTTCAATCCAACCAGTGAATCCGGTATTACTTGACCCTGCCGGGAGGAGAAAGAAACACAGAGTGGCCCTGAACTTAACCAAAGATCCAAAAGTCTCTGCATTACCCCAAGACACACAAGATGCATATAGTCATGAGGAAAAGTACCAACCATATCAACAGATGTATCTATCAGAGGGGACTTTCCAGTGTGATGATCTTCATCTGTCATTTGTCTGAAAGAGAGGTCTGTCCTACATGAGGCATCATTCTCAGGACAGGTCATTCTCTTCTTCATATACAGGCCAGTTTGGATACATTTACCACAGCATCATTATTAGATAGATAGGGGGTGCACACTGAACAGAAGTCGGGAGACTCAGTAGCCACACATTTCTCCGTTCTCCATTTCTCTTTTTAGCGTCTTCAGGTTAGGTTATCCCATTGTTGCTAACTTTGGAGCTAACCCCTTTTACTTTTCCAACTCTTGGGGAAACAACAGATGTGACTTTTCTTGGTCTTGACAAGCTGCAGCATTTTTTAACTGACACACTTTAACTTATACTGTACATTTACCACCAGAATGACAACTTACTGCTAACCTTTTTCTCTGCTCTACTCCATTCATTGTCACTTTTCTGATGCTCACTCACTTGCCTGCTACATACTGCCCTATTCCTGAAAAGGAGTTTCCAAGGCAACGACAGAGGTTAACTCATGTTTTGGAACAGTGCTGCACAGAGGCTACAACACACTATTGATTTCTGAATTAATGGAATTTTGGCATTAAATTTTTTTTGGCCTAGCGGGGGATGACAGAGGTATCCTAATCAGAACGCCTAAGTAATGGCAGTGGGCCAATATTGTTAGTATCTTTTAGGAGTCGATGTTTACCAGTAAGCTCGGCTTTGTTAAATTAACAATATGTTAATGGAGGTTGTCCTCCAACAGTAGGAAACAGTTGATATTTAAGTAAATTAACCAATATAAATGTTTACTGTTAGATACATTCTGAATGCAGAACTTATTATTATTTCACAATAGGACACTATTAACATAACAAAAATAATTAAAATACTTTTTCCAATCAATCGTTAGTACACAGGTGGCTGTAGACCAAACTACATAGTTGTACTGTTCTCATTATGTGGCAACACAATTTAACAGCAAGCCAAACTCTGTCCAATAAATGCATGAGGGTAAGGGATCATCTTACTTGTGTCTTTAATAAGATGGTGTTGTACATGCATTCATGAGTCAAGAGTGAAACTGTAGAAAACACAACAGAATACAAAACAATTCAATAGTGTTAGAGCTGGTGACATGACAAGGTAGTTATGGCTTACTGCTGCATACTACATGAATTTTAAATAAACCAAAACATGTGAATTTCTAATATAAATTAAATTATAATAATACACTTGCACCTTACATACAATGTAGTTCTCACAACAGCCTACATTCTATTTTAGATTATATCAGCTCCACAACAGGCAAACATGTTAACTCTGAGCAATTACAAAATATATCTTACATAGTTCACAAAAGCATACTCCTCACAAATATCACCAAATGTGGTTAGTATTTGAGGTTACACAGAAACCTACAGATGATGCTTTCACAAGCTTAAACAAAGGGATGGCAGCAGATGAGATACGTGTCAGCTCCTCAGTCTGCTTGAGAAGAAAAGGCTGATTTCAGATCACATGAGAACTTTTTCCTGTACAGACAGGTTACTTCCTGTTCAAACAAACCCACCACTAGGAGGTGCTAAAACACTGCTAAAAGAACTCAAAAGCCTGGGGCAGAACAATAGTGAAAAGCGGTATGTTTGTGTTGCTGCCTCATTGTAAATAATTTAAAATGTAAATTAAGTTATCAAACATACTTCTCACAATTCACTCAGTTCTGATAAATTCAGCGTCATGTTTCACAAAGAATAATTCTGATTTAACAAATAAAAATAGTGTGGACATGTTTGTTTTGGAATGTAGCTTTTGCTGGCTGGACACAGGTTTGGAACGGCAAACATAACGTTAATTTAACTGCCATTAAATAATATTTGTCAGTGCAACCCAAAGTAGACATAAGCTCAACATAAGTAAATCAAGATTTAAAAAATTTAAAACGTCCCTTACCAAAGCTAGTCAAAGACAGAAAGACGACTGAAACGGTCTGCATTTGAACCAGCAGGTTAGGCTGGAGGTGTGGCTTGCCACATGCTTGGCACATACAGGTACGGCGGCAGGTGCAAACCATTTGGGTGATGTTTGGGGAACATCAATGCATGTCAATTCACATGACTGCCTTTACCACACCACATGTGGTCCCAAGTTATCAATTCTTATCTGGGCCAGGTACCTAAATTTCAGAGGTGATCCTGAAGTGAAATTCCCTCTAATTTTGAAGATATGGTGAAACGTATGTGGTTATGATTTGGCCCACACGCATTTTGCCATGCCATATCTCTGCCACATGTGCCAGTTAAATGCCACATATGGCCAAAAAGTTGATGCTATCAGGGTAGGTGTGTCACTTTCTTTTGGCAGTGAATTTGGAAATCTGACCCCAAAAGCATGCCTCTACTCAGGACAATAAAATTGGCCAACACCTAGTCTCAAAAAGCTTTTCTCTCTTTCTGTTGTCCTCAGAAAGATGTCTGTAGCATCTTCAAGCCCTTGTTGTCTCATCTGACCATTTTAAGCCAGCACACGTCTCTTAGTTTAAACTTTAACTTAATGTTTTACTTATTTTCTTCCATTTTGCGGTCAAGAGTTTAACTTTAATGAGAAGCCAACTTCAGTTTTAACATTCTTTTGTTTTTGTAACTTTGAGTAGTTTCATCCCGCCAACAAAGCTATTGGCAGTTATTTTAGTGAAGAAAGTTTAGTTTGTAGTCAGCAGTAGGGCCTGACCGATACTGGATTGTTGGGGCCTATGCCGATACCAATATTACAGAGTGAAAAAATTCCAATATTGATATATCGGCCAATAATCTTGTATATACGGGACATATACAGTACTGTGCAAAAGTTTTAGGCACTAAAAGTAAAGTGAGAATGCTTACAAAAATATTGCTATAAATTGTTTTAATTTATCAATTAACTACAAAGTTGAGTAAACAGCAGAAACCTAAATTAAATCAATATGTGCTGTGAGCAGTGTAGGATAAAGTCCTTGCATGTTTCGAATGCAGACAGCACAAGCCTCAAACAACAGACCAGCTCTTTCTTCAGCCCCCAGGAATCCTGGCCAATAAAGTGAGAGTCCCAGACTCCTCACTGACCAGATCATCTAAACAACCTCCTGCAAACAGAAAGGATCAGACAATGAACCCCCCATCTCCTGCATGGTCAACAAACCAGACCACTGACCCAAACCATCTTTGATCCTTAAAGCTACAAGAGCCAGCAAGATAGGGAGATCAATTCACACCCCAGTGTGAATTGATAGTACCATTTGGATAAACAACCCCCAGCACTGGTTATCATAACTCACCTCTAAGAGCCAGTCACACACAGAGACGAGCTGGCACCAACTTTAATCCCACAGTAGATCTTGATTTTCAGGACTTGAGTGACCAACCCAAGAACTGATCACTGGGCAAACCAGCATAAGACACAATACATGCTGCACAATATGCCATGCTCCAGTGACACAGACACAGACACACACACACACACACACACACACACACACACACCCTCAAATGGCATGGACCCCTGCCGTTTGCAGTGAGACCAAAGACCAGAATTACTGCAATGAAACAGTAAACTTCATTGGAAATTTAATAATTATAAATAACTATAAATAAAAAAAACAGAACAAAAAAAACATACGTACATATTAAACTTGAATTAAGAAAAAGGATCAAATATACATAAAATGCTGCCTATATAGCTTTAAAATTTAAAAAAAATATATAGGGCCATATCGGACAACATATACGCCGATACCGATATATCTGTGATAGGCCAATATTGGCTGTTAATATCAGCTGATATATCAGTCGGGCTCTAGTCTGCAGATTCAGAGTGTAACGACCCGCTCAATGACACATCAAGACATCTTTAGAACGTCATCACAACAACGTTTGTTGTTCCCAGACGTTGACAAGTGTTGTTCCTAGAAAACCGTGTCAACTCAGTTTTTCTTCTTTACCTAGAAACTGCTGTGGTGACATAGCAATGCGCCAGATCACATGAAGAAAGTGCTCCCTCAGCGCTCATGAGCGGATAACACCCACTGGGAGGCCACAGAGCACAGCGCCAGCTAACCACCACTGATCCATCAGCTACAACATGCTGAGTCGGCATCTGGGAATCAGCTGAGGACACACGCAGCCATCATCCAGTTGAGTTGAGGACATTGAGCCACCGTCATCGTCTGGAGACACCACTACAACAAAGTGGGCTAAGAACACCTTTCTGCTGGTCATACATTTGCAATCAAGAGTTTGGTGTCATTAGTTTGATTAGTCAAATTTTGATTAGTTTGATTAGTTTGATAGATTATTTTAGGGTTGCCAACTTGCCTAATTAGTTAATTATTATTAATTCATCTGTTCATGTGATTTCACCATCTATTAATTTCTTAACCAATTTAGTTAAATAAATATGCATTTATCAGAACGTTGTTATCTGTGCCTTCATTTTACAACAGAGAATTAGAGGTCCATGTGTCCAGAACTTACTATTTTGGTTTGTGAGAGTGATTAAATTGACACTGATTAATTGATTAAATTGAGACTGTTTAATTTGATTACATAGTGTTCCTCCCATGTTAAAAGGAAGTGTTATCCTGGTTTACTAGTGCTAATCTATTAATAATAATAGACATATTGCTACAATAGTTTCCGCTCATTGCAGGATCTAAATGGCTAGTATGATCTCCCAGGCACTTCTTTCTTTTATTTGCAACTCAGGGTGGCCCTGAGGACTTATGGAGTCCAGTGGGACAGACATTAAAATAACACCCATTTCACAAACTCATCACTGGTAGAGGAAGTGCCAGTAGCTTTGTATCTGCTTTTTATACTTTCCCACTCAAGTCCTCTTATAACGACCTCCAGTTAGATAGACTTGGAGAAAAGGTGTCCCAGAACTGAGGCCTGATTTTAATTGAGATTCAGTCTGGGCTTATGTTCTGCTGGCCTCTCATAATCCCGATCATCAACAAATTCATATTCTCATAAAACGTATTACTCCCAGAAAGCGGCACTTGATTGGTCTCCCTGCTGATTCCCAATATATCTTATGTTCCTTAGGGGCTCCTGGAACGTTGCTCCATAAATTCTGGGAATGCCCACCTTTTTGAGAATGTGAGATTGTTTTTTGTCCTTGGTCATGTCCTGCTGTCATTTTGCTCATGTTTTTTGGCCTTTGTTGTTTTTTCCCTCTCTTTTCTGTTAATTGCTATGGCGTGTGTTACACTGGCTAGTACTGCACATTGTCCTTTTCCTAAACTTTGAATAAAATAAAACATTTTATCAAAAAAAAAAGGAAATTTGTTGCCCCTCTAAGAGTCAGTCTGCGAACTGCATGCTAATAACATTAGCCAGTTTACAGCAGGTGAGCTAATGGAAATTAGAGGCAGCATGCAAAGATGTGACATTTCATTATTTATCTGTTACTATACTATACTGTGAAGAGCAGGTCTGGGATCTGCAGGCTAGACTGACTGAGGCAGTGATCTCATGTAGCAGCAGTGGAGACTTATCTCATCAATACTTCACACTGTATGCACAGATGACGCTCCAGTCTATTAAAGAGGACCTATTGTGCTCATTTCAGCTCTAAATTTTTATTTTTGGACTCCAGTAGCTTGGGATGATTCACAGTTCAAAAAACTCCTTATTTATCTCATATTGACCCTTTATGCAGCCCTTCAATATACACAGTTTCTCTTACACTCCATTTTAATTCCTGTCTCTTTAAGGCCCCCCTCCCGATGAGCCCACTCTGTTCTGATTGGTCAGCTTTACTATCAGAGTTGTGTAACTTTACCGTCAATGCAAACCAAACATTTCCTGCTTTACTGCTTCAAATTAAAAGCTTTTCAATGATTAAGTAATGGGAGACTTTTATTGTGAAGAATTTACAGGAAGTAAAAACATGTTCCTCACTGAATTAGCGGAGCTTCGTTAGCGGTGTTAAAAAACAGTCGAAACAACAACATATGGAGCTGTTTGGAGCTATTTGTTCAGCGGATCAGTTAGAAATAACGCAGGGAGGACTAATACAAGCAGAAACAGCCACAGTGAGATGTTTTATGAAGGGCTGCAGACAACCAGCACACCTCCAACAGGTAAACTACTTATTTTACTTAGCTGTGCTGTGTAATGGCGTCGTGGCTTGATGTAACTACTCCTGGAGCGAAGCAGCAAACTTGCGTACTGTGCACATAGCAATGTCCATATAAAGAAATCTGTCACAAACTGACGTCAGCTCAGGCGGAAAGTAAAAAAAAAAGGCTGGAAACCAAGGGTTCAGAGCAGTCTGAAGCTGCTGCTTTTTGCTCACAGGGATTACTGCTACATACGTTTACCTCGTTATTTGACACGTCAGCCACTTTTAACATGAACATCCGATACTGTGACATTACATATATGTCTGAAAATAAGGAAAAGCATAATACGTCCCTGTTGGGACTACATGTGGACCACAGTTTACCACATGTTTCAAGACTCCAAGAAACCTGAGCCCTGGAGGTTCGCACCCAAAGTGTGAAGCTCCATCCATGGATCCAGGTTATCAAAACTAGAGATTCCTCTCTTATCTTTCTCTTTTCTCCACGAGCTGCAGCAGGAGCAGCTCCTTGCTCTCTTTCTCCTTCAGCTGCAGGAGCAGCTGCTTGGTCTTTCACACCTCCAGCAGCTGCTGGAGCAGCTCTCTGCTCTTTTGTGTGGCCTGCTCACAGCAGACACACACAGTCTTCTTTACGGCAGAAGACGCAAGAGCCTGCCTAAGACTCAGAAACTAAGTTTCCTTGTGCCAGCAGCTAACACACAAGTCTGCTGGCCAGTTTAACAAGTACAGGAGCCGCGATATGGAGTTAGCTTGCCGCTAACTCTACACAAAGGAGTGACCTGGGCCCTCTGCACGACTGGAGTGCTGTCTCCCCAGCAACACCTGCATCTTTCAGTTTCAGAGCCAAAGCCTTCTCAGCCTGACTCACCCACGGATTCACCGGCTGCAAAGCAGGACACCACAAAGCATCTCTTCCTTCATGGACTGGTAACAACTGAGCATAGCCTAGCAACACAGTGAAGCATAGTATGGTTAAGCAAGAATGTTTAACTCAAACAATGTACTGTACGTGTATTGATTTGGTTGAGGTTATACATTGAACTGTTGTTGTGATGTCCTTGTTGCCTATAGTCAAGTTACTGCATAGCCACACCGCTAGGTTAATGTTAGCATGCTTAACACATGTTACATCCAGTAACTAGGTCTTGCATGCAACTAACACCATTTTAACCTGGCACCTTTAGCATACACCAATTGGCCTTGAATAGAGAACCTCACAGTTAAAAGGTTAAAACCTAGTTTGGCAAACTTTGGTTCAGGCAGCACATGTGGTTCAAGACACCACATGGTCTGGCCTTTTATCTCTGTAGTTCCCTTTATCAGCCAAATTGCTGGCATGCCATGTGCTCAGTCACCAGGTGACTAGGATTGTCTTCCCTACACACACAGACACACACACTCACACTTGTATATAGGTACACTTAGCTAGATTAGTATTGTGTGTTGCTTTTACCCTTTTGTTAAATAAATGCTTTTGTATATACCTGTTGTCTGTTTTAATGTTGCACAAGAATGAGTTTTGCCAACCCCTGCTCTGTAAAGAACTCCAAATCCTTCAACCTTAACTAGTTATTGATATGGTGATTTTGTTTATAGTTATTAAATTAATTATTAATCAAAGTCCCAAATTCATAGATTAGTACACTTTGAGACTGAATTGACTATCTTTTTCCCTGAGTCCAGGGTGGTGCCCCGTTATTATTAATTCTGATTAATAATTTTATTGATTTTAATAATTAACGATTATCTTTGATAATCATTAGTTATTGCTGATAGCCAAACTTGTAGCCACGGCCCAACATCCCCTTTAAACTGCCTTGATTCCTTCCCAGAATCAAGATGAATTTTTGCCTCCTCATCAACTGCAGCCTTCATCATCAAGCCAGTAATCAATTAAAATCGACAGTTGTAGCACCTGAGGAAATCCAAAGAAATCTTGCAGTTTAAAGTGATTAGGTTCATGAAATGTTAATCAAGAGCTGGAAGTGGGTGTTTGATAGATACTACTGCCTTTTCCAAATACCCAAACAAGAAAAAAATCAATTTAATTATATCATCTATAATTGCTTTAGTTGTATGGAAACAGATATACACAGATGGATCACATGGTAGTTGAAGACAATCTGAGAAATTGTCATAGAAAGGCTAAATATGCATTAATCTCTTGAACTTTTCTGTCCTACTCAAATTAAGACAATGTATTTACAGGCTGTTTCACATAAAGTACTATATATACATACATCTAGGATATATCACATTTCCATTTGATGGTTGCATTAAATGGAAATATTCTGTATGACATGCGCATCATTTTGTGCAGATGTCAACAACCATTGACAGGTCTGACAGAGTTGAAGAGGTGATGATTCAGCTTAATGTTAAAGGTGCAGTGTGTAGAATTTAATGCCATGTCGTGGAATTGACTTGGCAGAAATGGAATATTCATAAGTATGTTTTAATTAGTGTATAAACATCTGAAAATAAGAATTGTTATGTTTTCATTACCTTAAAATGGGTCTATCTAGCTTTAGAACAATTAATATTGTATCAGACATTCAAGCATGTCCAATCCATGTTTATTTTTCCTATGTAATATATGTTACAGTGCACAGTAAGCTAACTTTTGGTCTGTATTAGATTTAGTTAAGTATATTTTGACATATATACAGAACTGAGTAGAAATGTAACCAGTGTCACTGCTGATTTTTAGAAGCTTCCCTATAATACTTTGTAATGTCCCATAGTATTTTGTAGTCTTTCAGTGTTGAGCTGCTGCAGCAGTAATGTTTGGACATGATTAAGACAGCCTCTCTGCATGTCCAGCATGAAGGAAAATAGTACAATCAGCCAGAAAAAAAAGACAACAACCCATAAATCAGTTGGTGGATGAATCTGTAGTATGATTAAATTATCAAGGATGGACATCATTAAAATAAAACTTGAGATGGGAATTCAGTTGGGAAAAATACTTGATGAACCAGCAGCTCTCCTCACCTCACAGCTCTACCCCAGTGTCTGTAAACACACTGAGTGTCAGTGCCTCCAGCTGACTGAAGGAGGCACAGGCATGTATTCTCACCCAGCTCATTCATACCAACTGTCTGTTAACATGCTCCCATCACACAATGTGGCACAGACCAAAATGCATACATTAACGCACAGATAGGTAGTGATGCATTCATGCACGTCAATGAATATGTGCTTACACACAGAAACACACACATACACAAATAGGTAATGATTCTGAATATAAGCAGGGAGCAGCCATCAGTCACAGTGCCCTTGCATTGCCCTTCATCTTCTGTGTGTGTGTGTGTGTGTGTGTGTGTGTGTGTTAGGGGGCTGGCACTGCACCAACCTGGCTCATTATACACACTGACTAACGAACCAGCACACACAATTGTGGTGACACACAAAGCAATGTCAAAAAGACACACTGTCACCACTTCGTTTCTGCAATTCTGAATGTTGAAGCCTACCACACATGCATGTAGATCCAGGTTGTGTCTGAGTTATAGCAGGTGTAATGGACATACAGCCAGTGCTGAGGAGAAAGGTGAAAGGTCATCAACTCCTATGCCTTCATATATGCTGCGGTGCGTGCATGTGTGTGTGTGTGTGTGTGTGTGTTTGGGGGGAGGGGTCAGACATCATCCCCTTCTCATCCTGCTCTCCTTGTCTCACTGCTGTCATGAATGCCAAACAGGCAGTTCTTGGTCAGAGACATAAATGTGTGTGTGTGTGTGTGTGTGTGTGTGTGTGTGTGAGAGAGAGAGAGAGAGAGAGAGAGAGAGAGTGAGCTGAAAAAAGAGCAGTAGGGTGCTGATTGGAGGAGAGTGTTTAATGTGTTGAGATGAAAATCCAGTAGATGGAAGATGAATGTGGAGATGGGCAGACCAATATTGGACAGGAAGATGCAGAATAACAATGGATGAGCGGGGGTTTTAATGTGCCAGAATGAGACAAAAGTATGACAGACTCAAAGAGCTAATCATTTGTTCACTTTGGTCCACTGTAACATTGTAATGACATAAACACCCTCTTCTCTGATACTTATTGTCCCTCCAATCAACATGAGATGGTTGCTAATACTTTTACTTGTTATATATTTAGGGATAATTGATATTTCAAATATTCAGTTTAAACAATTACTACAAAACTATTGTTTGGCACCCGTGTTAAATACTGTGGCACATTACATTGGGACACAGAAAAAGAAGGGGTGGATCAAAACATCTATTCACATGTATTTGAATTGATTCACGGATTCCAAAACTCTATTTTTCTATGTCTTTAATAATGTTATGTTAAGTATGTCAAGTAGTATTTTAAGTCATTTTACCTCATCTGAAGACATGTTTCCTTTCCTCTCTATCTTGTGTCAAAGTCTGTTCCCCTTTAAATAGCGTTCCCTCCCTTTAGAATAGTGCGGTACCTTTGCCACTCAGATATCGTCAGAATTAAATGCACCAGCATGCTGTATTTACCACTTGTGGAAGCAGAGGCTGCTGCCGCCACTGCTCAGCAAAAGTTACATAGATTGGCTTTGAATGCTGGGCATTGCACATGGATTGCAGATGCAGCAAAGCAAAAAGTGATTGTGTTGCTTTCTGTATTGTGTGTGCTTGTCGCATGCCTCCATTGAAAATTATGAATTTGTGCGCGCAAAAAACGCAACATCTGAATGTCCCCTTATGCAGGCAAGTTTTGTGGTGAGTGAGCTAATAGCTAAGAAGCTGAAACCTCATTCAGAAGGAGAATTTGTGAAGGAGTGCCTTGTTGCCACGGTGAAGTTGCTAGCACTGGACAAAGTAAAATTGTTCCAAAGTGTCAGTTTGTCTCGAAAAATTTTAGCAGGGAAGATTACTGATATGGCACAACATATTGAAAAAACACTGAAGGACTATGGAAGAAATTTCCAGTTTTTCTCTCTGGCCTGCAATGAAACAACAGACCTAACAAATACTACCCAACTAGCAATTTTTATGTGTGGGGTTACTGCTGAGTTTGATTTGAGGAAGGAATTGCTGTCTTTGCAAGCCCTGCATGGCACTACCAGAGGTGAGGATTTGTTTGAGCAAGTTGTTTTGGCTATGAACAAATTTGAACTACCCTTTTTTGGCTCTACAGATGGAGCCCCAGCCATTGTTGGCCTGCAAAAGGGATTAAGTGTATTGGTCAAAAAAGAAAATTAGTCGTCTCAGTCTTGATCCAAATGATTTAGTTTTATGCCACTGTATCATACATCAAGAGAGTCTGTGCACGTTCCCTGAAGCTCAAAAATGTAAAGACAACTGTCATTTCCACCATAAATTTTTATCAAAAGCAGAGGGCTAAACAGCTGCCAAGTCAAGGAAGTACTGAGTAAGCATGAATCAGAGTACAGAGATCTGGTTTACCATTGTGAGGTGCAATGGCTGAATTGCACAAATTTGCTCTCACTTTTTTTATAAACTGAGGGAAAAAGTAGTAGTAGTAGTAGTAGGAACAGTTTATGGAGATGAAGGGAAAACCTGTCGTGGAACTCAGTGATGCAAGTGGCTGTGTGATTTGGACTTCATGGTTGACATTACGAAGTACCTCTCAGAGTTGAACATCAAGCTCCAAGGTCCCAACCAGTTTCTCAGCTCTCTGTTTTCAAATGTGAAATCATTTATTTGAAGCAAAATTAAAGCTGTGGTAAGTGCAACTGGAAAGGGGTAACACTGCATTTTCTTAACCTGCAAGAACAAAAGCCTGCTGACATCTGAGTATGCGGGTGAGTATGCAAAACTCCATTTTGTGAGAATTTGGTGAGAGGTTACAGTATGTGAAAAGTAAACAAACTGAACATATGTTCTACACTGTTTAATGTGGAACCAGCTGTGCCTGACAACGCACAACACAAAATCACTGAGCTGCAAAGCAACGGTGATCTCAAAGCTAGGTACAACAATCTCCCTCTGCTCAAGTTCTTTAAACTGTATGTACGTCTGAGAAGACGTGCACTGGAATTTGCATTTCTGTTTGGGACAACCTACTGCTGTGAGCAGTTCTTTTCAGAACTGACTCTTGCGAAGCTCAAGACTGACTGACCCAAAACTGGAAGACCAGCTGCGAGTAGCATCATCATCACCTGGCCAAAGAGAAGCAAGCTTGTTAATTTAACAGTTAATTATCATTATAAATATTAAAATATTAATAAAATTATTGAAATAGTCAATACATTTGTATTTCTCTCAAAGGATTTCCTAAAAATTTAAATGGCACTTGATAATAAAAAGGTTCCCCACTGCTTCTTTATATAGTAATTTTCATTGTTAGTAGTGTCCGCCACTCCTGTACTGGATTTAAATTTCATTCATTCCCACGAGGGTAATTTCATCTCATTGATATCAGCCTCACTCTTTACTGTTCACTCTCTTTACACTCTATCAGAGTATTAGTATTAGTATTAAGTTAGTGCTAATGTAAACTGAACATTCTACTGCTGCTTTTTCACATTAAAAGCATTCAACTGGCAAAACACAGGTTTGCTTTTATTGTGAAGCAACCACGAGAAAGACTCCACTATTGTGTGACAAATACTTGCACCATGGAAAAATGCTGAATCTTGACTTTTTTATTAAAACAACCTGCGTTTGTTTGGCCGCACAGATACCCCATTTGCTCTTCTGTTTTATTTCAAATATAATAGCTACTCAAGAAGTGTTGTGCCCTCAGAATTCTGGGACCTGTAGTATTAAACCTCACTTGCTCTCATCGCTATCACCAACGGGTGTTGCCAAATCAACCAGCACTGAAATCTTTAACTGACTGACAATAGAGAACTTTATACCCTCTATAAACAGTTGTAAATGACATTATTGATAACAATTAGCCATTAACTAAACCCACAGGCACTGCCTTTTAATGCCTCTTTAGGATTTAAATGTTGATTTCCATGTACATTTAAATCTGCACATACACCAAAGTTTAGTTTGTTTTGTGTGTGATTTGCCTAAGCAGGTAGAAATGCAAGTGAACACGAAAACAACATGGAGGGTTGTTTTGCCCCAGCATTCTGCATATGTCTTTGCATTATTGTATACTTATTCTTATCATTTATTTATTTACACAGGCCATTGTGTGCCCTTACAGTACCCCAAGCTTAACTTTACTAATTTTATATTACTTATTATATAAGCTGGATAGACTTATTTTACAGGTTTTACATTAACAGCTTGGGTCCAGAACTGATGATTGCAGGTTTGTAAAACTGGACTAGTGAAGCTGGCGTGTTGCCTTCAGTCTGGTCCACAACTCTAGACTAAAGGGGGAAGGCAAACAATCAGAGTTAATGCCACTGAATGTAAAGAATGGCCCACTTGATGCTCTGAGGGGGTGTACTATGCTGAAATACAGTAGCTGGTTTAAAACTAATCTCCTCGAAGTGAAGAGACTACATTTCAAATTGAGCTTCAATGTGTGGGACAGATTAAATCCTCATATGAAAATCCCTGAATGGAAAAGTTTTGCTGAAGACGTTTTTATTTTTGTTTGTTTTTTAAAGAACTGAATGGAACTGTGTGTGTGTGTGTGTGTGTGTGTGTGTGTGTGTGTGTGTGTGTGTGTGTGTGTGTGTGTGTGTGTGTGTGTGTGTGTCTGTTGTGAACCCTGGTAAATGAGATGTGGGTGGCACATCTTGGCAGGTGGTAATGAAGACCAGAAGGACTGGGTTCGCCTTCAGCCTCTCAAGGACAAAACAGAGATTAACAACAGTACACACATGTGCACGCACACACGCACATGCACATGCATGATTTAACAAACATGGTGTCAAATTGGAAAGCATCTCTACTTCTGCAACTTTTTAAGGAGCTGTTGATTTTGTTTACTTGTAACTCATTAGTCTCTACCAGCTTGAAAACTTGGCCTGTAGCATCTATAGGAACAATGTCCAGTTTCCTTTTCATAATTTTTTTTCCTAACTCATATACAGACTCAAGAAAAAAATATTAAAGACAGAAGCAACAGTAAGATGATCTTCAATTAACTTTCCCTGTACTTTGATTTTAAAATCTCCTAAAAATTTTGGGTCCCTCCTTGTGAGATTATCAATGTTTTTCCAGATCAATTTAATGTTGCCTTTTGCCTCATTCAAAATATTGAGATAAAAATGAGATTAAGCTTCACTTAGCTCTTGGATAACTTTGTTCCTTAAACCTTTATATATCAGCGTGTCAGTGTCTCTTCTAGTTTTAATTGTCTTCCTAAGTGTAGCATCTCTAGATTTCATTAGTTTCCACAAATTTTCACTAATCCACAGTAAATTGTTTTTATTTTTAGATTTTATCTGTATCCTCACATTAAATCTTTCCCTCACAGAGTTGATTCTGTGAGTAAAAGTATCACAGCCAAAGTCCAGATCATCAGAGGACAGTACATCATCCCAGTTCAAGCTGTTAATTTCATTGATAAATTCTTCTTGCTTAGCTCTGGGTATGCATTGAAGGATCATTGTCTTAGTTGCCGTCATGTTAAATCTAGTTTTAGTCAGTTTTCTCGCACATAGGGTTAAGTTATGATTTGATAAGCCACTGATTAAATTAAAACTTGTAGTTATTCTTTCTGGTTTGTTAGTAAATATCAGATCAATTTGTGGACTGGAGCATTTTGCAGTCCTGGTTGGGCCTTTTACTAGTCATTTTTAGTTTTTCCCTCTTAGTTTTTTCCTCCCAGTTCACATTGAAATCACCCATAAGTAATGATTCTTTGTTGAGATTACACTCTTTCAAAACTTCTGTTAGTTGATCATAGAAAATGTTATCTGCAGAAGGGGGCCTATAGACACCTATGATGTTAAAAGAAATTTGTTGGGGTAACATTATTTTTATCCCAACATATTCTAACGTGTTACCCACATTGTAAACCACACGTTCACATTTGATGTTGTCTCACACATAAAAAAGCACCCATCCTCCTCTTCCATCAGGTCTGTCTCTTCAGAAACATTGGTATCCGGGCACCGTGAACACACTCGCAGGAGTTGTTCTCAGTCAGATAGACAAAGTCTAGATTTGAGTCAGACACAAGATGAGTTAGCTGATTGCTCTTTGCAGTAATGCTTCTGATGTTAAAATGTCTACCGAATAGCTCAGTTTCAGCTTCGGGTACCATAAGACTTTTGCATGATTGGAGGGTTTTGAATAACCTCTGCCTCCTCACTGCAGGGTTTCAACACACTGTGGTGTCAGCAGCAGGTTTTGTGAGAGAGACACTGGACCTATAAATTTTTCCACAGCCCAGTGGTGAAAAGTTATTCATTGAGACATCATGCCTTGTGTTAACAAAGTTTAGTCTGTTAAGAGAGAAGACTCTCAGTTGCTGCTCATTCGTCACTGGCACCAGAGGAGTCCCAGACACACTCGGGCACAAATCAGCATTGAAGTTCTGCAGCGCTCCAGGGGTCACTGGTCCAGGATTTAGCTGAACATCTCCAGAGAGCAGGATCAGCATGAAGAGGAGACCTGCTATTCTCCAAAATGGGGTGGCAGATGACTGGTCCACTGGATTGGTGATTGGCTCTGGTACTTGGGCTTGTCTGTGCCGCAGGACAGAGGAATAGATTGCAAAATATCCCAGTAATATCCCATGTAAATTCACTGTAGGAGCATTAACTGGCCATGAGCCAGCATTTGTCCCAAGCTCAATCATTTGGCGTCCTTGCTGTTGTCCATCAGTGTTGATTGCTCTGGCCAGACAGACACGTACAGGCAAGATTATATCCTTGTTGTTAAGAATATTTGGCCTGATAGAATGCCATGTTGCTGCTTCATGCAAGATTTGATCAAAATAAGGTCTCCAGCTATGCTGATGGATAACAGAATGGTATTTAATTTAATTAATGTAAAACTAGGGAGAGCCATCATGAAACCAAAAAATTTAAAATACAAATTTCTTCCCTTTGGTAATTTTTTTCATGTAAACGCACAAAAAGAAGTGCATCACAGGAACAAAGCACAAGCAGTCGGATGATCAGAGAGTTTGGAAACAAACCTCCATGTTAGAGAAATGTATTTGGAGGAGGAAAAAACATAGTGAACAAGTGTAAAATGTGTAAAGAGTGTAAAATTATTACCTAAACAGTTTGTTGCAAAATCCATCTCAGTTTATAGACCCAATTCCTGCTTCAACTTTAACATACTGTGTTTTCTGTAGTTTTCCTGTGCAATGAGGGATTCTTAACAAATTTCAGGTGTGCTCACTTTCAGTGGTTTAGATAATCTGGATGAACTATTGGTTTGTTTCCAACCTGTCTGATCATCTGACTGCTCGTGTTTCCTGCCCTGTCACACTTTTTAATGATATTGCCACAATCCCAGATCTCAGCTCTTCTTTTGGTTAAGACAATGGTATCATAACCAATTAAAATGATGGCCAGAACTTAAAAAAAAACAAGTACAGATGTGTAAGAAATAAATTATTGTTTTGGAGTTGTCATTAAAAATCCCAAAATGTCACAAAGTGAAAGCCACTGTGATTTGGGGTTTTGTAAAATTAATACTAATAATATTCAACATTCAGCCAAAAACAATAACATGGTCTTCCACTGTAACTAAAGCTTCAGATTCACTTTTGTCAGAGGGATCTCTACTGTTGCTATTTTTGGATTTTACTCATTTTTATGTGACGCTAAAGTTTATTTATATCCTACTGCTAGTTTCTTTTAAGTACAAGTTTTACGCACTGAAATTATTTTAACAACCTCCAGTCCAATTTGACTGCAGACACTGCATCTGATCCCTGATCACTTTCTGGAGCAAAAGCCTCCTCCACTCCCGACAATCCAGAGCCTTGGTCTGATATTATCAAAAGGGGTAAGAAGAAGACGAAACCCATTGTTTGTCTCTGATCCAACACTGACTGCTTCTGTAGTCGGTGTTGGATCAGAGACAGGTGATTTGTTTGCCTCGGCTCCCTGCCCCAATACAAAAACACAGACTGGGGTTCCTTGGCTTAGCCTTGGCCAAAGGTCCCTGTCAGCACAGCACCTCACCAATGGGAATGGGAGTATCGGTGGCAGGCAAAGCTGTGGATGCAGTGGGAAGCATATCCTATGCCCACCAGCAGCCCATCACATTGAGCTGGCGAATAAATTCAACATCCTGGACTTTCTGCCTTTGGTCACAGAGCCCACGGAGGCTGGCTCAGTGTAACAGGGGACTATATTAGCCTCACAGTTTATAATGACCCCGTTAAGTTTACTTTATATCGCTGATAATAGTGACAGCCTACAGTCTCTGTGTTGTGTTGTGATGATGATGGTGGACTAACGGCTGACAGTCAGTAACATCAGTTGACTTCAACGAAGACACCCAGACAGCTCCGATGTCGATTCAATGATGTCTGTTTATTGCTTCCAAGCACTTCGGGATCTGGGGGATACAAGCCCGGTCTCAGTAAAACTATTTAACATAAAAAAAATCATAATCAAAGGAAACTTACAATACTAATAAATTATTTCTTTAATAACCGTTAAATAACAAATTACAGGGCCAACGGTCTAACTTTGACCAGGATCAAAAACTCACTATATTACAGATTACACAAACACACTATTGATACAGATGAATCAGTTCACATAGATAATCACTCTGAATGTCAATATAATTATAATTAGTAATAAAGTCTATCTCAGGTCAGCTATACATTATTATTTACAGGTTTCCATTTAATTGTCACACACTCACCTGGGGGATACAAGCCCGGTCTGACTTGTTCCCTTGGTGATGGGCTTTATAGCTGCATCGTTACCTTGGATACTATGTAGCCAAGCATTAAATATTAAACATAAGATAACAGCATAAAATAATGAAAATAACACAAATATTTACACCTTACAACTATTAAATAAAGGTAAAATTACTGACAAAATTATATTCTATATTAAAAGATTTTGCTGTTAGACATAGTGACCATTTAAAGCACAACTAATGTATTTAATATAACATGCAAGAGGCATATGTTACATCAGCAGTGATGCACCAGTGTAAGCCCTTTACAGCCTCTCAGCCACCTGCTAGGTTCATCACAAGTGGCCTCCTGCCCCATCCTCCTGAGTCCACTGGGGAAATCATCGCCATCAGACTCTCTTCAAACCACTGCTGTGTCAAATCGGAATACACTGTCAGCAAAATAAGGGCAATGAGCTCACCTGACCAGGACTCAGCTATGCTTCAAAAATACAACTTATTGAGCTTTGAATTTTTTTTGTTTATGACTAATGTTTGTTTATTTTATATGATACTGCTTGGTTTAGCTCCCTCACCCCTTAAACAATTTATTCTAATAGCTCATGGTGAAATAAGACAAACAAGATCATCAACGGGGGGAAACTGCTATATAAAACATTTTGCTTGACAAATTTTTCTCAAATTACTTTTTCAATTGCAGCAGCAAAACAGTGGAATGCTATCCCTACAAATATTAAAGAGTGTATTAGTTTTAATCAGTTTAAAATTAGTTTAAAGATAGACAGTCATGTTGTCATTAAGGTCTGATAATGCCACTTTGAATGTATACGCACTGGTCTATCCTATAGGTGTGTTTCTTAGTATCATGTGGAATTGTCATTTTTATATTGTTACATATGCATGTATATGTGCCCAAGGACAACAGATGGAAATTAGCATTGTGCTGTATCTGGTGCAATACATCTATTGTACACTGCCCCTGTCTTAAATAAACCAATAAATTCAGTTCTCTGAAGATACACATAAATGTCTCTGTGAACCCACGCACAGAGAGGTGTTATGGGTGCCATTGCAGAGTTAATGTTATTCAACCACAGTTGTAGATGTTATTGTTTTTCATTTTAACCGGTGAAAGTGGTGCTCAGTGATAGCTGAATGTTTTATACACGTATTACTCTTTGCCAATGAGAAAGAGGGAGTCAGAGTCTGAGGTTAATGAATCAGTGCGAATCACTCATCTCGGTGTGCCCAAATAATTTTTCACACACACTCATTTTCACTTGCATATACAAGCAAAATGCTGCACAGTAGGCTGTTGTAAAAGAGGAGTACAGAAGAGTACAGAAATAAAGGATCGGCATTTGAGCTGCTTTATTTTAGCTGATACCAATCCATTAAAGTATGCTCAGATAGGCTCCGATACTGATCATTTGGATCAGCTCAGGTCGTACATACATACAAGTACATAAACAGCCACGTGAGCATCTCTGAACAACCTGCATGCATGTGCGCCTACATGCAGTCCAGAGAAGCATAATACCAGCTTAATTCAGCTTTTGTGGAGCATCTTTTCACATTTTAAGTGTATTTCTATTTACTGATGTACATATATGATGATGTACATATATAAGTATTTAATTGCAAGCTGGTCTGTGAGCTTGTTCAAATTCTTCTAAGCATACAGTAGTACTGTGGCTGGACAGGATCAGTGTGATACTGATGGAGGACTGAACTTGCTGCTGGTGATGTCGACAATATGTAATACATAGTTGTCCTTAACTATCAAGGAGGGAGAATGTGGAAACAGTGCTGGGTTACATGTGCAGCACAACCTGTACATGTAACCCTCATGCTTCAACTCTATCTCAGCCTGATAGAGTTGAAGCGCTTCTCTTTTAACATGGCCTACTATGCAGCATGAAAGTGCAACACAACACAGTAGCAGTGACATGATTTTTTGTCCCCTCCAATGATCTTGTTTGTCTTTACCCTTCTCTCTCTGTACTGCTCATCCATTTTCCACCCCTTTTCATTTGATTTCTATGTTTCCACCATCACCAAGATAGTTCTCTTACGGCTAATTCACTTACTCCATCTCATCACACACACGCACACACACACACACACACACACACACACACACAATCATCGCCATGGCGACAAAAAGCTATTAATGCAACTGTAGAAACGAGAGAGAGTGAGAGAGACCATATTAGAGAAAGTGTGAAGTGACAGAGAAAGCAAGAATATGATTGAATGATTAAAAGAGAAGCAGAGAGAATGAGGGAGATGGAAGTATATGAGTGGACTGTAACTGATAACCTCCCTCCACTTCTCCCACTAGAGGCCCAGGGCTAATGACAGCACACAATGAAATAAATGACTCACCAAATTATTAATTAATTCAATTATTCAATAATATAAATAATAATTATTGTATAAAACTTTGAGCTGGTTTTCCATTCAAATATTTTTGTTTGAACTGGGCATTGAAACCATTGCTTAATTATGTGTTTTTTGGTGTGAGAAAAGGTTAAGAAATTCTTAATTTAAAGTCTGATAGAACCCTCCAACTCTTCCAATTGTAAAGGGATTAAACTCACTGGACTCCCAGGTAATAATTCCAATTACAGAACCTGCTCAGGTGAAACTTATCTGCTAAGCATAATTATGAAGTGGCTTAAAACAACAGCCAGGTCTCTAAACGTTTCAGAGTTTGAGTTTGTGTCCCACATCCACACTACATATGATTTCTATACAGTAACTATTAATCATCATAGCATGCAGTTGTTTGCAGCTTGTACACAAGAATTATAAAAATTTACAATTTTACATTAACTAGTGCAGTGCCCATTCAAAACATGCCTGAGACATCCTGCACTATGTCTTGAACATACATACAAAGTTCCCGCGCATGAGGAACAGGAATAGAGTTTAACTCTCTAAACTTTTTCAATTCATTCGCTATGGTAGTTCTTATCACTATGGATGTAATCCCATCAGTTCAATAGTAGAGTTGAATTGTAGCGTTTCAATAGCAGAGTTTAAGTCTCTTAAACTTTTTCAAATCATTAAGATTACGGATGTAATCCCACCTCCGACCACAATGCGGATTGCAAGGCAGAGTGGCGCTCTCCGTATTTCTGCCCGTTGACTCCACGGGTAGAAGAAGCAAATCAACATTGTAGAAGCGATATTGTTTATGAGGTATTTTTATATATTTCTGAACATGCCTGAGACATCCAGCACTAAGTCTTAAACGTACATGCCAAGTTTCATTCACAGTATACAGTTTAACAGTGGAGTTTGAGTCTTTAACTTTTTTAAGTCATTAACACTATGGCTGTAATCCCACCTCTGACCACATGTGGGTTGCAAAGGCAGAGTGGTGCTGTATTTATATCTCTTTATATTTCTGCTCGTTGAATCCACGGGCAGAAGTAGAAGCAAATCAACATTGTTTATGAGCTATTTTTATATATTTCTTGAGAACCACTCATCCAAACAACTTCACACATCAACATTGCACTTCCTTTATTCCCCAGCAATCCACCTGCCAGGTATTCACATATCTCAAGATATGTGAAGGACAAACATACACAGACATACAGACAGACAGACAGAGGTCCTTGCTTTACACATCAACATTGCACTTCCTTGATCCCCAGCAATCCACCTGCCAGGTAGGGAGTAGATCAGAGTTTTTAGGTTTAGTATCTGCAAGAATGCACTGTGAACCTAAGGCAGAGTGCAATAACTGCACTTACTGCAGTTTGCCTTGGTTTCACCATGAAGAATGTCAGATACTGCAGTTTGCCTTTGTTTTAGGACCAACTTTGAAAACAAGGCCACTAGTTACTGCTTCTTTATAGGTGACATCCTGAAGAAGGTGACTGTTGAAATGTGAAAGGAAAAAATTCTTAAAAATGGCACTTTCCCATGGCCGAAAGCTAGTGGAACTTTCACTGAACCGGGAATACAGAAATGTTTTAACCATAACTAATGATCATTTTGCAAAATGACATACAGTAGCCTACATGAAAGCCTCTCATGTTAGCATGTAGATGTTAGCTTGTTGATGTTTGCTATGTAGATGTTAGCATGTTAACAATAACCAATTACAATTTTGCTACATCACCAATGCAGTGACTCATCTTGTGTCAGTTACATGTACAGACATAAATTTAGTAAAATCAATATGAAGGTGGATGAACAAACATGTGGTCTTGATAACATGGCAAGAGTTCAGACAATCAAAGTATATTGTTTGATCCAAAATAAGTAACTGTCACATAAATAATTGACAGACTCTTGACCAAATCCAGACCTTTTTTTGTTATAAGATTTGACTTGCAATTTTTCAAACAAAATGTCCCAGTGGTATTTGCCCTAGCCCTTGAATGAATCCCCATGTGTGGATGAGATCTTGCAGACTGTTGTTAAGTTATAAAATAATAGTAATTTCTTCAAAATTACTGTAGTGCATTATCACTCCTGCTGTAATATTACAGCATATGGTACCATCAATTATAATAGCACTGTATTCCTGTTCCAGATGACACGCCAAAAGCTGCAGTGACTGCAATGTTTCTCTTTGCCAGGATGAGCTTGCCAGATCCTGTAGAGGAAGCTGTCTCTGAAAACATTCCAGATGACACCTCGAAAGCTGCTGTCTCCAAAAATGTTCCAGATGACCCCCAGAAAGCTGCAGTGACTACAATATCTCTTTGCTACAACTGAGATTGTAGCAAAGCTGGTAGAGGATGCCAAGATGGGCCAGCCACAGTCTGTAGAGTTTGTTGTCTCTGATATCCTTTATCATCTCCATCTTGACGATCTTCTTCATGAAGATCCTTCCAGCATGTTGAGGTTGTAGGACAGCCCCTCCCCCACCTGGAAGATGCAAACTATGACACTGTCTCAAGTGCAGATGACAGTTTAGAGATTATGAGGGTAATAACGACCCCAGCTACATCCCATCTGAGGAAGATGACACGTATGAAGATCCTAAGCAGAATGATTCCCCTCTACCTGCTGATGAACCACTCATAAAAAGCTCAGTTAGCATATCACAGTCAAAGGCAAGGGAGCGACCATCATCCTCAAATGACTCAAAGATTCCCTCTCTTGGAGTCCTATGTGACAAAGACAGATGTGTTAAGAAATGCACCTTGAAAATATCACATGACAGGCACAAGACAATGTTTGAAGCGTACTGGCCCATGAACAGACATGAATGGAAATCGTGGGTTTTCAACAATGTCTCCAAGGGCTTAAAACACAGGGACACAACTAGTTGGGGTCACATCAGTCGTCAGAGTATGACATACTCGTGCCACTTCAAAGCTGAAGATGGAACATCCTATGAAGTCTACAAGACTTTTTTCCTAGCAACCTTTGGTTACCACCCCAAAAATGATCGGTTCATCATGAGGGCTCTGCTGTCAACGTCACTTGAGTCAGTTGTGTCACCAAGGGACAGACAGGGGCAGCACATCCCCTCAAACTGGACACCACCCAATAACGGCTCACATGGAATCATTTGGCCCATCCATTAGCCACTACAGATGAGAACATGCCCCCAAACGGAGATACCTGCCAAGCGACATTACAATCAGGTTCATATACCAAGACTTCAAAGAGAAGAATCCTGGCACTAAATGTTCATATGAAACCTGCCGCAAAGTTGTTTCCTGAATTAAACATCAGTTTCACAAAACTGGGAGAAGAAGAATGTGAGAAATGTTCTGTGATTGAAATTCATGCTAAAGCATTTGGTCATGAACAAACCATTCAAAGCCAAAAAAGAGGTGGTGAACAGAGGATGGCTGAGACAGCTGGAGACACAGATGAAGTGGGTGACAGGCGGGCAACAGGTACAGTAGATATGAATACAGACACAGACAAACAGGCCAGAGCTGCAGATGTATTAACAGGAAGCAATGAACCAGTGGGACCAGGCACTAGCACACACAATGAAACAGTGGCCATGGATACTGAAACTGATGAACAGACAAACACAGACAAGCAAACCACTAACTGCCCTGAATTCATGGAGTGGATTAAACATGAGAAAGCAGCTGACAGCACAAGATGTCACTACCAGGTAGATTCAGGCAAAGACTGGCCAGATGACTGGTCTGTTCACAGTGCTGATTTGCAGAAGGTAGTGATGCTACCAAGAATGCCTGGCAACAAAAAGGCTATATTCACAAAATGCCTGGTGGCGTTTCATGATACTTTTGCTAAAGTTTGTAGGCGTGGAGCTGGCAAGGAAAAAGCACCCTGGTGGAAAACTGTATGACTTTGATGACTTTGTCGACGTTGTCAGCAGGTCCAGCCCCAACACTGAAATCATCAAACTCAAGAATGAGGGTGTCCTGGCTTGGAAGGGTGGGCAAACGCAGGTTACACAGATACTGCACTTTGGCTTTGTAGGGCAGAACAGAAGTCATTAAAACTATGGATGTAACCTCATCTCCAACCACAATGTGGGTTGCTGTCATGGGCGCCTGGTTATGTTTTAAAATGAGGGAGCAAATTTGGAAAGATACATAATTGTTGGGGGGTCTGGGGGTCCTCCCTACTTTAAGACACATTTCCTCCATTTCTACACCACCTAACCTCTTGGATTAAGTCAAGAAACAGCCACCTGCACTAGTCTAGATTAGTTAGATTGAGAGTGCTATGAAAACCAAGAATGCATCAAGAACAGTATACAACTGGCTGTATCAGGGCAGGATTATCAGAAGAATGGCTATTTCATATTTGAAATTATTTTTATAAAAACATAATGTATCCTAAAATGGTAGTAGGTTGAAGGCTATTAGGCCATCTTCAAGGTTAAACAAGGATAAACAATTTATGTAAATGAAATAGTCTTACAACACATCACAATACGATCTGGATAATTAAACCTGGTTAAAAAATGTTGAACCTGAAGGTTGCTATTCTCAATACTAACAAGTCATCTTCAATGTCTAACAATTGCAACAAAGTACAAATACTATGGACTCACAACAACTATCTAATTCCAATCCCAGCTATTCTCAATAACACCACTAGTTGATGTAGCTGTAATGTTATACAGCTACATCAACTGAATGAATAATCATAATATCAAAAGCAGGTCATTTTAACTTACATTATCTCACATCAAGTACTATTTTAATGCACAACTCAGAAGGTGATTTTTGCTCCTCAAGACTTAAAAGAACCATTTTAGTCGAGGACTAGACCTTACTGCCAACCACCCCTGAGAGTAAATTTGCGCCTCTCATTTACCCTGTATGAGAAAATGAGAGAATAATCGTAATAATGAGAGCACATTGCAGAGCGGCTGGATGAAAGCAGAGATCATTACATGATACATAATTCCATCCAAAGTCTGACAAAAGTCTGCCTCGCTGTTATGGTGGGCAGAGTTGCTCCGCCAATAAGTTGGCTACAGAAGTAGTCACAAAGCCGGATCGACTGCGTCTGTAAAAGGGACAGCCGGCGTGGTGAGACCAGGAGCTGACGCTGTTGGGGTTCAAGAAGTGTGTGTGGGTGTTTGTGCTTTAGAACATAACCTGTGAAACAATCAGAAAATAATGTTTTATTGAACTGATTCACCGGTTTTCTCACTACCAGTACCCCCACTCTTCATTCACTCTCCAGCTCACTCGACCACAGCTGCTCTCTCTCTCTCACTGGTGCTCTCAGCTCCCTCTCTCTCTCTCTCTCTCTCTCTCTCGTTTTCTCTCTCTTTTTCTCGTCTTCATTAAAATGAGTTGGGAAGCTGAGAGAGAAGTCAAACTTAACTCTTAATGTTATCAAACGAAGAGAAATGTCCTCTCCTCATCCTAGTAACGTCTTTGTCCTCCCTCATGGCAGAAGTTTACTGCTCAATTACTGCTCTGATCAGTCTGATCGTCACATCGCTGAATCTGGAACACCAGCATACTATGTAAAAGCACACACAGAGGCAACTTTATGCCGGTTTTGTGTGGTTCAGTGTAAAAAAATCAAATGTGACTCAAAGGTGGATCCTCTTTACGGCTATAAGGCGAATTCTCTGTATTAAAGAGGCTTCTCTTTCACTGGCTACTCCCATCAATCAGCGATGGGCTGGACTGAACCAATTCAAAGGGTGGTCCAAAAATATGTGATTTTTTATTACTCGTTTTGTCAGTTGCTGAAAATAGTAAAATGATCATTGATATAGTTTAAATATAATTACCTAATTGTGGGGACTTTCAGGGTTTATTTTTAAAAAGATAAAAAGTGGGATAGCAAAACCATAACTTTGCTCCCCCTAATTGAATAATGGGAACGCATTTGCTCCATTGGTCAGGCACCCGTGGTTGCAATGGCAGTGGCGCTGTCCATATTTCCGTTTGTTGACTCCATGGGCAGAAGAAGAAGCAAATCAATGTTATTTATGAGGTATTTTTATATATTTCTTGAAAACCGCTCATCCAAACAACTTCACACATTGACATTGCACTTCCTTGTTTCCCCTGCAATCCATGTGCCAGGTATGAAGTAGATCAGATGAACGGTTCTAGAGATATGTCAATCAATCAATCAATCAATTTTTATTTATATAGCACCAAATCACAACAAAAGTCATCTCAGGGCACTCCGAGGAAGAAGCAAAGTTAGTGACATGCATTGATGTTACATGAATGCATGGGAAGTCCCCCAGCAGTCTAGGCCTATAGCAGCATAACTAAGGACTGGTCCAAGGTGAGCTTGGTCAGCCCTAACTATAAGATTTATCAAAAAGGAAAGTTTTCAGCCTACTCTTAAATGTAGAGAGGGTGGCTGCCCCCCAGACCAAATCTGGAAGATGGTTCCAAGGAGAGGAGCCTGATAGCTGAAGGCTCTGCCTCCCATTCTACTTTTAAAGACTGTAGGAACCACCAGTAAGCCTGCATTCTGGGAGCGCAGTGTTCTAGTGGGATAATACGGTACTATGAGCTCTTCAAGATATGATGGTGCCTGACCATTAAGGGCTTTGTAAGTTAGGAGAAGGATTTTAAATTCTATTCTAGATTTTACAGGAAGCCAATGTAGCGAAGCTAAAATGGGAGAAATGTGGTCTCTTTTTCTAGTTTTAGTCAGTACACGTGCAGCTGCATTCTGGACCAGAGTCTTTAGAGACTTGTTAGAGCAGCCTGATAGTAAGGAATTGCAATAATCCAGCCTACAAGTAACAAATGCGTGGACTAGTTTTTCTGCATCTTTTTGGGACAGGATGTGCCTGATTTTTGCGATATTACGTGAGTGAAAAAAGGCAGTCCTTGAGATTTGATTTATGTGGGAGTTAAAGGACATATCCTGATCAAAGATAACTCCCAGATTCCTTACGGTGGTGCTGGAGGCCAGGGTAATGCCATCCAGAGTAGCTATATCATTAGATAATGTGTTTCTAAGGTGTTTAGGGCCAAGCACAATAACTTCAGTTTGATCTGAGTTTAGTTGTAGAAAATTGCAGGTCATCCAGGTCTTTATGTCCTTAAGGCATGCTAGGAGTTTGTTTAACTGATTGGTTTCATCAGGCTTAATTGATAAATATAATTGGGTATCATCTGCATAACAATGAAAATTTATGGAGTGTTTCCTAATAATATTACCTAAAGGAAGCATATACCAGGTTAATAGAATTGGTCCAAGTACAGGACCTTGTGGAACTCCGTGTCTAACTTTTGCCTTCACGGAGGATTCATCATTAACATGTACAAACTGAAATCGGTCTGATAAATAGGACTTAAACCAGCTTAATGCAGTTCCATTAATGCCAATTAAATGTTCCAGTCTCTGTAAAAGGATTTGATGGGCAATTGTGTCGAATGCGGCACTAAGATCTAACAGGACAAGTATAGAGACAAATCCTTTGTCCGATGCAGTAAGGAGGTCATTTGTGACTTTCACCAGTGCTGTCTCTGTGCTATGATGCGCTCTAAATCCTGACTGAAAATCCTCAATACAATAAACTATTGTTATGTAGAAAGTCACATAACCGATTAGAGACTGCTTTCTCAAGGATCTTAGAGAGAAATGGAGGGTTAGATATAGGTCTATAATTGGCTAAAATGCCTGAATCAAGAGTAGGCTTCTTAAGAAGAGGTTTAATTACAGCTACTTTAAAGGACTGTGGTACATAGCCTGTTACTAAAGACAGATTGATCATATCTAGTAAAGAAGTGCTAACTAAGGGTAAGGCTTCCTTAAGCAACCTAGTTGGGATGGGGTCTAAGAGACAGGTTGATGGTTTAGCTGAACAAATCATTGAAGTTAGTTCAGAAAAGTCGACTAGAGAAAAATAGTCCAAATGTATGTCAGGATTTCTTGACATACCGATTCCTTGCTTTATATAGAGAGATAGGAAATTATGCATTGATGTGCCCATGCACAAACCTTGAATGTCAATTAACCTTAACAAATAGGCAGACTCAAAACCTGCTCCAAATTTGTGTGTAGACTGGTACAAAACTTTTTACCCCCTCTAGAGCCCGTTAGGTGCATATGCAGGAGTTGTCCATTCCGCACCACAAAACCTCAACAAAAACCAGACCAGCAACACAGCACGAGTGTTAGATTTCAAACAACATCCTACTACCATCTATTAATCAAGAATGAGGTGTCATACTTAATTACGTATTTGCCCCAAACCAAAAGGTCAGTGGTTCATAAGGTGTTCTATATGGCTTATGAAATAACAATATAGGAGATTTGTGGTGGATTTAACTCAGTTGATTGAGTTTGCTCAGTTCATGGAGAGACAACTGAGTGATGACAACAACATGATGGCAACTGAATCATCCCCATAACAACTGAGCAAATTCTATCAGCTGATGGTTACCATGAGGCAAAACTGACAGCTCTGGAAAAAGCTTTGTCAAATTCTTATCAAATAATATTCCTTCTAAGGCACCTAGCCAAACCATGATGAACAACCCTGGACTGTTATTCCATGACAGTCTGGGCTTTACATAAATAAAGACAGGTAGACTGAAGACAGAGGGAAACTCAGACTGAATATGAACACAAGTTCAGATGTCAGACACAGGACAGACTGGAATGGCTTTTCTGCTGTTTCTGTAAATCCTGTCCAGAGCTATGTAGTAAGTTGTACTGAGACTTGAGAGTGTGTGAACGTATGAATGTGCATGTAGTTCTGGAAATGTGAGAGTAGATACAAACAAAGTAGGAAGGAGAGAATTATACATAGTAGCCTATGCCAAAAGGCAACAAATTGCCTGTGTGTGTGTGTGTGTGTGTGTGTGTGCGTGCGTGTGTGCGTGCAGGGGAACTTGTCTCCTCCCAGTCCTGCCCAGAGAACAGACATATTGATTAGCCTTCATGTGTTGAATAAACTCCCTGTATCCTGCTGTTTCTCCATTTTCCTCCTCTGTTCTTGTCTGCCAGTCTTTATTTCCAGTCTACATTTTCAGGCCCTAGCCTTATTTGCTCTTTTTGTTCTAGTCTCTCTCCCCCACTCAATTAAAATCAATTAAATGGGCTTTATTGGCATGAAAGTTTCAAGTACAATGTTGATGCCAAAGCATCAAAATACAGTTTGTCCAAATATCTGGACAGTACAAAACAACAACAATATGAACATTAACACAACATTAAGATTGATATATATTAATTATACAGTATATCCTATGCGTTTATTTTTGTGTGTGTGTGTGTGTGTGTGTGTGTGTGTGTGTGTGCTGTGTGTGTCTATATCATTCACTCTTCCTCAGGTTGTGGCATGTTGATACATATTGGGCAGCAAGATGTGCCCTGTCTCCTTCTCCTAGGACTATTTTAATTTGGAGAAGTCAGTAAGCTCTTTGAAATCTGATAGATGATCTGACAGATAACACTCTAATCTGCTTTGGCTTTTAGTTTCTTCTTTCCAAAGTTCCAAATATGTTTCTTTACATTGTGTTATAATTTGGTTTACTCTGATTGGTGTTTGGGAAGTAGTGTTGGTGTAAACTGGTCAGAGTGTGTCTGAGACGGGGCAGTTAGTCTCAGCACCCACTGACATAGGGGACTCTTTTCTTGGCTCAGCTCTTGTGGATGGATAGGGGGCTGGATTTAAGGTGATTAAAAAAAACTGAGTATCTCTCTAATTCTGCCTAAATGCTTTTGTTGGTGTTTTTCTGCATACATGTAAAATGTATCTTCAGAATTCTGCATGTTAAGATTCTATTGGATGTTTGTCCCAACAGGTATAGCTATGATGTATGAGTGGACCCCATACTTCCCTACCATACAGCGCATTGGGCTGGGATGACACTATCAAATATTTTAAGCCTTTTTTTTTTTTTAAATGTATCTATTTTCAATTTTTCTCAAGAAGAATACATACAAACCATAAAGTTATACAGCCTAATGTAATGTTACAGGGCTGGTCCATAAATAAAAAAAGAAAACTGAGGTACAGCACTTACATAGTAAGAGAAACAATGTAGTCAAATTGAATGATAATTGGTATATATAGTATACTGTCCCCAAGTCAGGCATTTGTCCAAAGTTGTTATCCATTTAAATCCAAATTATATTTAACTCCCAGAGATTCCAGTGTTTTTTTCAATTTCTGCAGAAAAAGATCGGTCCTTCCATCAATATAGTGTTCTATTTTTTCCAGAGTCACAACCTTGGTGATCAGAGATTTCCACATGTAAGTAGAGGGGGAATCATCCCTAACTCACTTCACCATGATGGCTTTCCTAAGAGACTGAACCACTTCCTCATATTGTATAAAAGAGTCAGGAACATTTCCAAGCAGACATAAAAGTGGATTTGCTGACACCTGTTGACCTATTGCTGTACTGATGTTTACACATATTGCTCTCCAGAATAATTGAATTTTGTTGCATTCCCACAAGCAATGCAGCCTAGTACCTACATGGGTATTACAATTGGGACAATTTGGTGAAATTCCTGCTTTATACTTATAAATATATAGTGAAATATAGATGTTATATAGGATATTATATTGTAGCTCTTTATATCTGTTGCAAATTGAAATTCTGGAAGGCAACTGCAGGATCTCATCCCACACATCATTATCCATCACACGTTTGAGCAGTGTACACCAGGATGTTCTTAGCCATGCAAGTCTGTCCACATTCATACTCAATATCTCAGAAAAAAATGTAGATATAAAATATTGTATTAAATGTCCAGAAAAGATGTCTCTAGCAGGTGAGAGTCATTACGAATGAGCTTTCTCATACACATAATGTCTGACCTGTGTTTGTAGAAATCCTTATTTGATATATGGTACTGAGCTTTCAATGAGTCAAAGGTTTTAAATCTCCAATTCTCAAAGAGATCATAAACTCTAGTAATGCCCGCTCTTTGCTTAAGCATAAAATTTGGTCCCTTTCCCTGTGATGATAGTTCTGGGTTATCTACCAATGTCATTAGAACATTAAGTAGATGAGTTTTAAATATTTTCTTCAATTTTCTCCATGTCCCCAGTACATTAGTTATCAAAGGGTTGTTCTTAGTAATGTGTGGCAATTCATTTAGGTGTTTACCCAACAAGATCACAGGTGAAAATGGTTTATGTATCACTGACTCTAAGTCAAGCCAAGGAGAATCTGAATGTCCGCTCACCTGGGAAGAAATAATTCTGGCTTGTATGGACAATACGTAGTATTCTGTATTTGGTAAACACCACCCACCTTGTTCTTTTGGCAGCTGTAATGTCTCTAATTTTACTTTAGGTTTCCTGTTAGCCCAAATAAAATCTGACATTAGTTTATTAATAACCTTAATGTCATTTTATTGTAGAATCACAAACAACATGGATGTAGGATATAATATTTTTGGTAAAACTGTCATCTTGATGAGGTTAATTCTACCAAGAAATGATATAGGGAGGTTCTTCCATCTTGTTAATGCATCTTTGAGATTATTTATCCAGGGATAATTATTTTCTGCATAAAGCTGATTAATTTTGGGGGTAACTTTGATTCCTAAGTAATTAAATCCTGATGGAGACCAATGGAAAGGCTTGACATAGGCCAGCTCAGTGTTTCCAACGTTCTTCAAGGCATTATTTCTGATTCATCGAAATTGACTTTATACCCAGATATTAGGCCAAATTCTGTTATACACTCAGTTAAAGCTGGTTATGATTTAGTGGGGTCAGTTAGTGTCAGAAGAACATCATCAGCATAAAGTAAAATCTTATGTTACTTTGTACCCAGGCTTGATAGATTTTACTGCTTTAAACATCAATTTGATGTTTTTAAGGGTTTGTTTATAAGTCCAATTGGTTTAGTGACCACTCTTTGGTTCAGTGCTCTGTTTTTATCAAGCATATGCAATCTGGCAGTGCATATTGGCATTTCATGCATCACAGTTGGAGTACACAGAGAACCTGGATGTGTCTCAGTTCTTATATGCAGATCTGCTGGAAGTCTCAGAGGAGGCCAATGCAAAGCTGGGGGATGAGATATCGCTGGAAGAATGGTATGCTGCGCTGCAAGGCATCCTGGTGGAACATCCCCGGCATTGATGGTGTGCCTGCGGATTTCTATAAGGCCTTCTGGTCTGTGATTGCTGGGGACCTCCTGATGCTCCTCGATGACAGTTTGAGGAAGGGTCTGCTGCCTCAAAGCTGCAGGAGGGCAGTCCTAATCCTCCTCTGTAAGAAAGGAGATTTGCAGGATATTAAAAACTGGCATCCCGTTTCCCTCCACTGCACTGACTACAAGCTTCTGTCCAAGGTTCTGGCCAACAGGGTGGGGAAGCTGATGGAGCAGGTCATCCATGTGGATCAGGACCTACTGTATACCTGGCAGGTTGGTTACGGACAACAAAGCTTTAAATAGAGATGTTGTGTACCTCTCCATTGGGGTTAGACCTTTGGTTGATTTCCTAGTTTCAACTAGGTCAAGGCTTTTGACCGAGTTGAACATGTATACCTGTGGCAGACGCTTAGAGCTTTTGGTTTCAATTCAGGTCTGGTAGCCCAGATCCAGGCTTTGTATTGAAATTGAGAGTGTACTTAAGATAACCGGTGGTTTAAGTGCTCCTTTTAAGGTGGGGAGGGGGGTTAGACAAGGTTACCCCCTCTCAGGCATGTTGTACGTGTTGACCTTAGAGCCACGTTTACACAAACTAAGAGCCACAGCCACCCAAGGGGGTTTAATTTGTTCAAAACACAAAATAATATGTGATCCCAAACCCGCAAATTAAAGCAAACATCACAAAAATTTTAAAGGATTTGGCATTACACCAAAGTGGAAGAATCTCGCTTAGTCTGGCAAGATAGTCTTAAAACATATAGGAAGGCCCTCTGTAATGCCAGAGCCGCCTATTACTCAGCATTAATAGAAGAGAATAAAAACAGCCCTAGGTTCCTTGTCAACACTTTGGCCAGGCGGACAAAGAGTCATAACTCTATTGATCCATGTATTCCTATAGCTCTCAGTAGTAATGACTTTATGAGCTTCTTTAATGATAAAATTCTAACTATTAGAGACTAAATTAACCACCTCCTGCCCTCAACAGGCACCAATTTATCCCCAAACACAGGCACCTTAGAAACAGCTGTAAAGCCTGACATACATTTGGACTATTTTTCTCCAGTCGACTTTCCTGAACTAAAGAATTTAAAATCCTTCTCCTAACTTAATAACTCCTTAATGCTTAATGGTCAGGCACCATCATATCTTGAAGAGCTCATAGTACCGTATTACCCCACTAGAACACTGTGCTCCCAGAGTGCAGGCTTACTGGTGGTTCCAACAGTCTTTAAAAGTAGAATGGGAGGCAGAGCCTTCAGCTGTCAGGCTCCTCTCCTGTGGAATGTGTTGATGTGTGTTGTAATGTAATTTTAACACATTACACCATGGAATGTGGTGTTAAGAGGGTGTGGTCATTTCACGTATTTCTGTGAGATCAGGTTGAATTCTCAACACATGGTCCAACTTGTTGTTTTTGAAGGTTTTAATCACATCTTGTTGCCTTCATAAGCAGATGGATTTTGCTAATTTGTTCAGTTTTTCCCATATGACCAAAGCATTAAATTGTCACGTAATAACAGATGGCTGTGTATGGGGGGAGATGGTAACCTCTGTCTCTGTTCATAGATGGTCTCAGATTTGAATGTCCTCCTAGATCTTTCTCCAGCCATCCACTGACTCTACTGACTCCATGTTGATGACTTTTGAAACTTTCCCAGTCGACAATGTGACTGGTTTCGGAATGGTGTTCACAGCTGATGGTGTCTGTGTCCAGTGTTCATTCAGTCCAGGCCGCTGTTGTCTAGACTCTTCACAACAGAAAGATACAGAGTACAGATATTCATGTTTATATTATATATACAGGATTAATTAACTCTTCATATAGCACCATCATCAGGTCAAAAATTTTGTTTATAGGTTTATGAACAACGAATAACTGCACCTTATGTGCTAACCTAAGATGGTTAACATGTTAACATTATACCTGCTAAACATCAGAATGTTAACATTGTCATTGTGAGCATGTCAGAATTCGGATGTTAAGATTTAACTCAAAATACCACTGTGCCTAAGTACAGTAAGTACAGTTTCACAGAACCCCAAGCACGACTGAAGACCCCTAGCCTTGTCTATTTTTTTTTTAAACATGCACACACTGTGTGAAGAACTGCTGTTACCCAAGAGTGAAAATACTGCTCCTGCAGAAAACTAATGATCATATGCACAGGCAACAGCAACACTAATTAAAACATACTTATGAATAGAATGTTCCATTTCTGCCAAGTCTGTTCCACTAGGTGCCACTAAATCCTTTAATGTGAGCAATTCCACTACAGAGGCGGTATCTGACTGTCACACATTGATTCTGTTAATAATGGCTTCAGTCAATATCGTACATCACTGTAAAGGACAAAAGCAAGCAGAGGGACTCAGTTGATGCACAAAGATGGAAAAAACACTGTTGTCAAAAGAGGAATATCTCAAAGGACCTTAGAGGCTCAGAGTGGTGCCTTGACTCCTTCTTCTACCACTTCACCTCCCTTCAGCTGATGTATGCTGGCAGGCTGAGGAGACTGTATTGACCTTTCTGTTCTTAATCCATGCTGACAAAGCCTGCAGGCACAACTCCTCCTGGACAAACTCACACACGAGAGAGAGAGCAGCCCAATCCATACACTCACCTCTGCCTGCAAACTGGAGAGATCCTGCCCACTGCTCATGTTGCCTTTGAAGTGAGTTTGCTCTGGAGTGGTTGAGGTGAACTAGAGTGTTCTGTGATTGTCTAACTCAAGGTGGAGAATCAGGGGGATTTAACAAAAGCCATCATTGTATTATTTTTCCATCACTAACAGGATTTCATTGAGCTTGTTTTGTAGAAATTAAGAGAATAGTAGATGAAGTCCAATGAATAAAACATCACTCATCCTAATATTTTAAATGTTTGAGCTCATGTAAGCCTGTGTGTGTAACAGTCGAGGGAGAAGGCTTCTAATGCTTTTCGAAAATGATCATTTTAAGCAAGAGCTCCTGTTATCTTTAATGTCAGAAATGGATTATTCACACAGCTGCAAAAGCTTTCTCCCATTAAGCTCTAGTCATATGGAATTTGATTATGTTAGAATTCAGATTAAGCCTAGGCAATTTTTGATAGCTATATTTTTTTAATATGCTATTTGTGATTATGCTATTTTCCAGCTGAGTGAATTAAAGTGTAATTCCAGCTTATCACAATAGGGGTCCTATTTTTACAGTGGAGATCAATGTGCTGCAACTGGAGAACGCATAACCAAATGAAAACACCTATCCTATTTTGACATATACGCAGCATGAAGAAACATGCTGCAAATTAGTGGGTCAGCTTGTAATGATGGATGCCAGTGCAAGGTTTTTTAAACGGCTGTGCTCACCTTGACATGTGAATAATCATGCAAAAACAGACACACACACACACACACACACAAACAAAGGTGTTAATTTATGACAACCAACTTGAATAGAAGGTCAGGCTTCTATAATATAATTTAATACACACAAAGACATAAAATGAGATAAAGTCAGATAAAGTAATACGGTACTTAAAGCAGTTTGAAGTTCTAAGATTTGAGCTTTTTGTGTTTGTTTAAGGATGATGTGTCCCTGAGATGTAGCACAGTGTTTGGGGCTACAGGATTTTTGGACTAAGCTATGTTTAGATCATATGAATCCTTTACATACATCAAATTGACTGGCTCCAAGCTATATCTCTGAACTGAAGTCCATATGTACAAGGGCACACACTAGGTCAACAGAAAATGCTCTACTCACAGTTCCTATGTCTAGATTTTCAACCAAGATTGACTGTGCATAAAGATTGTGAGGCTATGTTGGAATAGCACAATGAACTATAATATTATTTATCCTCACCTTTGGTTTATGACTATCAAAAGAAGCATATTTCATATTAAAAATACATTCTAGGCAAGCTGACTTATATCATGCGACAAAGAAAAGTCATGATGGCAGATATGAAAACACTTCCCTCCCAAACAAATAGCCAACTCACCTATACAGTATATCTGATGAGCTTGTGCGTAACAGGCCTTTTTCTCAAAATGTTGAAGTATTCCTTTAATTTGGTATTTTTAATGATGGACACAATGATGAATCAAAGTAATATGTCGTAATATATGGAATTATCCTTTAAGATGTTTCACTGTATCAAACACATGGGAGAGATGAGGAGTGGTGGGAGGTAGACATATGGGTAAAATATATATGGTTTTTAAATACAAATGAAATCTTCATTGAGCACACACAGTTTTTTCATACACACACTAAACCACACAGACTGCAGTAATATTATCATTACTGCTCCTCAGTACATGTTGGGAGCCAGATAATCATGCAGTACTTCATTAGGGTGTGTGTTTGATTCCATGATGTGTTTCATGTGTTATTAGGATTTATCACAGTGGTCAGACATCTGTGGGAGATTACATATTGCATCAGGTCTAGTAGCTTCACAAGCTCACAAAGAGCAGAGGGAAGAAAAGAAGGAAGAAAAACATCATGTTGCTGCTGTGGCTGATGAGCTGCTGCTGTAGGGATGTCTGAGCTGCTCTGAAAGAGTGGGAACAGTAAGAGGACAGAACAAGGTGGAGAATTGGCTGAAAAATGCATCCAGACCACAGACTGTGGGAAAACATTTAAAGCTTGGATTTTGGTTCACTGCTTGTTCCATCACTCACTGCTAAATGATCCAAACTTCAGGCAAAGAACAGTCAGTCTGGATGGTACTGAGGGTGGACCTAAAAAACCTAAGACCTACAAAGGCTATGTCCCTGTTCAGTGACCACCTTCTAAGACATTTTTTTTTCTTCCTTTTTTCATTTAGACTTGTGTCTTTGTAGCCTTGGCGAGATGAAATGTACAAACAAGTATAATGGTGCACACTTATTCAGTCTCTCCTTAAAGGCGTTATTGGTGTTGCACCTGGTTGTTCATAATTATCAGACTGTTGGTTTCAGAAAGTTAGAGAAATCAATGGTCATTTGCAAGAGGAAATGCTGATGTGTGGAAATGGAGTGTGTTTGTAATCTTGGGGGTCAATTTAATTGAACAGAAGGCTCATGTGACTGCACCTGTAGCAGATAAAACAAGCACTTCATTTGAAGCATACTGAGGACCTTACACATCCAGCATATCCTTTTAAGCCCCCAGTATCCCATAATTCACTGGTCTTTGTCAACACGTGGACAAATAAAAAAATATCAAGACCTTCCTCCCAAGAAGAACGACAGCATCCCCAGATACCCACTACAGGACCTAATGATAGATCAAAACATCATTCAACATGAACACTGGGTTTCCACAGAAATGCTGACCCAACTTTGGGCACATTTCACTGTGTACTGATAACAAGCAAACACACACCGGGGTGGCTGTGGCCCAGGAGGTAGAGCGGGTCGTCCACTAATCAGAAGATTGGCGGTCCGATTCTCGGCTTCTCCAGTCCGCATGTCGATGTGTCCTTGGGCAAGATACTTAGCCCCAAATTGCTCCTGATGGCTGTGCCATCAGTGTGTGAATGATTAGATTTCCTCTGGTGGGCAGGTCGGGACCTTGCATGGTAGCCCCTGTTCCCATTCAGTGTATGAATGTGTGTGAATGGGTCAATGTGATTAGTAGTGTAAAAAGCGCTTAGAGTGGTCAGAAGACTAGAAAGGCGCTAAAGAAGTAGTAGTAAACAAGTGTGGCTGGGCCCAGACAGGCAAGGCCCAGATTTGGTTCTTTTAGAGTTTTAGGTGGCACTGACTCTTTAATATTCAACTCACACCAGCTAAAAAGCCACAGAGCCCTTATAATGATACAGATGATGGTGAATGATGGACTGAGACAAGGAGTTGCCAAGATTACAAAATTTATTGATGTAATAGTGAGAACAGTAATAATTTAACAAGAAATAAAAAAACAGGAAATTTATTAAATACCACTTAAAATTGTGCAAAAGTGCTACTGGGTGCTTGGCTGTAGCTGCTGACAGTGAGAGGAGGACAAGTTATGCTGGCATAGAGTACTCACCATGCCGCTGTGCCCTACAGACAGACACACACATACACACACACAGCAAAGTAAAACCAAAAAAAGGAAAAAGTAAATTGTGAAGGAAGTGCAAAAAATGACTACCAAACACACTTTTATGGGGGTGAGCAGCAAAGGTGAGGAACGCTATCGCCAAAACCTCTACCGTCCAGGTGGCCACGCTCGCCACAGATCCTATAGCGCTAACACACAGAAATAAATTTAGTTAAATTTACAACAGTAAAGCCGTGCGACAGCACGCCACGTTACTAGCTTCTTGGGGGAAAAACATAACGAGGGGCGCGCAAAATAAAATAAAAGAACCTAACAATAACAGAAACCACCTAATGAAACTAAAGGCTAATACTACAAACAAAAAGAAATAACGATAATAAAGCAAACTGAGCTATTCTATCAACAAAGCAGCCACGGCAAAAACAAAGTGTAGAGAAACTAAGCTAAACTAAACAAAACAGAATTAAACAAAACAAAACAAAAACTAAACAAAGCAAAACAAAACAGCCATGGCAGTCAGTATCTACAAAAGAAAACAAGTTAAATCATTAACACACTGTCAAACAAATGCATAATATAAGCAAACATATCAATATTTACCTCTCCTATGCGTGTATTGCGCAATAATCAGGCAGAAGGCTCAACAAGTGGGAGCAGGGGGTTGCTAGAGGACGGGACCTATGGTGAATAAAACAATGTAAAACACACAGCATCGCTGCCTCAACTCACGAACTGAAACTACTACCTACCAGAGCATTATCTTGCTGAACAGCCACAACCTGTCGCACAAGGGGCCAGAGCAGAACAGCAGCATACTGGGTCTTTTCAGTATAGCTTATATACATGGATGTATTATAAGAGCTGGCTACCGGACTAAAATTGGCGCCCATTCAGTCCTATAGGAATTGCTCGCCTGGTGCATACGCCAAAAAAAGTTTCTAGCTTCTGGGTTTGCTTCTACGTTTTGCGGCCTACTGAATATGCACAGTGGTGTTTCCCCTGCCCCACCCTCGAGTTCCCGCTACGCCCATAGACTTTACATTGTGATGACGTCACAGATTTTTAAATCGCTTTTCTCAGCTTGAGGAAAGTTTTAGAAATATAAAACCTCCATGAATCAAAAGTTCATAATAGAAAGAGTCATAATTGACATTGTTTGCAGTTCGAGGTGTCCTGTCAACAGTTTTACAGATGTTACAGATGTTTTACAATGGTGGTCTATGGGGAAAATCCTTTTTGGGCCGCAGGGGGATTTTTCACTGCAATACTGCAAGTGGCCACTGGGAAAAATTGGCTGCAAGGCTGAGCGGCAGCGCCCTATCCAGTTTTTATTATACATCCATGCTTATATATTATATCAAACAAATTGACAACCAGGAAATGGGTGGTGCTATGGCCTGTCTAGCCCTACGGTAGCCAGGGAGGGACATTTGCCGGCTACACAAGCCTAGCCTTCCCTATAGCCTAAATATATTTTAATGAATGTTGTTTTTAACACTACACACATCAAGACAATATAGTAAGTACCTGAACAAAAGAACCTCTTTTGCAGTTAAGTTGTGAAGCTTTCTTGTAAAAAGAGAAAAAAACAATGAAAAAGCCTAAAATGTTTTAAATTGTGAATTGTTCAGATCCATGTTTTGGCTTCTCCCTCACTGCTTTTGTTTGCGCCAAGCGGGTAGCTTCTGGTTTGAAAAATTAAGCCAATGCGAAGTGCCTTAAACCTGCGTTCTTTCTAATGGCCAGCAGGGGGCGACTCCACTGGCGGAAAAAAGAAGTCTGATTGTATGGAAGTCTATGAGAAAATGAACCAACTTCTCACTTGATTTATTACCTCAGTAAACAATTTCCTAACGAGTTTATGGTCTCAATCACTAGTATCAAGTCTTCTTCAATGCATCATGATGTTCATTTAGTAAATTATGGCCCCATGTAGAGTAAAATAGATGATAAATCAGCATATGCTTTAGGATGTGGCTACGTTGTGATTGACAAGTTGCTACCACGGTGATTGTGTTGATTGCATAATGTAACCATGGCGTAACCATATTCAGTATAGGCGTAGCTGCTGCTGTTTCACAGTATGTTTTCAGTTCATGAAAGCTGTAACATTTTGGTCACCTAAAAAAAAGTCTTGTTCAGAGTTTGATTGTGATTAAAGACCCATCAATGAGTCTGATGTTCAGTTTTTCCAGTGAGTACATTTTGTTTTAACGGTTTTAGGCCTGTTTTTTGCTAGGGGAAATTAGCATTGGCATTAGCATTATCACTGTTATTGTAGAGATTGTAAATGCACCGTGCTAACCAAGCTATGGTCAGCATCACCCTCTCATCCAATATGGTCACTTCTGGCTCCAAAAATCAAACATGGTGACAGTCAAATCCAAGATGGCGATGGTCAAATTGTTACATTCAAGGCTTCAAAATGGCAGTTCACAAACCAATGGGTGACGTCACTGTGACTACGTCCATATTATTTACAGGTTATGGTTTGCGCATTGCTGTGTTTCTTGGCACATTACCAGCATGCTCTTGTGCGTACATGTGTGTCCTCATGCACATGCACATAAAAAACAAGAATGGGGACCCACTTCAAAAACATTGTTCTGTAAAACTTCACAGGATACCTTTAACTAAACTTAGCTGTTTTTCTGGACTGGTCACTTTAATGGCCTGAGCCACCTGAAATCTCTCAAGTTCATTTACCAAAAGCCGCCTCCAATTATTGAATGCAGTTTTGTGTTCTTCTCCATTCATCAGTCCCCTTTGAGACTGCTGCTTTTGAAAAACCCAGGCGCTCTGTGGTGTTGTAGGTGCTCAAACCTGCCCTCCACCTTTACAACAACCACCATCCAGCCTTTTTCAGTGTGTTACATCACACCTTAAAGCTATTCTAGATAACCCATTCACATGCAAAGCAAGAGTGGAAATGCAGTTGTTGGTGCATGTACTTTTATATATAGCGACACATGCAAATAGATAGACAGGGTTCACTTCTCCACAGGCAGGGTTTATATTATCTAGTCACTGATGAATCAGAGTAGTATTTTCTAGTATTTGGCCATGACAGGAGGGACTGGGGGAATGAATGATGGGTAGAGGTAGGACTTGAGGTGCAAAGAAGATGAGTGTTAATGAGGTGAAAGAGCATTAGTGAGAGAAAGCTGAGATTACTCTTTCAAATTTACACCTGTGGCCCAGAGTACAACTGAATACAGAGCTGTCATATGGACAATGAAACAGCTTTGTTGTACTCTGCTGTTCTTTGCTAAACAAGACTGGATTTTTCCTATCTAATCCTGGCTAATCCAAATGATGTGAAAGACTCAGTGCCACCACACTGGTGACTCAAAGCCAGCTAAACAGATTCATGAGCTAAACGCATAAACGAGTGTGCCACAATGAATCCTGATATCTATTTACAGTTTGTTGTATTATGTTCTGTGCAAATATCTCTGCAGCTTATTGAAAACTTGTTGCATTTGTTTTGTATTTCTGCTGTACATAAGTCACAACCTGTCACATCCAAATGTGTCAATTTCAGAATTCTGAGCTTGGTGGAAATGCAAAGCTGATAGAATGTAGAGCTACTCTCCAACTTTACAGCTCAAACTTCTCCATCATTGACCAAACTCATCCTTGACTCTGTGCTGATAATGGCAACTTTTCCAACTGTTCTTCAATCACTCTCCCCGCAGTCAACTCTCGGTTTTACAGCCATTATGCTAATAGCGAACTGTTGATTGAGTCTAATTAGATAAGTATCTGAAAATGAGTCACATTCTTGTACTTTGGACTGGGACCAGCCAGTCCCTCCTCTTTACCAGCAACGCCTGCCTGCAGTGAATCTCTAACCAACAGCAGAGGGAGGATGAATGATGCCTCAGGGCTGTTAGCCATTTTATTGCAAAAGACCTGCACCCTTTCTGAACAGTAGAGTCTTAGGCCATATTCAGACCAAATCAGGCGGTGGGGCCCACTACTGCAGGGTTGAGCGGAGGTGTGTAGGCGTGTTTGTGCTCTAGAACATAACTGCTGTAAAACAATCAGAAAATAATGTTTTATTGATCTGATTCACCAGCTTTCTCACTACCAGTCCTCCCTCTTCATTCACTCTCCAGCTAGCTCCACCACAGCTGCGTTCTCTCACGCTGGCACTCTCAGCTCTCTCTCTATTTCTCTCGTCTTTTTAAAAATGAATCAGGAAGCTGACAGCGAAGTCTTTCTTTACTTTTAACGTTATCAAATGAATAGAAATGTCCTTCCCTCCTCCTAGTAGTGTCTTTGCACTCCCTCATGGCAGAGTTGTACAGCTTTGATCAGTCTGTTCTCTGGCTATGATTGGCCACTGCAGCCTTCAGTCGCAGTGACGTTGGGTTGCGTTTCTCCAAAAGACTTTGGCTCAACTTTCTGGCCACAGTCAATACATCTGGTGTTAATTAGTCTACATGTTAAAAAGATAGACTAATGATGTTACAAAAAGGTTTACAATAAATAAATGTATATACATAATTATTGGTTATCATTATTGTCCCTTGAATTTCATTTCGGTGCATCTCTAGTTCACTTCCCAATTGGCATATCCTGGTTACTGTACTATGTTTGATGGGTGGACTTGGCACTACCAAACACAACTTGTGAATTTAAGCTGTAATACATTATGTTTTGTCAGTCATTTTAAGTGGCTAGTAATTGCTGATCATAAAAAACCAAAGTCTAATCAAACAATTACCTGATCCTAATCAGTAGGAAGCTAGCTATACATCACTGAGAGACAATGGCAGCATTGTTATTTGTTTGTTGAAATGCTTGAAATAAACTATAGTGGCAAAGTAAGAAAACTTTATTCTTATAGTAGATAGTTTCAAGGTGTGGAAGGGTATATAATGGAAATATAATACCATGCAATAAAAGTTTCAGGGATTGGTCAAACATGGTGAATTCAAACTAAATAAATAAATTTAACATACAATTATTTGTAGTAGTACATTATAAAAGTGACAGTCTATACAAGTAAATGTAATGTAAATGACATGGATCGATCAGGGGTTCTCAGCCTTTTGTGACCTAAGGCCTTCTTCTGATTGTTTAAAAAAATCCAAGGACCGCCTTCCCAAATAAATGAAAAACAGTTAACAGCTGACTGTTACTACAGCTAACTTTCTGGGGAAGACCTGGTCTGATTAGGTGAAACAGCATACACCCCAGTTTGGATGGAGCTGCTCTTGTATCTAGAAATATGGCTGAGTTTATTAGTAGAAACAAAACCATGACAACTCAGAGTTGAGCTGCAGTCCTACATGCTTCTCTGTGCCTCCATTAGAGTAGTTACCCACCCAAAACCACATAGAAACTGTGTCTGTCCCCCGACCACTTAAATCAATTAAATCTAAACAGAGGAGTTATTCATAAAAATCTAATAAAAATTAACAGCACTACTGCAATAGTACAAAAAATTAGGTTGAATTAAATGTGGACTCTCAAACATTAGATCTCTGTCATCTGAAGTGGTATTAATGAACGATTTAATCTCAGATTATCATATTGATATATTTTGTCTTACTGAAACCTATGTGTCATGAAGGATATGTTAGCCTAAATGAATCCACTCCCCCCCCAGTCAAATTAATACTCACATTCCTCGAGACACTGGCCGAGGAGATGGAGATGCAGCCATTTTTAACTCAAGCTTAATAATCAACCCTAGACCTAAACTTAGTCTTTCTCACCCAATTTGGAAAATTTTACAGCCATTTCTATTTGTTATAGTTTACTGTCCTCCTGGCCCATACTCTGAATTTTTATCTGAATTCTCAGAGTTTTTATCAAACTTAGTCCGTAGTACAGACAAAGTAATTATAGTAGGTGATTTAATATTCATGTGGATGTCAATAATGATAGTCTTAGCACTGCGTTTAATCTCATTATTAGACTCCCTTGGCTTCTCTCAGAGTGTAAATAAACCCACTCACTGTCTTAACTACACCCTCGACCTTATTCTGACATATGGCATGGATATTTAACATTTAATAGTTTTTCCACAATATCCTATTTTATCAGACCATTACTTAATAACTTAATTCCTATCACTGGACTACATACCTTTAGACAAAAATGTATTCACTAGATGTCTGTAGCTAAATTTAAGGAAGCTATTCCATCAGCATTCAATTTCATGCCATATCTCAATACAACAGAGGACTCTCATGCTAACTATAGTCTCTCTGAAATTGATCATCTCGTTGGTAGTGCTGCAGTCTCATTGCGAATGACACTTGACTCCATCGCTCTTTAAAAAAGAAGATAAGAAAACAAAAGAGGTTAGCCCCATGGTATAAAGCCCAAACATGCAAATTAAAGCAAACATTGTGAAAATTTGAAAGGATGTGGCATTCCAACAAACCAGAAGAAGCTCACTTAGTCTGGCAAGACAGTTTTAAAACATATACGAAGGCCCTCAGTCAAGCCAGAGCTGCCTATTACTCATCATTAATAGAGGAGAATAAAAACAGCCCTTGATTCCTTTTCAGCACTTTGGCCAGACTGACTGTGAGGGAACTGGCAAGCATCCCCCTCACTAGGGTGAAAAAACAAAAAAAAAACATTTTTGTTATGTTGTGCTTTTATTTGGGAACCCTTACTAATCACTCTCTCTTTGAGGTCTACTTCCGGGGGGCATGTTTTCATGGAGTGCACACGTGAGAATGCAGCAACAGGACTCCAGCAGGTGTCAATTACCTTGTTAGGCTGAACCAAGTGGTCAGGAAAGAGAGAGGGGAGTGGGTAGAGGATTTTTTGTACAGGCTTTTGTTCTGTATTTCTTCAGTTTATTATGTATATTATTTAATCTGTATTAGGCAAGGGTCATTTATATTTTGTGTATGTAAATATCAGTAAGGTTAAATTTTGTAAATATGTATTCTGTAGTAAAGTTGTTTTGTTATTTCAGTAAACTTTAAGTTAGTGAATAATATCCTGTGTCTCACTTGTCTTTCAGCTGGTATTAATGTAAAAAATTCAAAGGTGTTATTAACATATGGACATTAGACTTTTAATGATAATAGTACTTGTTTGTAATTTATTTTGAAATTCTTTTATGTGGTAAATGGTGGAAGTCCACAGCAATCTGTGTCTCTCTCAGTCAGAGATGTAACAGAGAGAAGCAGGTACGCAGATGCAGTGTCCAGATATCCGGTACGAGGTTGGTGTATGAATGCAGGGAACTGAGAGTACTGTAAAATGTAATATGTTGCGATTTTGCAGTGCTGTTTTTGTAGAGTTGAGCAGATTTTTCTTTGATGTTGATGCTGTTAGCAGGCTGCACTGTTCGCGTGCTGATACCCAAAGCATTATGGGAAATGTTTTTGTTCTAGAAACCGCATACAATGTTTGTTTGTATTATTAACTGAAATATTTATGTTGGTATTATATCCTGCAGTGTAAAGAAGGTGGGTGGGACAGATTTTATTTATTTATTTTCATAATTTTATGTTGTTTTATAAACCCTCAGAGACACCTGTCCAGGAGGGGTTCCTTGATGTTTATTGCCCCTGTGCACTCTGTGTTACTGCAGATATGCCATAAATTAGTTTCTATAAAGTTGTTACCTCTGGTTATGTGTACAATGTATGTACTGTATACTGTAGAGTCAGTCGGTGATGTAACCGAGAGAAGCAGAGAGAGACACCTGTCCACGAGGGGTGCCTTGATGTTTATTGTCCCTGTGCACAATATTTGTAAAAAAAAATTGGGAATTTTTACTGGGATCTGCAGCAACACAGAGAGAGAGAGCGGTTGTGTTGCTGTGGTTTTGTGACTCTGTTACAATTCTAAATGTATGTTGGGAGAGTTCAGGAGTCCCTCACTGTATGATGGTATTGGTAGAGACTATGGGTAGTTATGCCAGGTGGGAAAACAGTGTAGGATGTTGGGTGGGGGGGGGGTTTTCACCTCACCGCTTTTCACCTCAATCCTGCTGGCTTTCATCCTGGTTGTAAGAGTTTACCACCATCAAAACCTTACACTGACAAAGAGTCAGAATTCTATTGATACATGTAGTCAGAATTCTATTGATACATGTATTCCTATAGCTCTCAGTAGTAATGACTTCATGAGCTTCTTTAATGATAAAATTCCAACTATTAGAGACAAAATTCATCACCGTCTGCCCTCAACAGGTACCCAAACACAGCAACCTTAGAAACAGCTGTAAAACCTGATATATATTTAGACTGTTTTTCTCCAATCGATAATAATAATCAATAATGATAATAATTTCAACGATTTCCTCATCTAAACCATCAACCTCTCTTTGACCCCATCTCAACTAAGTGTGCTTAAGGAGGTCTTACCCTTAGCACTTCTTTACTAGATATGATCAGTTTGTCTTTAGTAGCAGGCTGTGTATCACAATTCTTTAAAGTAGCTGTAATTAAACCTCTTCATAAAAAGCCTGACCTTGATTTAAGCGTTTTAGGCAACTATATCTAGCCCTCCCTTTCTCTTTCTCTCCTTGAGAAAGCAGTTGACAATGAGTTGTGTGACTTTCTACATAACAATAGTTTCTTTGAGATTTTTCAGTCAGGATATAGAGCGCATCGTTGCACAGAGACAGCACTGGTGAAACTAACATATGACATCCTAATTGCGTCGGACAAAGGACTTCTCTCTGTACTTGTCTTGTTAGACCATAGTGCTGCATTTGACACCACTGACCATCACATCCTATTACAGCAACTGGAACATTTAAATGCAGGAGCTGCATTAAGCTGGTTTAAGTCCTATTTATCAGATTGATTTTAGTTTGTACTCCTGAACAATGAATCCTCCATGCGTGCAAAAGTTAGACATGGAGTTCTGCAAGGTTCTGTGCTTGGACCAATACTATTCACCTAATGTATGCTTCCTTTAGGTAATATTATTCGGACACACTCCATAAATTATCATTGTTATGCAAATCAGGCAAATCCTGTCTCAAAAAGATGCAGAAAAACTAGTCCACGCATTTGTTACTTCTAGGCTGGATTATTGCAATTCCTCATCAGGCTGCCCTAACAAGACTCTCCACCTGGTCCAAAATGCAGCTGTACATGTACTGACAAAAACTAGGAAAAGAAATCATAGTTCTCACATTTTAGCTTCGCTGCGCTGACTTCTTTAAAATCCAGAATAGAATTTAAAATCTTTCTTCTCACCTACAAAGCTCTTAATGGTCAGGCACCATCATATCTTACAGAGCTCATAGTACCCTATTACCCCACTAGAACACTGCACTCCCAGGCTGCACGCTTACTTCTGGTTCCTAGAATCTCCAAAAGTAGAATGGGAGGCAGAGCCTTTAGCTGGAACCATCTACCCGTTTGGGTCCAAGGGGAAGACATCCTCTCTACGTTTAAGAGTAGGCTTAAAACTTTCCTTTCCAGTAAAGCTTATAGTTAGGGCCAGCCAGGCTTGCCTTGGACCACCCCCTAGTTATGCTGTTATAGGCCCAGACTGCCAGGGGACCTCCCATGGTGCACTGAGCTCCTCTCTCCTTCTCCCCCTCTCCATCTGTGCGCATTCATGTACCATTAATGCATGTTACTAACTTGGCTTCTTCTTCGGAGTTTTTGTGCTTTCTTGTGTCACAGGTTCCTCTGGATCATGATCATGGACCGCCTGGTTATGGATCTCGAGCCTCCGTGGGTCATGGTTGCTGCCATGGTCCTGCTTGACATCCATGCTTTTCTATTATTATTATTAGTAGCAGTAGTAGTAGTAGTAGTAGTAGTAATTTCTATTATTATTATTATTATTATTATTATTATTATTATTATTATTATTATTATCATTATTGTTGTTGTTGTTGTTCCTGTGCCTCTCTATCATTTTCTCTCCCCCTCTCCCCTTCCCTCTTTCTCTTTCAACCTAACCTGCCAAGGCAGATTAAAGGGGAGTTTTTCCTTGCCACTGTCAGCAAGTGCTTGCTCATGGGGGAATGTTGGGTCTCTGTAAAATAGAGAGACCCAGAGACAGTGATTTGGAGCTATATAAATAGAACTGAATTGAATTAATGTGGCACTAACTCAGCTAGTCTGATACTGAAAGGGAGTTTGCATGATCCTCCTTCATCCTGACCCTGGACGAGGGTACTTTTAACAAGACAAAGAGTCTACAGTAATGCTAGCAGCTGTTAGTGTGACTGTGCTTGGGCATAGCAGTGCGTTGAAATAAATGCTAATGTCAGCATGCTAACTTGATTACAATGACAATGTCAACATGTTTAGCAGTGATAATGATTACCATGTTAGTCAGCTTAGATTAGTATGTTTGTATGCTAACATTTGCTAATTATCACTTAACACAACATAGGGCTAAGGCTGATGTGAATGTCATTAGTTTTGCAGGTATATGGTCATAAACCAAAGTACTGGACAAACTAATTTGACCTGATAGTGACGCTACAGAAAAACATAAGGGACCACTACTGTTATTACAGTTCATCACCAGATTTACGGTAGCCCATCCAATATTTGTATATTTCACACCAAAAAGTAGTAACCATTCGGTAGCCGAATGGTTACTGCGCATGCCACATAACCGCAATGTCCCTGGTTCAATTTCTATGAACCTTTGTTGCATGTCATACCCATCTCTCTCTCCCCTTGTTTCATGTCTGCCTTTTCACTGCACATTATCCAACAACAAGGCAAAAAAGTCAACCTCATGATGGCAAGAAATGAAAAGACGTGGGATCACCAAAGTCAGAAGGATTCATCCTATGGGGACCATGTGTGTCTTGAACAAAATTTATGTTTTTAATGTATTTTGGGGCATTACATGCCTTTATTGGACAGTTGACAATCAAGAAATTACAGTATGGGGAATGACATGCAGCAAAGGTCCTTGGCCTGATGTGAACTGGGGCCATTGCGGTTTATGGTCTGTACCTATGGCCCCTCAGGCCAGTCACCCCAGTAAAATGTCATGGTATTCCATCCAATAGTTGCTGAGATATTTCAACCTGGACCAAAGTGGTGTACCAATCGACAGACCAATCATTTTTAAAACTTAGTCTTTGGAGTTAGTAAAATCAGACCTTGGTAGTATTAGCAGTCATAGCATCCATAGTTTCCAAAAATGAACCAATCAACTGACAATCAAATCAAAGAGGTCTAGACACATTCATGAAGAGAGGTAGAGCAATACTTTCAATATTACATACTCTCCATAACACATCACACTGTACGTCTCTAGAATACAAGCAGACAGTTTTTCCTTCCTCTATTGATTTATTTATAGTGAGATTTATTCATTTATGATTTCTGGTTCCTCAATGCAATGTGTTGTCTGTGAAGGTGCAGCCCCTGTCTGCTCTGTTCACATGGAAGGCTGTAATAAATGGGAGAAAGCTGTCACCTCTTGGGATGGGTGGAGGACTTTGGGAGGTGGTGACATGCCTGGACCCTGGCTGTGGCTTACAGGAAATATCAACACAGTTCCACTAGAATGCATTCAGTCCTCATTTATCTACTAAGTGAAAAGAAAGGCAGGTGAGAGAGGGAAGGGAGAGATAGAGATGGTACGAACAAAAGCAGAGACAGGCAGAGAGAGGAGAAATAGGACAGTTCTGCATGAATACAAATGGAGGAGGTGTATGAAAGGGTCAGGCAGAGCAGTGGCTGGTGGTGGGTAGTGAGTCACAGAGGAGGCCGCTACATTAATTTAAATGTTTTCAGCACATTCATATGCATCAGTGGACATAAAGCAGACATGGGTGAGGCCACAGGAAAATCCAGAGGGAGACAGACAACATAAATGAAGGTAAGGAGGAAGCTCTGGTTTGGTTTTTAATGAGGAGCGGGGAATCCTATTAGGCAGATAAGATGGACGCCCCTCTCATAAAACAGCAATTCACCAGTCTCCCTGAAGAGCTCTTTATGAGTGCTGCTCATATTATTAACAAGAACGGGGTAGGGATGAAGGCTGCAGCCTGCAGCCTTACCCATGAGGCTGTTGGAGGACAAACCCAGCCCCTCATCTCTCCTCCTCCTCTATATCTCTGCCTCAGAGGTATCAGACATCAGGAGGCTAACTCTCTTTTGTCTGTCGCTGCATTTAGACAGATCTCTCCCCTTCATTCCTCCTCCTGAGGTTTCATCTGAACCTTTTAGCAGTCGAGCCCTGAGGTGTATTAGGTTTCCCTCTGCTCTTCTTTTTTAAAATTCTTTTTATTGGACAGCGGACACTGGCAAAAGAGTGTGAGTGTGGGAGAGAGGAGGACATAAGTGCATTGCATGACCCTTACAGTATGTCATTCGTGTGGAATTTATACATGAAGCCTGGATTTTGTTTTATTGTTCACCTGAATTTTTTTGTTGCTTAGTACAGACTCACTAAAGGGAAAATCTGAAACAATTATAGAAACAGAAGAAATGTAGATGCATTGATACATGGCATGACAGGGTTGAATAGAGTAATGTGTTGGGTGTGTGTGATCTGCTGTGAACTTAACAACTGAACAAACACTTTTTATAAACGGTGTGTCTCAGTCCACTTCCAATCAGACTCCAGTGAGGTACGTTTGTGGTGTGAAAGCATGAAAGCAAAACAGACCGACCACAGTACACTCCTATGATAAATATGTGATTTTAGCATTCATAAGTACTGCTACTCAGGCCATCTGCTGAGGAAGTGAATTGTACAAATAATAATGCTCAAACATCTGGAAACCATAGTAACAAATTTGTGCATAAGCATGTGCATGCAGGGATTTTCCCTAATAAAATAGTGAAAAGCAGTTAAAACAGAGATGTACTGTATTTTAGAAGTTACTCATTAATCAGTTTTCATTTCATCTCTGTTTGTGTGGTGGCCACACCACATGTGAGCACTAAGTGTTAGTAGTTTTCTTTTTAACACTTAACATACAAACATTTCAAATAATCACAGTACACATAGTCTTTTGTTTTTATACAGCACACACTTTATTATTGACAGTTTGTTTGCTAATTTGAGTGCACGCATTTTGGTTAACATTCTGTCTTTAATATATCTTGCTTGTATTAAATCATGCTTTACCTTTGTCTTTTTTTTTCAGGGATCTAGCAAGTCCTCCCTCTGGCCAAAAGAGTCGGCGCCAGTAAAAATGGCCTCTTACGCCTGGGACACACTGGATGCATGAGCAGTTTGTGTGCGTTGACTTTCGGGATCCAGTTAACTTTAATTACTTTAAGACTTTTATTTTTCTTGGTTTGGATAGTTAGTTTGGTTGTAAATAGTTTATTGATTTAAATCTTTGTTGAGATTAAGGTAAATTTATAATGTAGAGTTAATTGTTTGTTCCTGCCCCCCTTGTGTGTATCTGTAGGCTAGCCTGTGTGTATATAAACCCCCCTGTGTCATTTGTCAGGTCTGTTATGCTGAGCTCAGTTTAGGTCGCTGTTTGTTTAGGTGACCTCAATTTTAGTTAAAGGGCCCTAGTTTTTTAAATTACTTTCTTCTATTTTTCCTATTTTTGTATTTTGAAAAAAAAATTGTTAAGTTGAAATTAAGTTGTTAGTAAATTACTTTTTTTGCTTTATACACCTGGTGTTCTCAAGTCTTACTGCTTGGTCCCTGACAGTTTGGGTGACAATCACAGATGAAGGGGTGGAAAATTACAAGCAATCACTGTTTCTTTTACCTATTTTGGACAACAAGGAACCAGGACCGGATTGTGCTCAAGCTGATTGCAGCCGCAGTTATGGGTTACACAAAGTCACTGTATTTAAATGGCAAATGGACTGCATTTATATAGAGCTTTTCTAGTCCACTGACCACTGAAAGCACTTTACAACACATGCCAGCATTCACCTATTCACACACACATTCATACACTGATAGCGGAGGCTGCCGTGCAAGGTGCCAGTCGGCTCATCGGGAGCGATATAGCACTTTATTGTGTTTTTAATGCTCACTCACCCATTCACACACACAATCACTTTATCACTTTGCGATTTGAGGTTCAGTATCTTGCCAAAGGACACCTTGACATGTGGATTGGAGGAGCCGGGATCGAACCACCAACCCTCTGAGCCACAGCCATGATTTCAGAGTTGGCAAAGTCTGATATAATATTCTGACAGAAAACAAAGTTAGGTTTACCAAAGCACCGCGAAGTTTGTTGCAGCGCAGACTTTTCTGTTCTGTCTCCATTCTCACTGATGTTCACTGGTCAATGCTGCAAAGCCTCTCCGGCTGCAGCACCTCTCTTTCGGCTGCTGTTACAGCTACTATGGTTGCTTTCTACACTCTATTGTGTCTGATCCCACAGCACTATATTTTGCCTCATAAGTTGTAGTAGTACAACCACATCTCTGCTCCAACATTATATTATAAAGCTAGTTGTTTGTTTGTGTTAGATTCAGCACCTGAGGCTCAAAATTCTCTGGTTCATTGTCAGTAGAATCACAGAGAAACTCAGCACTGTGAAGTTTGTGTGTCAGGCTGCGGCCCTGATGCCGCTCCGGTGGTCGCTTCCTCTTCCACACTCTGTTTTGTCTGATTTTACAGCACAATATTCGGCCTTGTATCATGAAACTAGTTTTCTTCCAAATTTGCTGATATTTTAAAGTATTTAGTGGTATGTTATCTTAGTGTCTGCTTTTCCCTATTGCTTACATATCATTGTAGAGTGTTTTGGGAGACCTTTGACCGTCCTTGAAGGCACCACTATAGAAAAATAAGAGGTGGAGACTAGAAATCCAAGCTGAAATAGCTGTAGTTCCTCCTTGCCCCCAACTACATTTCTATACACATCAAATTATGGCGCTTGTGCTGGAAGAACAGGTTTTGCAGCAGCGCCCCAGAGACACAGAGAGAGCTAGAGATAAGGTTGAAAATCGATGAAGTGGTCCTTTAGGTGGGCAAAAGCTACTTGATTTTATAGGATGGGCTGTGATTGCTTCAAATTTTGTGATGGCTTCATTGGTTAGATTGTATGTTGATTCCTAATGCGAGATGAGGTCCCCATTAAAGACTCAGTTTTCCATAGAGTGACAGTATCCATTTCATGGTGTCTTTAACCTACTCATGCTCTGCCCTCAGACATTTGGCTGTGATCAGGAGTGTAGAGTATAGACCATATCCCCATTTCCTAAAATCTAAAGGAACTTTTACACACACCTACTGGGGCATTTATACAGACTTTACAGGGGTGAGTGCACTTACTCGTACTTTTTCTCTTGGAAACTGCTTGGTTCCTTCTCCTTCACATTATGGTATCCTCCAAGGAAGCACAATGCCGCAATTAAACCACCACAATGACAATAACATGTTTAATGACTTACCACAGAGGTAGGTAGCTATCAGACCAGCAATTTTTCTGATGAAGATAAGTCAGAAGGTTAGATGCTGAACCACCAGCACACCCCCATATATTACTTTCTGTCTCTTCTCTACTTTGTTCAGTTTCTCAGGAAATACTTGTTGACCAGAATTACTTGTTGCTGGGCTTGTGTGAGGCTGAAGAAATTATTAGCTGTAATGAAACTGAGCTACCAAATGTCAGCCTCTGTCCACATAACAATGTCATTGAGCGCTGACTGTCTCACTGGAATCCTGTTTATTTCCCTGGACAGCAAATAAAGCAGGCAGGAAGTGGCTGTAAAATGGCCCCTTTGTTTTTATATGAAGCTTGGAGGTGAGCCTCAGTCATAGCTGCCCAGGGGCTACTAAAACCAGAGCGTCTGGCGTTTCAACACCCCCGCGTCTGACTCAGACCAACAAATCCATGCTTGACAGACTACTGTATGCTGACAGGATCTGGATGTTCAGAACTCACCATGTATAGCGAGATTTCAACTTATGATTTTAACATTGCTACATATGTGTAGATGGAGTGTTTACGCCCAGAGGTTTAATCCACTATCTTACACTCTCCCCTGCAGATGCTGCTCCAAACTGCCAAAAATGGGATCACTATAGCTCTAGCAGAGCAGAGGAGGAAAATACAAAACAACTGAAGTGTTACGGAAACCATAGATCAGAGAAGGGTGATGAGGTGCCCAGTGGGTAAGAAAACTCATGACTAACAAAAGTTTATCCATCCACCTAGTCCTTCAAAGGAGACCGCTTTCCCATTCAAGTGAAGTGGTCTCAGACTTTTGGACCCTACTGTATATTTTGAAGGAAACTGAATGCCAACCTAATTACCATTTTTAGTCAAGAGGAAATGTTGTAAACCAACTTATCTGGCAAGTCAAATAATGTTGATACTGAGAGTATCAGTAAAATGTTTACTGATCATGTATTTTATTTGCTTTCTGCCAAAATATGCAATCTTGCAGTCTATTAGCCAGTGATAGTAACTACAGCATGATTAAAATGTTTTTATGTTTAGACACTGGTAGCACTCGGTTAAGGTTACGATCATGGTCTTGTCCAGTCACTTTATTATTATGCTATTATGCTTTCCAACTCTAAAATTTTACTTTTGGACTCCACTAGAGTAGCTCTGCATGATTCACAGTTCGAAAAACTCCTTATTTATCTTAGACTGGTCCTTTATGCCGCCCCTCAGTTCAGCCTGTCTCTAAACAGTCCTAACAGGCCCCCTTCCCGATAAACCCACTCTGTTCTGATTGGCCAGCTTTTCAGAAGTTGCTGAGGGGCTGCCGTATCAAAGTCGTGTTAAGTTACCGCCGATGCAAACCCAACATTTCCTGCTTTACCACTTCAAATTGAAAGCTTTTAAATTACAAAATAATGGGAGACTTTTATTGTGAAGAATATACAGGAAGTGAAATGCATTCTGAAGTTGCAGAGCTTCATTAGCAATGCTAAAAACTGGTCGAAACAACAACACAGCAACGTATTTGTAGCTCTTTGTTCAGTGGATCAGTTAGAAATACTGCATGGAGGAATAATACAAGCAGAAACAGCCACAGTGATGATGATGTTGTGATGTTTGTGACTTTAGATTAGTTGTATGGTAACTTGCAATCCCAATGTACGTAATGGTAGATGTTACTGAAGTGACGTTAAATTAATTGTATAGTAACTGACAAACCAGTGCCAGTAGTTGTAGATGTTACTAAAGTGGCATTAGATTAGTTTAGTAACTGGCAAGCTGGTATCAGTAGCTAGATGTTACTAAAGCAATGTTAGAGGTGCCAGTGGGTACAGATGTTAAAGTGACACTATAGTTGTAGTAGTAACTTGCAACCTGGTTCAAGTAACGGTAGGCATTACCAAAGTGACATTAGAGACATTAGTTGTATTAAACTTGCAACCCGGTGCATGTAATTGCAGGTGTTACTAAGGTGACTAGGGTGACGAGAGATCAGTTTTAACCAGATGTATGTATCAATAAAAGTTGCTGAAGATATGTTGGATTAGTTCTATTAGTAATTTGCAACTCCGTGCAAGTGACGGTAGGCATTACTGAAGTGACATTAAATTAGTTGTATTAGTAACTGGCAACCCAGTGTATAACCCAGTATAGTTGAAACGGCAGGAGGTTTCTAAAGTGTAGCGAGAATAGCTGACTTTTCCCTTCTAAATGAAATTGATGGAGAATAGAATAAGAAATTGGCAACCTGGTGCCACTCACAGAAACCAGAGATACATGGGGGATGGAATAATTAGAGCCTGTTATCGCACTGCCAGTAATGACTTTAAATTGATCATGTAAGAAAAGGGTTGTTGAGGTGAATGAGAGATGATGCAAACCTGGCATCCTGGTGCCAGTGGTTTGTTTACTGGGAAGTTTGTGTAGAGTGAGGAACTTGAAGCTGCTAGAAAGGTTTTGGTGATGTTTGCTGCACATGGCAAAATACAACCTGTCCCCCACCGGGGGGCCGATGATGCAGGCTGTGGCCGTGGAGGCAGTGGAGGCTCTGTGACATCACATTTGCCAACTCTGGTGGCGAGGAATCCTGAAACACAGGAGGTTCAGTCATGGGTTAGGTGATTGTTGTTGCCTCTGAGTAGAGATGAAACAGTCTGGCTTTATTGTTGCTGTGGTTGAAAGGAATTCCTTCCCTTACAGGGGAAACCGTTCAGTCTCAGATGTCAGGCTCCGCTTGTGGATGGACAGCTGGATCAAGAGGAGGGCGCACAATGGGTTTGCCATGGTCACTGTAGAGAGGCAGCCGATAAGAAGAGAGCTGAAGCCGCCTGCTCTCGTGGCTATACCACTGTTTTTGGCCCTCGTTGAAAGGAGATCTACCAGGAGTCAGAGTCACATTAGGGGAGCATGTGTGGAGGTCCCTGCGAGGCCGGTACGTGCACCGCTGAGCACAGCGGCTCCACTGGGACACTTGGGTGTGGTCTGACTGCTGTGTCAGGGCTGGAGGAAAACAGTTTCAAACAAATCTTCATCCAAATTGGAGGGGATGATCTGTAGTTCATGATCCATGGTGAGTTGACTTTTTGAAATCAAAATTGCAGCATTTGTCCAAGTTTTTGATAATGCCATCATGCGGTTAGGCGTGAAGTACGATTTATCTGTTGAGAAATCTGTGACAAAACAGCCAATATCTGGTGCTTTGCAAGCTTGAGCTTATTTCTGAAAAGCTAGACTGAAACTGCATGCACATGATGCACAGAATACGGGAGCAAAAGAGGAAGAGGGGGTTAGGTGGTATTTATAGGAATGCTGGAAGTGGTGTAGTTGAAGTGTGGTCCTGCTCCTGAAACTTTGCTGAATAAGCTATAATCGCCATGAAACAGGAAGCTGTTTTTGAAGGGCTAGGGATTCCTGAAAATTCATGTGACTTGGCACACGCGTCGAAATTTGATATTTTATATGGGTCTTGAACCTGGGTGTGGCAAAAGTGCCCCCTAAAAAATTTCAAATTAAAAGCACCTTTAAATTTGACATAGATTAATGAAATTTGGTAGGTACATATATCATGTTGTAGGGCCTAAAACCACGAGGTCACACAGAGAAGGCCTACATGTAACCTGTGAGGCCTGACCACAAGGTGCTTTTTCCTTTGTTTCCCCCGAGACAAAGGAATAGCGCCAAAATGCTCTTTACAGACAATGGGAGTCCATTGCAAACTCCATTTCCAAGGATGCTTTGCAATTTTCACACCTCAGCAGGAAACAGTCAACATACAGTCTCTCATTGAATGTGCCCTGAAGCACACACCTTTCCCATGTCACTGAGCTAGGGGTAACTTCTGTTCCTCTGTGAGTCAGCTTGACTAAAGGGGGTACCCCACGCACGTGTTTTTCCCCTAACCGAAGACTCCCCTTGCCGGACGAGACGAGACTTCGCCCATGTTCACCTGAACATAATCCCTGGATCCGAGAGAGACCGCTGCTGCAACCAGCGTCCTCAAATTCCCTTGAGAAGGAAGACACAAAGTTTCTTCAGGAAGATGTGGAACTTCTCTGCCCCGCTCTTCTTCACCGAGTCGACTCTGCTGTTCTCTCCGCCACACCGCTGAGAGCCAGCTGCCGTGCTTTTCGCTGTCTGCATCTGAGCCAATGACAAAGCCGGACAGAAAGACGGACTACACACACACCCTGCTCGCTTTCTGAAGCGACCAAGTAAGAGGCATAAGTCTGGGCAGAGGCAGTGTTAGTTGTGTGTTCTTTTCAGCATCAGTTGCTGTTGTTAAGCATTTAGCTTAAAGCTTTTTAGCTTTATTGCTATTGTTTTGTTGTGTGAATTGACAGACCGCTGAGTCCATTTCTCTCTGCTTTACTCTGAGGAGTATTTTAAATTTGCTGCCTGTTTAGTTGTGTTCACCACGCTAGACTGTTTTGTTTTGTGTTTGCTGTGTTTGTGCCACTGTGAGTGAGAAAGTAAGTTGCTTTGTCGATCAGAAACCAGACAACGTGCGTCACAGACTGCCGTCTGTATGTGTGCTCATTGTGGACAAAGGAACCGCTTCTCTCCCTCTCACAATTGTTTTCTCCTCTTCTTCCCTCTCCTTTTGACTAACACATACACGCGCGCACACACACATACACGCACTGACATCTTTTTGCACATCTGATGGTAAGATAACGTTGGACAAAGCTTTGCTTTGTCTTTCCTTATCCACCATCAGACACGTGTGTTTTTCACAGAATTGGGTGAGTGCAAGAGGCTGACCACCAGGCGGCGCCGTCTTGCTTCTGTCTAACCAAGACACTGCCGTACTCCCGCCATTCGGTTCTCGCGTGAAGTGACTTCCTCCCATAATCACGTCCGCGTCGCAGACCGACAACGTCATCACGTCAGGCCCTGTCGCCATCTTGTCACACACACACACACACACACACATTCCCCTGCATGTGTCCAACCCTGTACATAGCTGTTGTGTTTTGTTTGGTAGAATTAGATTTTAGAATAGTTGTTTATTGAATGAAGCATTTGTTAACTTTTGCTAAGTTTAATAAACACTGTTATGTCTTTAAAGAGAAGTTCTTTTGTCATTATTGTGTGTAACATATTGTGAAAAGTGGCTGATTGAAGGAGTCAGAGCTCGAATTCAACCCTTCTTTGTTCACCCTTGAATGTTGACATCTCTCAGATATTAACATTCTAGGTGAACTCTCATTTATGAGACTACCTTCTTTGGTTATTGGACCCGGTTTCCGGGTGGTGCCCCGTATTTGTTAATTCATATTAATAATTCTATTAATTGTTATAATTAGTTAATTATCTTTGATAATTGATAATTATTGAAAATAATCAACTGTGCTCCTCACAGATCTGACAGTTGGTGCCCGAATTATTGATTAAGGTTAACAATATCTTGATTTCATCATTCATAATTATCTATGATAATTATCTATGATAATTATGAATAATTGCTAATAACCAAACACACTACTGCCCGTCCCAACAATGTCCAGACACACAAAAGAGCCTCTTGGAGCCATACCCTAAATCCAAAAGGAAGTTGGCCATTTTTAATTTACTGTGCAATTTTTGCCATTTCCAGGTGTATTTAAACAGACTCCTCCTAAAAATTTAATCTGAGCAACTTCAAATTTGGTCGTTGTCATCTAAACACCTTTGTGATGAAAAGTTATCAAATTCATGAGCTTTCATCAAACTCCCTGCATGTGGCAATGTGGCGAATTTCAATGTTTCACAATTCTGAAACAAACTGTTGTAACTTGACTCCTCATCATCAGATCTTACCTAAATTTCACATGTTTGATAAGAGTCCCGGTCTGATGTACTGAAGACATGTACAGGCCAATACTGAATCATAGTAATAGCGCCACCTACTGGCAACAGGAAGTTTTCTTTGTTGTGCATGAAATTTGGTGGGGTCATCATTTTGGGGGGGGGGGGGGGGGGGGTTCACCCAACAGGAAGTCAACTATTTTGGATTTTGTGCATCAATTTTCAATTTATGTACAATTGTTTGAGGCTTTTAGAGTGTGCAAAAAGTAACGAAACTTTGTAAGCCTGTACAAACTAGTAAGTCTTTCAATTTGATATCACAAAGGGGCTTGGGTGTGGCACAGCAGCTCTATAGCACCCCCTAATTACTTTTAGTATTTTTGAGGTGCCAGGAATGTGAAAGAACTGAAGTTTCTCTCCCAAAATGCTGGTCTATTCCTTTAAGACACAGATAGAAGCAGGGAGAGCAGATGACCAGTGTGTAGAGATGTGGCAGGGACAGGGTTAATTAAGAAACAGAGAGGCGTGAGGAGGACACAGAGGCCTGAACTAAAGGTTTGTGCTTTCACCAACTCATCACATCTTTAACCAGGACAAAAAAAACGACCCCATGAGAAATATTGCAGGGTAAGGTTATCGCAGTGGCCTTGAAACAGGGAGGACAAATTCTCATTTGATGGATAGTGGAGCGCTCCGCCCCAGGCATTTACTCAGCCATTTTCTCAGCAGGACTCCCTGAGGCTGAGTGCTGGGGCTGGGAATGACTAGATTAAATGAGGAAGAGCCTGTTGGGTAACGGTTCTCCCATCACTAAGGCAACCTGTGCTCTGCACACCTCATTGAACCCAAATCTGGAGCACCTACTGTGTTTAAGCATATTATCATCATTCACCAGCAATATAGGACAATAGAATCCTGATACTAGAAAGGTATGTGTGTGTGAGCGTGTGAGTGTGTGTGTGTGTATGTGTTAGGGGGGCAGGATTAGAAAGTAATAGAAAGTAATCTGCAGCCACAAAAATTGTTAATAAAGCTTTGAGTGTAATCCAAATGCTTTTGTGGTATATTTAAATCCTCACATACTGCAGGATACTGTGTTTGTAGCTATCTGTATAATAACAGGAAGAGGCTGGAAATGTGTTTGAAACTGTCTGTCTGTAACTCTTTATTTCTGCCTGATGTGACAAGAGTGTGACTCTATTAAAAGCCAGTGGTGCATTCATCTGCCGTCAATGGATTCTACTGAAGACTCTTTAAAGGGACAGTTCAACATTTTGCCATATCCTGGGAAACTATAGCTGTGTCTATTCAACACACTAATGTGTACTGGTGATGGACACTTTTGCCCCATAATGCAATGTCCAAACCCTAGACATATAGGACCTACTCACAGCTGCAAAACATTACAGTAAATTGTGTAATGGTGGCAAGACTGCTCCAGAGAGGTCTTCAAAGACAAAACGGGAAAATCGAATCTTAAAGCATAAATAAATTTATAAATATTAAAGTCCCCCTTGTAGGAGGACGGCCACTTGTTCTTTAATTGTGTTAACTAATCTTTGATTCTTAAGGAAAAAAAGAGACAGGCTCCCTGGATTCCTAAGTTTGTAAGAGCACACCCTTGGCCTGCAGAACTGACCATTGTAACCCTAAATGGGGGTTTGATCAGTGATGCTCAACAGACTCAGAAAGACCTCCTTAGAAACCATTTCGATAAGTTGAAATATGACACGAACTAAAAGCATGAAGGCCACTTGGACTGGAGGAAAACAACTCCCACCTTAGATGGAGGACCGACTCTTATCACCAAAACCATAAACTAACCCACATTCCTGAGGACTATGGGAAGCCTTCCTGCAAATCTGAGGCAAACCTGAAATTCATGTAAATTAAATGTCTAATCATTATGCAGCTTATATCATGTTATTTGTCGTGTAAGTACAAGAAGAATGGTATAACTTTCATATATGTATGACTATCTATTAAAGAGATACAGGACTTAGATTTTATTAACCTCTTATGCTACAGGTAACAATACTACCCTCTACTGATAAGAGTTAAAATCCCTTATGTGAGGAGTTAATGAATGTTTGATAACCATGTATTTGTATTTTAAGTGTTTAACTTGTGATCTATTAACCTCATAGACAATCATATTTTAGTAGTTAAATTAGAGTAGTTGTGTTGAAAGAATGAAGTTTCTGAAGTAATAGGAATGTAAAGATAATGTTAAGTTTAAAGTTTCTTTTATTGTTAAATAGTCACATTGAATGCTTTTACATTATGAAGTAACAGTTATGTTCAACTTATATTTAAATATGTTTCTGAAAGTAATCTAATCACATAAGTGTGCCTAACTTTATTTCCTTTCACTATAGTATTAAACTTTATTTCAGTAGATGGTTTAAGATGTGTAGATAGTTTGAGAAAGTTGAACTATTGAAGGTTGTATGCTTAAACATCATGAAGTGTTAATATGAAGGTTGTTATTAGAAGAACTGACTTATCATGAATCATATAAACTGTTGAACTGTTTCTTGAATGGTTTTAGAAATATGATACAAGCTGACAGGACCATCATTAATAAGAAATATCATGAATGCTTGGACATTATGAAAATAATGTGTTTACAGTTTTAAAGTAAAATAGGCAACAGTGACTTGAAGGGGAAAGGTTCTCTGTGCTCATTGAAAATCTGATTTTAAGGGGTGGGCCTACAAGCCTGATTTTTGACATCAAAAATAGTTCGGAAGCTAATCCTGGTCCAATATTCAATTTACACAAGTATGATGTGGAAACTTGTGGATATATATATATATATATATATATATATATATATATATATATATGAATGAGAGAGAGAGAATTTTTTAATTTTAAGGATTTCAATGCGGTAAGTATACTTATTTGTGAAAAAAACATGTCAGACACACATGGTTCCAAATTGGAGAAATTGAGTATTTTTAAATGTCTTAATTCTGGAGGGGATCTTTGAAATATTTTGCTGTCTGTTTGAAAGGTAGAACTGCCAGTAGCATTCCTAGGTTGCAGTGGTATTGACAATGGACAGTATGTATTGTATCATTTCCTGTTGATTATTATGTATATAAGTGCATAATCATGATCTGTATATAGTATATGCCACATACAATTAAGCTGAAATTATGGTTTCCACATACACAAGACTGCAAAGGTCCATGTGACATAAAATCATCTGCCCATGTCCACGAGACTCCGCACACAGCTCAAAGTATATGAGTGCATAGACTGTACGCACAAACTGCACCCACTGACAAATGTGTGTGTACAAAGTCAATAGACAACCTTGTATAACTGTATGCACGTCCAATGTCCATGTCTGTTTTTTTTTACTGTATCTGCCCCTTTAATATATAGTATAGATTTATAATATTGAGAGGTCCATGGATGGTTAGCTGATTTTATTCCCCATTTTTTGTCCATTGGACATGACTGAATTCAAGTGTACCACAGCTGCTGATCTCCATTAATGAGGAAACTTTGTAAAACCACTGTCAAGTCAGGGGAGTGTGCCCAAAAGGTAGATTTTGAGTGGAGTATTGCTTTAAATCTGTAAAAACACCCCAAACTGATGCATTAAAGAAAAAGAATGATGATATTCTGTTTTTCTTATTGTCATGAAATCCCACACACCCCGTCCTGCTGCCAGAAATACTCACTAGAGCACCAAATATAGATAAATCCACTGCTGAAAAAAGTTCCCAACAAAGTCAATATTTCATCCTGTTTGATTAATGTTTGTTAAAAACTACAGAGATCAGCCGTTTTATGTTATTACTAAGCCTTTTTAAAAAAAATGAAACTATGTTTATTTGTATATAGTTTTTATTTTGGTGTTTTAAAGATGTAGATCTTCAGTAGGAAACAATGGGCTTGGAGCTGAGAGCCACAGACAGGGTAGGGAAGTCTGAAATGAGAGATGGACAGACACATTGTCGGTTTTGGTCTTTTCATGGGATTTGTTGACAATTAGAAAACCAGAGTAACACCAATCTCTTAGGCTACCTTTTCCCTCCATATTGACATTATGTAATTTTACCGAACTGTCCCCATTTTGGACACCCCTTTTTTGTTAAAGAAAGACCAGCAAAGTCCAATTGGAAGAGACACTTCCTTTTACTTTAATGATTCCTGTGAGCAAAAAGGAAAAGCCTGTCAGAGATGGAGGAATGAAATTAGGCAAGGATAAGATTATAGAAGATTACAGTACATTTAGAAAATAACTGGTTAGAAGATTATACTTTGTCATTATATGGTTTATTTCCATAATGAAGTTTAAAGAAGTCCATTAAGCTATACCACCTTCTAATGTTATGTCTGTATTCTAACCTAATACACAGACCTAGCCCCATCAGACTGGAACTACCTGAATGTGTAGATACCAAAAGTGGGAAAGTACAAAATCTGTATCACTGTATCTTGCAGGTGAGGAGGTAGATGGTTGAGACAGGGCTGGCTGCTGTTGTGTTGGGACAGCAGAGGTGGGTGTCAACTCATAGGCAATGGCAGAGTAAGCAGATATGATAACAGGGGAAATTGGTTGGTGAACTGGGTTATTTGTTTTACCATGGCTTGGCTGCTCTTGGAGAGGGTTCAAAGTAACTGTTCATGCTGTCTGAGTAAGATCCCTTGACTGGAGAGTACTCTTTGAATGTTTGTTGTTTCTGGGTCTGATCGTTCTGTTAAATTTAAATGTCAATAATACTGGACCTAGAGGTAGAGCTCAGACACAGAAGCATTGTAAGAGCTCAGACAAAAGGCAGTTTATTGTAGAGAGCTGAGCAGGCAGACTGGAAGGATTGGAGGCGATGATCCTGAGGCACAGAGAAACAGGATTAGTCAGGTAACACTACACAAGAGAGTAACTTCTTACTTGAAAAATAGGCCGATGCGTTATACCACATACTATACGGAATGATCTGGTGAAGAGTGGAGTGCAGGACCGGGGTTTAAATACTGCAGGCTTCTGCTGTGTGGATGGGCAGCAGGTGTGCCGGTGAGCTGATTGCCATGCTCCCAGGCTGAGACACAGAACAGACACAGAAACAGAAACAGAGACCAATATGGGACAAACAACAAACACCAAGGAAGGGAAAACTGTGGGAGACAATAAGAATGAGGGAGAGAACCTGCCTAACCATGACATGACATCACACCCCCTTTTTATATCGCCAAATAACTAATTAAAAACCAATTTATCAGAAACATGATCACTTGGACAAACATCAGCGTGATAAGAACTACATAAAATGACAAAAACATTTGGAAATTTATTTGACGTGTACCTTGATTTTTTAGTTTGGCTCATATCCCATTCACTAAAATGGAGGGGGCAGGACTTATGACCTATGCTGCAGCCAGCCACTAGGCGGTGACAAGATGATTTCTGGGGAGCTTTCATGATGTCCATCTTTATATAGAGTCAATAGCGCAAACATGCCCCTAAGGATGTAGCTGACTGGACTGCTTCAACTGCTGCTAGCTTAGCTAGGTATGTTTTTAGCCTGGTGGCTGGGCTAGCCGGTCACTCTACTCCTTTCTATATGGGATACTTACCTCCTTGCTGGTGTGGTTTCTGGTGAAACCGAGGCTATACCGTACTTCTAAGCATGGTCACCTCTTTGTTTATCTCTGAGATCAAGGGTGAACTGGCCTCCATCAAGCAGCTCATCTCTGTTCTTCTCCAGTGGCAGACTGACCTCAGCTCCTGGCTAGCCTTGCTGGAGCTTCCCAAGTCCACCAGTTTAACGGTGAAGGTAAATTGCCCTGACACAGTTGACCCATCTCCTGGCTGTTCCACCTGGGCCTCAGAAGACTGTCCCTTCCTCTCTATGACTCTCAGGATGATTCCACAGATTTGAAGCTGTGTAACTTCTTTACTCCTTTGGCTGCTCCTCCACAGTCACCTTCACTGCTGCTGAATGTGGACTGTGCTGATGGAAAATGCAAAGTTACACCTAGTGTTATTTCCAAAAGGCGCAGATCTCCGTGCAGCAAGTCCAGCTCTAGAGCCAACTCTCCCTCTGAAAAATGCCCTTGACTGTGTACTTCATCACCGGAGGACAGTAGTAGAGCTCCTGCTGTAACACCCAGAGCTCCAGTCGCTCCGGTGGTCCTCCAGCCTCCACCTGGCTTTGGTCCCTCCGGCCAGGGTGCTGCTCCACTGGACACCGCAGAGCTCAACCAACGCTGATGCTAACCGAGCTAGCCTGGTCAGCGCCCAGCACCACCTTTCACCGAAACTTGCCACCTACAACAACTGTATGGTAAGCAGCAATCCGGAAATTTTGATAGTAGGTGATTCTATCGTCAGACACTTAACTCTTCCTGGTGCTATCACCTACTGTCTCTCTGGTGGCAAGGTAATCGATCTAATTGAACTCATTCCAACTCTCACTGACCTGCATCCCACTGTTAATTTTGTTTAATTTTGTTTTAACGTACGTGGGAGCAAATGACATCATGGCCAGGAACTCCAGCAAATTACATGCAGACCTGGAGTCCCTGTGCTACACAGTTGAGAGTCTGGGAAGACGTTGTATCATGTCTGGCCCTATTGCCAATCTCTCCAAAAACTCTGAACGATTTAGTCGACCGTTCAGTCTTCACCACTGGCTAAAAAACTTCTGTTCTGCTGCAGGATATGACTTCATCTCCAACTTCGATTACTTTTGGACTAACTCAAGACTGTACAGAGCTGATGGTGTGCACTCAAATAGAAAGGGAACAAAGCAGTTGACTGCTAATTTCATCCAGTTTATAGTCTTTAATTCATTCTGATATGCACCACGGCAAGACCCGATCCAGACCTATGTGTCTCCCATCACTAAATCCAGTTCTAACAGTGTGGGTCCTGCCACTGTGTGCCTTGACTCTCACTGTGTGCTCCGACTCTCAAACCCAGTCTCTGGAAAACTCTAGCTACAGCAGGCCTGACTCTGCCACAGCTGACAACTTCAACTATTCTGCAAGCACCTTAAAGTTTGCACTTCTCAATGTCAGATCCCTTACTAATAAAACCTACATTATTAATGATCTCATAACATCACATAGGCTTGATTGTATTCTCCTTACTGAGACTTGGCTCGATGAAACTGGTAGCAAGGAACTGATTGAAGCTTCTCCATCTGATTTCTCATTTTCATATTTTACCAGGTCAAACAAAAAGGGTGGTGGTGTTGCTGCCATTTTTTCAGATATTTTATCACGTAATAGCGTCTTATTTGGTTCTTACTCTACTTTTGAGTATTTAGCCCTGGTAATGAAATCTGCAAATCCCTGTCTGGTACTCACAGTTTACCACCCTCCAAGTCTTAAAAAAGGCTTTATATCTGAATTTGGTGAGCTTTTATTTAAAATAACTATTGAATTTGACTCAATCCTTATCTCTGGCGATTTCAACATTCATATTGATAACACCACAGACCATTTCGTCAACCAGTTTACTGACATGTTATCAACATTTGATTTCACACGGCACACTGTCAGACCTATTCATAATCAGGGTCACACACTTGACCTGGTCATTTCCAAAGGCCTTGATATAATAACCCTAAACTGCACTCTAGATGTTGGCATTTCAGATAATTTTTGTATTTTTTTCAGTGTTGCTTGGGTAGCCAAACATGTACCTGGTCTAAAATCAGTTAAAAGGTGCACCATCTGTGCAGACACATCTGATAAGTTTATCACTAGATATACTAACTCTGCTAGCAGTACCTGGTCACATTCTGATTTTAATTCTGATTTTACTGTTTTTAATTTGTCCTCATTGTCTTCGTGTGACAATTTAGTTAATAATTTTAATCTTTCAGTGACACACATTTTAGATGATATTGCACTTGTAAAAACCAAGATAATTTCTGGTAAATCAAAAGCACCTTGGAGGAATGTGGAAAGAGTGAAGGCACTAAAAAGAACCTGTCATAAATTTGAGTGCAAATAGCGTAAGGCCAAATTGCAGGCTGATTATATTCTCTATAAAGACTTGCTCAGTAAATTTAACAAAGAAATAAAAACATCTAGACAGCATTACTTTTCTCAAATTATTAGCGAAAATCTCAATAACTCTAAGTTTCTGTTCAGCACAATTGATAAACTGGTCAATTTCTTCAGACCAATACCTGCTGAACTCCACTCTTCACAAAAATGCAATGAATTTGCCTCATATTTTAAATCCAAGATTATTAACATTCAATCTTCCCATTTTAATTTCTCTTCACTGGCTCCCAATAAAGCAAATAATTGATTTTAAAATACTTCTTATTGTTTTTAAAGCTATGAACGGCCTAGTTCCCTCCTACGTTGTTGACATGCTCTCTGAATACACGTCAGACAGACCCTTGAGATCATCAAATAAAGGTCTTCTCACCATACCTAGAATAAATACTAAATCAGCTCATGGTGCCTTCAGCCATTATGGTCTTACTCTTTGGAATTCTCTACCACATGAACTCAGGTCTGTTACAACAGTGTCTTCCTTTAAAAACAGACTAAAAACATATCTTTTTTCGCAGGCTTTTAGTTAGGTTAATGGGTAAAACCTTCTTTTTAGGAACAGTATTATTATTATTTCTTTTAACAATGATAATAATAATACCTTCCTTCCCTACTCTCTTATTGTAATACCTTCTCACCTTCTTATGTTTTATGCTGTCTTATATGTTTTGATATGTTTTCATATATGTAACATCTTCTTATTTTGTTTTATCTTATTTGTTTTATATATGTAATGTTAATGTAATGTTATATATTTTTGTCATGTATGATCTTTACTTTTTTAAGCACTTTGAGTTTATGCCTGCCATATGAAATGTGCTATATAAATAAATTTGACTTGACTTGACTTAAAGTTTTGCAGCTAAGTGCAATTTGCCCTTGTTTTGTGTCTGATCGAGTGAGCAGAGCAGTTTCTAGTGTTTCAGGCTTTTCTCCATATTTCAGCACACAGATTGGTCCATAATGAAAACTACAGAGAGCACAACAGAAGTGGGCACACACAGAGCTTTCCACAATCACAAACCAACTTTCATGTATTTTGCTTCTTTTACTTCTCTAGTATTTCACATCTATAACATGATCTATTGAAATGTCAAGTGTCAAAATACAGCCATTAATGTGACTCAGGCAGGTCTGGAACATGTTAGATTAATGTCTGAATCTTACAATAATGTTGTTCAGGTGTCACTGAATGTATGTATTTCAACATATCATTTGCGCAAAACCTTTTGTGAACAGAACCTTAATACGAGCCAGATTGTGAGTGCAAATATCAGTCAAGCCTCACAAGAGGGTGAGGGTGAGTGCGTAGTTAATACCAACTATCTGAAAACGCTAATAACTCCAATAATAACTTTCATGAGAGAAATATCACTAATTGCTGCAGCCCAGCTAACATTTGCCCAGTTTATTTCTCTGATAACTTAAGATCCAGACATCCAATGACTAAAATCCTTCTTCCGGCTAAAAGATATAGTTAAAGACGACCTAAATTTCTCTTGAAAATGTGGCTTAAAACTGAATAAAAGTCAATTTATAACAGTTTCCACTACGCAAATGTATTATCTTGTATGTGTGTAAGTTACTCTTTGGTAGACGCCATTGTAGCGGACAAACACAGCGCCGCTGTATGCATCTTGTGCATGTTTACTCTTTGGTAGAGGAGGTATGACTCCATTGACATGCGACCAAATGAAACGGTCCATCACTTTGATTAAATTACAGATTTCTCTGGGTTTGAAAATTGTTGGAAACATTTGGGATAATGTAAGTACACAACTCAACAAAATATATAACATAGGTCTAGTTGTTTTTAGACATTTTAATGTGGAATAATTACATATTATACCTTTAACTAGTGGGCAGAGGGGGTCCTGTATAAGTTTGTTCAGAGAGGTTGCCAGCAGCAAGAAAACGTTTATTAAAAGCAACATAAATCTCTTTATGATCTGATACTGAGGATCCATCAGCTGAAGTGAAAAGAGGAATGAGAGTGAAGACTTAAAGTTAAGAGAATTCACTGCCTTCCAAAATTTTGATGGATTTGAATATGAATTTGTAATTAAATGCAAATAATAATTAGCTTTAGCCCCCTTATTGTGACTGTGCATTTATTTCTAAGGCACCTGAAAGTAAGCCAGTGACTAGGCTCACCAGTACGCCTAGAAAGAGCCCAGGCTTTATTGCTCTCTTTCAGCAAGGATGAGATTTTAGCTCAGAACCAGGGACTTGACCAATTCTGCACCCTATGTTTTTTAAAGGGTGCATGCTTATCACCTACAGAGTTAAAAGACTTACAAAAGTGGTCAAGAGTTAAGTCACCTTCAGGGATTGTAACAGTAATGTGAATATCACTTTCATAAAGTTCAAACAGAAAGGCTTGCTCAAGAAAATATCTAAAATTCCTACTAATCACAATGTGAGGGCATTGTATTTTTTATCTTTGTATTTCACAAGATCACTAAAACAAAACTCAAATACTCCTGATTGAGTAATTTTGTCATTTCTGTTTGTTAAAATTAAGTCAAATCGACTTAGAGAAGTCATTTAAGTTTGGCCTGGTAGGATCAGTAATTAACTGTGAGAGATTAAAGTTTTCACAGACTTCTTTTAGATAATCAGAGGCAGAGCTCAGCCAGTTCAAATTAAAATCACCTAAATTGATCATCTCTGAATTTAAGCAAAGGCAAAAGGAGGTCTGTACACTGCAACCATAGTGATTGAATTATTATGTACAATATTTACTTTCAGAGCCAGAAATTCATTTATCAACTGTGACTGCATTAAGAACAGTGCAGGTAAAAGAAGCTCTTGCGTGAATGGCCACACCACCTCCCCTTGAATTTCTGTCCATTCTAAAAAGGTTATCATCCAAAACAACCCCAGAGTCACTCACAGAGCATTGTAACCATGTTTCAGATAAAACAATAACATCAGGATTACCAGGATTTCTAGCTGGTCCAGTTTTTTCATTTCTAATACTGCTCCGCACATTTAAGTGAATGAAACCTAAGCCTTTTCTATTCCTAAAGCCTAAAGGACTAAGAAAAGGGTGTGAAGCACACTCAGACACTGGGGTGTTATAAGTGGTGAGGATGACCGAGTGGGAACAGCAGGTATTTGACACATAACCTCCCAACCCAGTTTTTCTTTCAGATAGTCACTGAGAGTATCGGCATTCAGGATCAGATCAAACTTAGCTGTAAATACACTCACCATCAGCTTGTATATTACTAGCCATGCCAGTTCCATTATGCTGGTCTTCTTTCACTCATGTTTCACTGTAGCTTGTGCAAAGCGAGGTTTAAGTTGAGCGATAGACTTTTCTGGCACCGATTTCAGGCAACGTCCGTCCCTCACCACAATGCTCCATTGAGTTTGTTCTGAGGTCCAATACAACTGAACAGTAGCTACAGCTGTAGGCTGCCCCGAATTATTTTTGATGGTTTCCCCAGTCATTGCTGACATCCCACTATCAGCCTTAACACCACCAGAGTCCATGGTAGGAGGGCTGTGCGGCTTCTCCATAGCAGTCATCCATTCATCACGGGCAGCCGTCACTGCCCAAAACTCTTACAGGCATGTGTTTGAGTTTCAAGGCTTGTTTTCACACAGCAAATGTCAGTATTTATTTGCTCCATTCTCCCTAGAAGTGCTGGAACATCTATGTGATTGAATGAGACAGGAGAGAAGTCATCGAGGTAGAGTGAGACAAATCTTGATATATCCTCTCTGCACTCATTTAGCATTTTTTCATTTTTTACGTTGTTAATATCCATTTGTGCACCTTTGTGAGAGACACAGCCTTGGCAGGTGTTAGGACAGACCTCAAATAGAATCTTCTTTGAGGATTCTATCTGCTCAGAGTTGAAACTGTGTGTTACCAGCAAAACAGTTTCATCATGACTTAGGGTTCTCATCTTGACCACAACAAAGTTCAGTAGTTCATCCTTTACTATCACTTTACCATCATTAGTTCTCTGGTTTAATTCGAGAGAAAGCTCCACCCACAACACACCGTGTTGCATTAGCCACCTCTAGATATCATTCTCATACAAGCTCTAAATTGTATTTGGGTGTAGAACTTGCCTCATGGGTCTGGGTTGTGGGTTTCTGGTTTATAGAAAAGCGGAAATAATGTAACGCCATGGCAGAGGAGTCAAACCACAAGTGCTACTTAACAGCACTTTCAGAATGACTTTTCAGAATGAAAATAAGGTGTAGTTCTAAGCAAGATGTGGAACTATTATATTGTTGCTAACATTAAGACTAATGATATGATAAAAAGGCAAAACAAAACATATTTTCAACTAGCATCTTGATGTGAAAACAGGAGACTGAAAATCAGTGTCCCCTCAGCTGGTAATGGGTTGTTAACTTGGACTCTGCGTTCTTACAGTCCTGACTCTGAGTCTGTCTCTTGTAGCTTCCTCTACCACTGCCAGTCTTCTTTCATGCACTTAGCTTCTGCCCTAAAAGCCTCATGGGAATTATTACTCTCACTCTACAGTTTTCTTCCCCTCCTCCCCTTCCCTACCTCTGCCCAGAAGTCACCCCAGGGGACACATTCACCTCCTTAGCTTTGACCCCGGCCTGTTGCCAAATGTAAATCCCACTTTCAGCTGGTTTCCTCTCAGCTCTGTCATACTGGGCAGATGTGACAGCATCTCCCCTGATGTCTGCTCTGTCCTGACTCCTCTCATCCTTTCTTTGTCTCATCAGAGCTGCTTCTTAAATGAATGAGTAGGACAGTGTGTTTGGAACACTACTCACTGAGCAACACCACCACCTTCTCATGTTAGCACAGAAATGTGAGCTTAAGTGAGTTTGAATCTATTTCTCGTGGGCTGGAACATGATGCATCCCAGTGAAAGTCCTCCACAGGAGAGCTGTTGGTGGGTTTATGATATGATGATTTGACATCAGCATATATGCTTAACATTCTGCATATGCATTCCTCTCCTATTCTTCCGACCTCATCTTTTTCATCCTCACCTTCTATCCATACACCAGCACATCCAAATCTGCTGAGAGGCTTGAACATAAACCAGTCTAATGAAATAAAGGCTGTTAATTGCAGATCCGCTGCTGAGTAACAGTTTTAATTAGTGCTCCAATTAGCTTCCTTTTACAGAAGCAGTATGTTGCTAATCCTGCCTTGCAATGAATCCATATTGTTTTGGTGAAGAAATCACTGAGAAGGAGAACTTGGGCTGCATTCACACCAAATCAGGCAGTGCAGCATTCAGCTGCAGGGTTGAGCAGAGGTGTGTGGGTTTGTGAGCGTGTTTATTTGTGCTCTACAATGTAACCGCTGTGAAACAACCAGAAAATAATGTTTTATTGATCTGATTCACCGGCTTTCTCGCTACCAGCGCTCCCTCTCTTCATTCACTCTCTAGCTCACTCGACCACAGCTCCTCTCTCTCTCTCTCTTGCTCTCTCTCTCTCTTTTTCTCTTGTCTTCTGTCGGGAGGCCGACAGCAAAGTCTAACTTTACTAACATTATCAAGCAAAGAGAAATGTCCTCCCCTTGTCCTAGTAACATCTTTGTTCTCCCTCATGGCAGAGTTTACAACTCTTGTCAGTCTGATCTCCCGCTGTGATTGGCCACCGCAGTGACTTCGGGTTGAGTTTCTCCAAAATTTGACTCTGGCTCAACTTTCCGGCCGCAGTCTGGTGCGGCGCCGCAGCGACCAAAATGACCGCACCCGAGCCACACTACCCTCATTCAAATGAATGGGACGACTGGTGTTTTCACCGCACCGCCTGATTTGGTGTGAATGCAGCCTTAGCCTCCTGTAAAGTTTTTCCCCACTTATTCCTCTTTATTTCTTTACTTTTTACATATATATATATATATATAGATATACATGCATACACACACATGCAAATACATACACATACAGATACCACCCCTCCACCCCTCAAAAAAAACAAATCAGTAAATTAGAAAAATGAATTAATGAATAAATAAGTTTTGTCCATGGAACCCAGTGTACTATTTTGCATTGAATCCAGTGATGTCTAGCACAAACTGAAGAGGTGCGGATGCACGCACAGAGTACTGCATGAGCAGATGCTTGAAAATCTAACATTATAGAGTGTGGAAATATCGGAAATAGCACCCTTAATAATCTAAATCAATTAAAGCTGCAAGCAGCAATGATTGGGCCCTCGCACCCTTGCACACGTCGGGGTTCGGCACAGTTGAGGGGTTTTATTGCAGGCATGCAGATGTGTTCAGAAAGAGTTGTGAAAGAGTTAAATATCATTTCCTGTGTCCACTATGTGGTGCTAGAGAACACCCATTAGGTAAACATCATGTTGCTGTATATCAACTGTAGACCATACTTTGAAAATTTCATGTGAATCAGATGATGTTTGTCATGTAAAGCTGACTTCAAGTTGTCAGTCGGTGGTGCTATGACTATGACTCAATATTGACATGTAGATGTAAAAGGTAAATGGACTGTACTTGTATAGCGCCTTTCTAGTCTTCCGACCACTCAAAGCACTTTTTACACTACGAATCACATTCACCCATTCACACGCTGAATGGGTACAGGGGCTACCATGCAATGTCCCACCCTGCCCATCAGTCACACACATTCATACACTGATGGCACAGCCATCAGGAGCAATTTGGGGTTAAGTGTCTTGCCCAAGGAAACATCAGCATGTGGAGTGGAGGAGCCGGGAATCGAACCGCCGATCAGTGGACGACCCGCTCTACCTCCTGAGCCACAGCCGCCCAGATGTGTTCAGGACAGGGTTCTTATCAAGCATCAGAAATTTGGTGAAGGTTGGACAGTGTACATTCAAGCTACAGCAACTTCCTGCTTCATGGCGAAACGTCAAAGTTTGCTGCGTCACCACGGCAAGGGTGTTCAGTGAAAACTCAAGATTTTGATAACTTTTGATTACAAACTAGTCTAGATGACACACTGATTTTGAAGTTGTTATGATGAATTCTGTAGGAGGAGTTCGTTAAAATACAAGGCATGCAAAATCGCCAAAATTTAGTACTTGTGCTCAAAATGGCTGACTTCCTGTTGGGTGTAAGCTATGGGTCCAAGAGACTTTTTTGTGCGCCCTGGCATGATACATGTGTGTACCAATTTCTGTACATGTAGGTTTAACGTGGCGCAGGGCTGCTTCGTTGAAATATTGTAGGGGGTGCTGTCGAGCCATTCTGCCACACCCATGCCCGCCACCTATACAATATTACAGACTTTAAGAGCTGTCATGTGTGTGCAAAGTTTTGTGAGTTCTCAAGCGTGTCTAGCCCCGTAAAAACAGCTTCGTATTTTGTGGCGAACAATGTGTTGCCATGGCAACAGCCTTGAGAGATGAGATAAAAACTCAAAAGCTTCAGGACTTATCATCATCAAGGTCTTACACCTTGGCTGACCAAATTTTATGTGTTTCTAGCTAACCCGCTAGGAGTACTTAGCAAAAGAGTGGCACTTAAGACTTCCTGTTGCCAGTAGGTGGCACTAGGACTATGACTCAATATGAGCCTGTACTTGCCCTCAGACCAGGACCCTTATCAAGCATGGGAAATTTGGAAAAGATCTAATCTTGCAGAGTCAAGTTATAACACTTTGTTTGTTCATGGCAAAACATAGAAATTCACTGCACCACCACAGCAAAGACGTCCAGTGAAAACTCACCATTTTCACCAAATGGAATCACCAAAGACTTGAAGCTTTTCTGACCAAATTTCAGGTGGGTCTGTTCATCCTGCTTGGCACCGCTCGTAAAAGTACAGAACATGTAACTTCCTGTCGCCAGTAGGTGGCGCTATGAGTAGGTCTCAATATTGACACATAGATGTCTTCAGGATGGGACCCTCATGAAACATGAGACATTTTGGGAAGATTCGACAATGTATGTTGGAGTTATAAGGAATTGAAATTCGCTGCATCGCCACGGCAAGGGCATTCAGTGAAAACTCATGATTTAAATAACATTTGATCACATACTGTGTCTAAATGACACACACAAATTTTGAAGTCAATCTGATGAAATCTGTAGGAGGAGCTCATTAAAATACAAAGCATGCAAATCACCCAAAATGGTCACTTAATTCAAAATGGCTGACTTCCTGTTGGGTTTATGGTTTTGCTCCAACAGACTTTTTTGTGCGTCTTGTCATGATACATGTGTGTACCGATTTCTGTGCATGTCGGTGAAACGTCGCAGGGGATACAGTACCACTTCTGATGTATGTGCAAAGTTTAATAACTTTTCATGCACGTTTAGGCTGTGTTTGTTTTGGAAGAAGAATAAAAAGAAGAAGAAGAAGAATTCCTTCAGATCCAATACGGCCTTCGCACCACTTGGTGCTCGGGCCCTAATAATAATAATAATCCTTTCAGGAACAAGAGGACCTTTGCACTCTCAGTGCTGGGGCCCTAATAATAGAGAAGAATTCCTTGAATTACAATAGGGCCTTCGCGCCGTTCTGTGCTTGGGCCCTAATGAAATGGAAATATACCTACAAAAATATAACTTATAATATAACTTATAAACAATACAAAATGATATGTAGGAAATACTAAAATAGTAAACATTTACAACCTTCTAAGTGTCAATTAACCCCTCACACACTCTTTGTTATAAATAGAATTGTGGGACAGACAACAGTGGCTAATATTGATTTTCTTTCACATTTACATGTAATGACCTTTAAATATTGCTGTCATTACATCAATGGAAGATTCCCATCCCATCTGTGGAGGTGTGTTGCTTCAGGTACCGGTGAGACGTACAGACGGGTTAAACAAATTAAACAACAAATTAAATGAAAAAGCGGAACAGGTCTGAATGCTTGACCCCTACAGTGAGGGGTTGCGGTGGCTTTGTTATGCTTTGGGGGGCATTTTGCTGGCATGGTTTGGGTCCACTTGTCCCCTTAGAGGGAAGGGTCACCGCAAATCAATACAAAGTTGTTCTGAGTCTGAGTTCTGATCACTTTATCATATGAAGAAACATTTCTATCCTGATGAGAGTGGTCTCTTCCAGGATGACAGTGCCCCCATCCATAGGGCATGAGGGCTCACTGAATGGTTTGATGAGTATGAATTATATGCTATGGTCTTCGCAGTCACCACATCTCAACCAAATTTTACACCTATGGAAGATTTTGGACCAACCATCATCAAAACACCAAATGAGGGATTATCTTTTGGAAGAATGGTGTTCATCCCTCCAGTAGAGTTCAGAGACTCAGAATGCCAAGGCACACTGAAGCTATTCTGGCGGCATGTGGTGGCCCAACACCTTACTAAGACACTTTATGTTGGTTTTTCCTTTTATTTGTCACCTGCCTGACTGTCTGTCTGTCTGTATGTATGTATGTATCAGTGGAGGCTGGTCCATAGAGGCAGAGGAGTTTGCTCCTCCTCTATTTTTTGAGAGGCAAGAGGGAGATCAAAATATAAAAAAGAATATTTGGTTGAAATAAATCATTACCAAATCTCAGTATTATATATCTATAAAAAAATTCTCTCTTCTTTGGAAAAAATACATTATTGAAATTCTGATTTAAATGGGGAAGTGGGGTGGGGAGTGGTGGGCAGAGGATGGGTGCCTGCTGTCTTCCAAAGGGCGAGATCTCTTGCATCGATTTAATCATCATCAATCAATCTTTATTTATAGAGTGCCAAATCACAACAAAAGTCATCTCAGGGCACTTTTCACATAGAGCGGAGGTCCATTTCACAAAGCAGGTTTAGTGAAAACTCAGAGTTTGTTAACCCTGAAATGATGAAAACTCTGAGTTTTCCATTTCAAAAAGGGAGATAACTCAAACCAGAGAAAGAGGGGTAACTCTAGCCTGTTTCAGAGAGAGAGGTAACGTAAGCTCTCGGTCAGTTACCGTAGCAACAGACTCTATGAACCTAACCTGGTTGGGACCAGGTTTTTCTCAATGAACCTTGAGTTTCTCTCTGTCTCCGCCCTCTTTCAGAGCCACACACTCCATTTGATTTCCACATTCATTCAGTCAGCAGGCGAGTTTTGGCGTAGTTCTGCCGTCTGTCATTTAAAAAAATCATTAAAACAATCAGAATCAGTAGGCTATATTAGAAGTCAGTTAGGCACAGTAGGTGGCGACTTTTTTCACCATCATGGCATGTCCATTTGATAATGATCCCGTGGATGAAGGTGCAGCATTACTGCGCAGAGAATTAAATAGGCCTATTTGTTGGGAGATAGTTATCAGACCGCGCATAGATGTTCTGGCATTTCCAGACCATTATCTTTTTGAGCGCTACCCTTTCACGTCACAGTCAATCATCTACATACACAACCTAATCCATCCTTACATTTGCAACATAACAAATCATAGTCATGCCCTCACATCCCAGTAGATATTGTGCGTCACACTGTGTTTCTTTGCAAATGGAAATTTTTTGTATAATGTCGGAGATGCTGAGCACTTGAGTAAGGCAACTGTATGCAGGGCAGTCAGAAAAGTGTGCCTCGCCCTGAAACGGCTTTTACCCATCTTTGTCATTTTCCCTGGACACAAACCTGTCAGAGCCATCAAGGAGGAGTTCCACAGGATTGCAGGTGAATGATGTAGAGATCTGTTAAATTAATTTTAAATTATACTCTGTTAATGGCATTGTGCTGCAACCTCAGACTGGGATTAGTCATTTTAATTTCTTTTAGGATTTCCCAGTGTGATTGGCTGCATAGATGGCACACACATTCCCATCACGGCTCCCTCACATAATGAAGCTGATTATGTGGATAGGAAGTCCATTCACAGCATAAATGTGCAGGTACATGTAGATTGAAGTTCAACTAACATCTGTCATTCTCTGCACTGTCAAGATCATATGTGATGCTGCATACATCATTTCTAATGTGGAGGCCAAGTGGCCTGGGTCTGTTCATGACTCGAGGATATATCGTGAGTCTAACCTGAGCAACAGACTGCAACGTGGTAAGCATAGCCTAAAGATTTGCACAATATAATTCACTTGTCTCCCTCCTTTAATACACTAATGTATTCACTATACATTACAGGAGAGTTTGATGGCCTTCTGCTGAGTGACAGGGGTTACCCATGCCAACCCAGGCTGCTGACCCTTACCCTGACCCTGAACCAGGCCCCCAACAGAACTTCAACCGGACTCGTTGCAGGACGAGAGCCCGGGTGGAGATGTCTATAGGCCTGCTGAATGCCCGTTTCCAGTGCCTATGTCACCTCAGGGTGACCCCTGAGAGGGCCTGTGATATTATTGTGGCATGTGTTGTTCTTCATATTATTGCCACTATTAGAGGAGAGCAACACCCTGTCCTACAAATTGAAGACCCTGATGATGACGACCCCATCCACCTGCCAGCTATCCAGGACAGCAGTACAGTCAGAGACACCATATGCCATAATCACTTTAGAGTTTAAGTCACCATCGTCACCACCACAGCAGTCAAATAAAGCCATAATACACATTTAATTTGGTCTTCTTTATTTCCTACAAATACAAAGGCTAGTTTAGTTAACATTCAAATCGTTAACATAATTAACATAATTCACCTGTAACCATGCACCCACCTCTAACTTGTGCTCCAGTATTTCAATTTCCAGATCTGCCTTCCTAATCTGGTGGTCCAAGTACAGCATTTCTTTGTCAGTTTTCTGTATTTTTTTCAGCAGGTGTATTCTGTAAAGCATAGGAATACATAAGGAGGTCATTAAATTATACAGTTGCACATGAATTCCACAGAATGAACCTCTGGTGTTTACTGAACATCTATCTTACTGTGTCAATCTGTGCAGTGGAAGTTGAGGGACCCTCCTGCTGCTGCTGCCCAGCCATGCTCTGTTAAAAAGGATGAGAATGTGTTAATACTTCAGTGTAGGCTAAATGTCACTATTTTCCACCAGAATGGTAAGAAATGTGAATGGGAAGAGAACTATCAGTAACATATCAAGATGTTACCTCTATAGGCCTTTCTGTATCCCCCTCTGTAAAGGCAGCAGACAGTTTCCTCGTCCTCTTCATCCTAGATGAGTGATATGTTTCAGTATACTTAAACTACCATTTGGCAAAATCTTTGGAGTATTGCCTACTTACAGTTACAAGGTCTGTTGTGGCGCGAGGGGGATCCACCAGGCATATAGCACCATCAGAATCTGTTGGGAAAAAAGAAAAAAAAAGACATGAAAGGGAAATAAATATTTGTATGAATAGGCTAAAAAAAGATATATAAGCCTAGGCAGACTACATTTTATAAAGGCACTTGTGTCTTGGGGGGTGGGCTCAGAGGATGAGCTCCCTCCAGGGATTCCCTCAGCCACTGGCCTTCCTAAATTCTGGCTTAGGGCCAGCTCCTCTGCCTCCATTAGAGGTGGTGGTGCTGGGCCACCACCCGTTTTACGGGCATCTGCCTTCTTTCTGTTGGCTGAGTAGAAGTCTGTGTTAGTTTAAATACGCTTAATTATTTAATAGAACATGATATGGATGAGAAGACATTTGTGTTTGTGAAACCAGCGTTATGTTGGGGATAAAACTGCAGTCAAACAGCCACTTAATATTTACTTAACAATGTAAAACATGATGAAAATGAGGTACCCCCATGAGATTATGCTGAGGTCTTACCTGTTTGAACAATGTTTTTATATTTCATCTTGAGCTGCTGCCAAGTGCGCTTCTCCCCAGCCGGATTGCACCTAAATGAAAGAAATTAATAGGCTATACCATTCAAGCAGTTTCCCCCTGTATTATTGTGATTGCAAAGGACTACATATAAACTTACGCATTGACCCGAGCAGCAATTTTCTCCCACGCCGTCTCCGTCTCTTTCGCAGCTGCAGCAGTGTTGCACTTCTTTTTGAAAATGTGTTGAAACTCGCCATATGAGCGCATTAAGATTCCAGCGGGGTAAAAAACACCGCCCTCCTCTTCCCCTTTGCCATGGTGACTCGTCGAATTGGGGCTCCATTGATGCTGGCTTTTTATAGTTGTGGTGCACGCGCTTAACTCAAGGTGAAACTACTCCGAGTTGATTGAACTGACTCAAATCAGCTGTTCTGGAACCGGAAACTCAGGGTTTCCTATCTCAGAGTAGATCAACTCAGAGTTCAGGATTAGACTAAGAGTTTGTTGAACCTGCTTTGTGAAACGGACCCCAGGTCAAGACTGTACTCTTTAATTTACAGAGACCCAACAATTCCCCCATGAGCAAGCACTTGGCGACAGTGGTAAGGAAAAACTCCCCTTTAACAGGTAGAAACCTCAAGCAGAACCCGGTTCTTGGTGGGCAGCCATCTGCTTTGACCGGTTGGATTGAGAGAGAGAAAGAAAGAGGGAAAGGGGGAGGGGGGGGGCAGAATAACAACAATCATAACAATAACAGTAACAGCAGCAACAGCAGTAGCAACAGCCAGGGAAGGATGCCAACAGGACTGCGAAGGACCGCGAAGGCTCGGCCTGCAACCCAGGGTTTCCTGCGAGATGAGAAAGCACAAAAAATTCTGGGGAAGAAGCAAAGTTAGTGACATGCATTGATGTTACATGAATGCATACAGATGGAGAGGAGGAGGAGGAGAGAGGCTCAGTGCATCATGGGAAGTCCCCCAGCAGTCTAGGCCTATAGCAGCATAACTAAGGGCTGATCCAAGGTGAGCCTGGTCGGCCCTAACTATAAGATTTATCAAAAAGGAAAGTTTTAAGCCTACTCTTAAACACAGAGAGGGTGTCTGCACCCCGGACCAAATCTGGAAGATGGTTCCACAAGAGAGGAGCCTGATAACTGAAGGCTCTGCCTCCCATTCTACTTTTAAAGACTGTAGGAACCACCAGTAAGCCTGCATTCTGGGAGCGCAGTGTTCTAGTGGGATAATATGGTACTATGAGCTCTTCAAGATATGATGGTGTCTGACCATTAAGGGCTTTGTAAGTTAGGAGAAGGATTTTAAATTCTATTCTAGATTTTACAGGAAGCCAATGTAGCGAAGCTAAAATGGGAGAAATGTGGTCTCTTTTTCTAGTTTTTGTCAGTACACATGCAGCTGCATTCTGGACCAGCTGGAGAGTCTTTAGAGACTTGTTAGGGCAGCCTAATGATAAGGAATTGTAATAATCCAGCCTAGAAGTAACAAATGCGTGGACTAGTTTTTCTGCATCTTTTTGGGACAGGATGTGCCTGATTTTTACGATATTACGTAAGTGAAAAAAGGCAGTCTTTGAAATTTGATTTATGTGGGAGTTAAAGGACATATCCTGATCAAAGATAACTCCCATATTCCTTACGGTGGTGCTGGAGGCCAGGGTAATGCCATCCAGAGTAGCTATATCATTAGATAATGTGTTTTTAAGGTGTTTAGGGCCAAACACAATAACTTCAGTTTTATCTGAGGTTAGTAGTAGAAAATTGCAGGCCATCCAGGTCTTGTCCTTAAGGCATGCTTGGAGTTTGTTTAATTGATTGGTTTCATCAGGCTTCATTGATAAATATAGTTGGGTATCATCTGCATAACAATGAAAACTTATGGAGTGTTTCCTGATAATATTACCTAAAGGAAGCATATACAAGGTGAATAGTATTGGTGCAAGTATAGAACCTTGTGGAACTCGGTGTCTAACTTTTGCCTACATGGAGAATTCATCATTAACATGTCCAAACTGAAATCGGTCTGATAAATAGGACTGAAACCAGCTTAATGCAGTTCCTTTAATGCCAATTAAACGTTCCAGTCTCTGCAAAAGGATTTGATGGTCAATAGTGTCGAATGCGGCACAAACAAGATGACCGAAAGCCACAAATGGACGTTATGACATGGATACTTCATCTTCATGACAGAAAGAAGTAGACATCAGATAACATGAGTCAGATACAGCTTCTCTCTCTCTGTCTCTTTGGTCTCTAATTTCATCTCTAATGGTTAAATCTCTCTGTGGATGTTGTGTGAATTTATCTCCTTAACAAGAATGCAGTAGAGATCATATAATGTGCTGTAGGTAGTTTGCTTGTTGAAGTTACAGTGAGCTAATTGAGTGTCTGTTCAGTCACCTGTTGATGAGTGTGATTTGTGAATGAGTGTGCAGGAGGTCTGGCTGCTTGTTGTGACATTTCTTTCAGTTCATTTTTAAGCTGAGCTGCATATTGAGTAAGAATCTTAAAGTAATTTTTTACTGTGAACCTACACTTTTAGATCTGTGAATGTTTTTAGTGTTCAATCTTTCTTGTATTCAGCACTGATCTGTATCTGTATCAGATTATAAACTCTGTGGTACTTCTTTGTTTAGAAACAATATGTATATGCTAAATGTCTTTAAATAAGCAGCCTTTTCACCACTCAGGGGTTTTTGTTTTTGAAAGCAAATTGTTTTATTGGCATATGAAATTGCCCCAGACCCCTCCGATTTCATCAGGTGAATTATAGTTTTTCTCTAGTTATAGTTTAGTTATAGTTTAATGCGGTTTGTTGTAAGATTCCATGTTGGTTTTCCTCCTGTCCTCATATAAAAAAAAAAACCTTATATGTATATATATATATATATATATATATACACACACACACACACACACACATACATACATATATATATATATATATATATATATATATATATGATCCATGAAGTCTAGTTTTAGTAACAGATCCATGAATTTGATGGCTTATCAGATGCCAAAACACTGCAGAGTAGTTTTAAAACTATCTTATCTTTCATTGTGACAATTGTGAGGTAAACAGCAGAACTAGGGCGTTCACATTAAAAAGTAGGCTACCTTGAATGTAGGCTTTGCTAGGTGATGTTATGTTGCTGTAAAAATGCATTTGTTTTGGAAGAAGAATAAAAAGAAGAAGAAAAAGAATTCCTTCAAATCACAGCTCAGTGCTCGGGCCCTAATGATAATAATAAGTTTTGCTGGACAACTCTGCGTTTTTGCCAGAGCCCTCTGCATTAGCACCCCCACTGCACCGAGAGGGCTGCGTATCTCCACACAAGGCTGATGTTTGTCTGAAAACAGCTCCTTTTCTACCACAAGGAGTTTCTTCATACACATGGTCTTGAGTACCTCTAAATGTATGCACTTTCTCACAAACAAGAAGAAATTAATGAATCACATTCTACGCGTGGAGTAGTCACAGTTTACCCAGAAAAATGTGAGTATGCTGGCTTGCTAAATGAACCCCCTGGTTCTCACTGACACTGAAGTAAGTTAGGTTGCCAGACACATTTTGAGAATTTACAGTAGTTGTATATGTGTTGTATGGGGGGGAGTGTGTTTGTATGCTCCTGGCATAGTCATTATGTAATAGAGCTATTGGTGGCTGCAGGGAAACATACACAGGTGCAGTATGTGAGACGCATGCAGGAGTGTGTTTGTTTTCAGCCAGCAGAGATACATTTTGGGGCGTGTGTCTGCGCGCAAGCGTGTGTGTGTGTGTGTGCGGTGTGGGCAGCTGCTTGCTCGATTGAAGATGACTTCTCTTGCTACAGACCTGACCTCATTAGCACTCTTCTCCATTCTATGTGTGAGTGTATTTGTGATATGTACAGTGTACAGTGATATGCAGCCATTAATGGCATTCAGTAGGGATCTGGCTTGAGTATAACATATCTGTTCTTCACACTGAACACAACGGTGGCTGACAGCTAAAGAAAGAACACATCTTCACCACTTTGACAAAACACGTCACATTTAGAGAAACAAACTCAGCAAATAAATAAAACACGAGCAAATAAAGAAACATGTTAGCTCTGTGAGGCTGTACTTAGGTACTACAATGTTTTAGGCTAAATGCTAACATCAGTATGCTAACATGTGCACAATAACAATGCTAAAATGCAGATGTTTTTATTTTTATTTTTACCATGTTAATCATCCTAGTTTATAATAAAATTTCCTTAAACACAAATGAGGCTGATGGGAATTTCTTTCATTTTGCATATAGGTCTTCATAAACCAAAGTGACAACAGTTCCTCCAGTGCAGTACGTGAATGTCTGTACCAAATTTCATGACAATCCATCCAATAGATGTTTCAGTCTGGTCCAAAGTGGTGTATCCATAGAGCCAGGAATAGCACTGGTTGTTTGTTCAAATACCTAAATCAACATAAATTGACATTTTCCTGACAAGACCCTTTGGATTTATGGCTCTTTTATGTAAGGAGCAAAGAGGAAATTTGTCAGGAGAACGAGGTACATGGATCAACAGAGTGTGTGACTTTGACAGTGGATACTACTATTGGTTTTTCTGTTTCCCACCAATTCAGTTACCCGACCTGCATTTCAGGAACCAGAACCAGGGTCTAAATTAAGTTATAGGGAGATCACTTCCAGTATGACCCTCATGCGGTGAAGATGGTTGTTGGAGCCTCTCCATGCTTTTTAACCCTTTCAAGAAGTAGCTTATCAACACTAGAACTGTTCTACTGACCAACATATTGTGCTTGGAAACCAGAAATGCCTACGCACCACAAGAAAACACAAGTTGTTTTGAGTGATGAGATGGCAGAAAAGTCTGACAAGGCTAGCAGTGACGATGAGGGTAGCATGGCTACCATGAGTGCTACCAGCACTCCTTCTGAGCTCTCCCAGACAGTGTTAGAGAAGACGCTAATTACCACCATCTGTGGCAAGTGGTTGTGACTCACACAACCCAGATTGCTGATATTGGAACTTCACTTACTGACGCAGGCTTCAAGTGCTCAAGCACAAATGCTCCCTGCTGGAGACAACAAACTCCTCATTAAGACTCAAGCTGGATGATCTTGAAAACCATGCAAGGAGGGAGAATTTGAGAATTTATAGGTATCTTGAAGTGATCGGAGGAGGGACGCCCCGCGGAGTTCATATCTTCCTTCTTCACAACTATTTTCGGCAAAGGAAAGCCATTCCGCTCGAGTGATCAAGAGAGTGCACCACTCTTTGGCCTGGAAGCTGCAGCCCAACCAGCGACCCCAGCTTATTATCATCTGCTTTCACCACTACCCACTGAAAGAGATGAACCTCCATTACTCCTGCTCCCAAAGCCAGCTGTGTTACAAGGGCTCCCCAATTCACATAAACTCGGATCTGTCTGCTGATTTAGCCTGTCAACATGGGGAGTTCAGAAGTGTCAAATTGCAACTTTATTGTCAATATAAAACAAGTTATTATCCAAAATTTTTCTTTTTCTACAATTATTGAATTATTTAAATGTGTTAATTATTTTGTTTGTTTGTTGTAGCTTACAGTTTATTGATGAATTTTAAAATGTATTTTACCTTTTTGATCTGTGACAAAATAAAGCAATTGTAAAATTAACAAATAGCGAGCACTCCATTTCTTTATTTCCAGTAATGTAACCAAAACAATACCTTATTATCCAAAATTTGTTTTTAACTTTTAGTCTACTTAATGTTATTCTTCTACTACAATAATTCAATTATTTAAAAGTGGTAATTATTTTGTTTAAAATATATTTAACCTTTTTGATCTGTTCTGAAATAGCCTAAAGCAATTGTAAATCTAATAAACCCCATAGACTGAATTTCAATAGTTATTTTATCAAGTTTTACTTGTTATTTAAAAAAGTAGATGAAAGTGAACAACTTAATTGCTTCAAGAAATTACATATTTGTGATTGTTGACATTGCTGCGTTGCTGCAGTTCTAGGGGGTATTGGAATGTTGGCGGCTCTAGTGTTAATAATATTCTCCCCTTCACCCCTTCTTATTTATAATGGCTGGGAAAACTGTTATACAAAGGCCTTTCACTACCTTTAATATTTATTTTATTATTTTCTTTCCCCTCTCTTGCTGTTCTGTGTCTTTGGGAATGAGTCTATGGAAACGTTGTGGTCTTTGTTTCGCTTTCTAACATCCCCGGGTTTTACTTTTCCTTTGTTTTTCTTTTTCTTCCTCCCCCCCTCTTCCCACATAGGCCATACTTGGCTATTTTTGTTCCATGTGGGTCTGGGTACCTGTTCTCCAAGTAGAGTTTAGAAGCGTCCTATATTTAATGTCTGGTATTCTTGTGGTAGCAACAACTTTGCTACACGTATGGTCTACCTTATAGACCTGTCTAGGTGTTAATACTTTGATTTGGTTTTACTTCACAGAGTTCTGTTCTCTATGGTAGAATCCTAGTAAGGTAAGTAAAATGTTACTGAGGTACACAGGATGTGTTTCTAAAAAGAGAAAGACAATGGAGTTTACTTTTGATTTTCTTTGTTTATCTTTTTTGTGGGGGTTTGTCTGTCTTTTCCTGCTCCTACCTCACTTGCGATACTCTGGCCAGCATTTTTTGGGGGTTTTTTTGGATAATATTTCTGTGCATTTATCCCAGGCCACTCCTGTAAATCTCCTGGGCTTCCACATGACCCCATCGTATGGTTGTTCTCACAGAGGGGAGATAAAATGTCTTAGTCTGAACGTGAAAAGGTCTTAACAGCCCTATCAAATGCAATAAAATTTTATCCTGCTTAAAACAATTTCACCTAAACATACTATTTCTTCAAGAGACTCATCTCAAAGCATCTGACCATCAGCATATTTGGAGGCATTAGATAAGTCACATTTTTCATTCTACTTTCCAGGGCAAATCAAGAGGTGTGGTCCTATTGAGCTCCAAAAATACACATTTTTCTCCTTCTAAAATAATGAGCAACCTTAATGGGAGATACTTAATTACCTCTGGCTACTTATATAGCGCAAATGTCATCTTAGCCAATGTTTATGACCCAGACACTGATGATCACTATTTTGTCTCTAAATTATTCACTCTTCTTCCAGATCTTAACCATCGTTACCTTATACTAGGTGGTGGTTTTAACTGTAGCCTAAAACCCAAATTAGATTGCTCTTCTACTAAACCAGCCTCTCATTGTGTCACTGCTTAAGTTCTTAAGTCACATTTAGATGACCTTGGCCTCTCTGATGTCTGTCATTTTTTCTTTCTTAATGCAAGTCATTATTCCTTCTTTTCTCCAGTCCATCATTCTTTCTCAATAATTGATTATTTTTTATTGATAATAAGCTATTGCCATGTGTTAAATCTATCTCCTACAGTAGTATTGTTATTTCAGATCATGCAACTTTACCTTGACCTTGTTTTTTGCTTTAAAGTTGGTAGTTCCCCAAATTGGCAGCTAAACACCTGCTTACTTGCTGACTAAAGCTATGTCTTTTCTCTTTCTTCCCAAATAAAGGATTTTCTGGCAATCAATAAAACTCAGCTATGGCCCCCTCAACAACCCGGAAAGCTTTAAAGGCTATTTTCAGAGGTTACTTCATTTCCTGCACCACATATTTCAATAAAACACGCAAATCCAGACTCCTTGGAATATCCATTAAAATATTAGATGATTTAATGCTTTCCTTCCCACCCCTGAACTCTATAAGAAGAGACTTGAATTGCAGACAGAATTTAACCTCATTATTACCATGAAAGCTGAGGACATGCTGCGTAGGACTTGACAATCTTACTTTGAATTTGGTGAAACCTAACAGGCTTTACAGTTGAGACATCAGAATACACAAGATATCATCAACCTAATCTGTTCCTCTTCTGGCTCAGTGCTAACTGACCCTATTGAGTTTAGTGTTTTGCTGACTTTTATTCCTCTGAACCTTGTAGTGATTTATCCCTTATTGTTTTTTTTCGACAACTTCCCATTTCCAACTATAGATAGCAACACATACAAAGAATTAGATGCTCCTCTTACTGTGGAGGAAATAAAAATAGCCATTAAATATATGCAGAGTGGCAAATCTCCAGGCCCAGATGGGCTACCCATCGAGTTCTATAAGACCTTCACCAACGAGCTAGTGATATGTTCAGTGGTGCCCTCAAATCCCATCTCTTACCCTCTCTCTAACACAGGTATCAATTTATTTAATTTTAAAAGAGGACAAGGAGCCACTTGATTGTGGTTCTTTTAGGCCCATCATTCTGACTTTCCGTTGGGTGAAAAAAATTGAAAAAATATGTATTATGTAGAGAACGATAACAGCAATGAACCCACTGAATTTCATGAACATCAAAGAAACTTTTGACTTCTGACATGTGTGCCAATTTTTGTGAGTTTTCAAGCATCCTAAGCCCCTCAAAAATGCAACTAACATGAATCAATGTACTATACTGCATGGATTTTCTATTTTTAATCTAGCCTAAAATGCTAAGATGAACTTCTATCTCTTGTTAAATTGTCACAAGAAACTCGACATGATTGTGAACTTGTGTCTTTTACTTTTAGCTGTAAACATCACTTGTGTCTTCATAGGGCTGATGGTTGACTTAATATGTTGTGTGTGAGTGTCATGGGTGGATTTCTTTGTCGAAAAAGATTTTTTCTTGTGGGAGATGACTGCGGCTCAAAGTCCCTCTCATCTGCAACATCAGATGATTTTTATTATTTATTTATTTTACTACTTTATTTGACAGGAACAGTGCATATTAATAACATTTCTGAAAATATGCCAGAGTTAGCCAGAAAGGCTAATTTTCATCTGTTGTCCCTGGGCAGGCAAAAAGTTGGAAGCACAGACATTACAAATAAAAGCATTAAAAATAAAATCAACAATAAAAGCAGTGAGAATATGCAGATACAAACAGAGCCTGCACTACATGTAGGATGACAACACGTTCAACAAATAGCATGACAACAGTTGTTTGAATCCTGAGAGGCTCTGACAGAAAAAGAAGACTGGCCAAAACTACTTTGTCTTCTTGGAATAAAACAATCTCCTCTAGTTGTTGCTCTAGTAGTTCAGCTTGTTTTTAATGTGATGTAAGTACAGAGTGGTGGAGGAGCCATATTGTGTAATACATTGAAAACAAGACGCAGTCTACCATATTTAACCATTTTTTCCCAGCTTAATAAGTTGTGTTTTTTCAAAATATTGCAATGATGGTATCCTTCTGGCTTCTTAAGACCAGGAGGTAGAGCTGTAGTCCCAAATGCTTCTCTGTGCTTCCATTAGAGCAGTTACCCACCCAAAACCCCATACAAACTGTGTCTATCCCCTGACCACTTAAATCAATTAAATCAAAATAAACAAAAGAGGAGTCGCTCATAAAAATCAAATAAAAATTAACACCACCTGTGCAATAGTACAACAAAATAGGAGAATTAAATGTGGACTTTTAAACATTAGATCACTATCATCCAAAGCCCTATTAGTAAATGATCTAGTCTCACATTATGGTATTGATTTATTCTGTCTTACTGAAACCTAGCTGTGTCATGAAGAATATGTCAGCCTTAATGAATCCACTCCCCCCCAGTCATATTAATACTTGCATTCCTCGAGACACTGGCCGCGGAGGTGGAGTTGCAGCCGTTTTCAACTCAAGCCTAATTATCAACCCTATACCTGAACTTAATTATAAATCATTAGAAAGCCTTGTTCTTAGTCTCTCTCACCCAACCTGGAAAACTTTACAACCAATTCTATTTGTTATAGTATACCATCTTCCTGGCCTGTACCCTGAATTCTTATCTGAATTCTCAGAGTTTTTATCAAACTTAGTTCTTAGTACAGATAAAGTAATTATAGTCAGTGATTTTAATATTCATGTGGATGTCAATAATGATAGTCTTAACACTGTGATTATCTCATTATTAGACTCAGTTGGCTTCTCTTAGAGTGTAAATAAATCCACTCACTGTCTTAACCACACCCTTGATACTGATCTGACTCATGGCATCAAAATTGAACATTTAATAGTTTTTCCACAAAATCCTATTTTATCAGCCCATTACTTAATAACTTTTGAATTCCTATTAATGTATTACACGCAATTAGACAAAAATGTCATCTGTCTTCTATCTGATAGTGCTGTAGCCACATTTAAGGAAGCAGTTCCATCAGTAGTGAATTCACTGCTATGTCTCAATACTACAGAGGACTCTTACCCTAATTTTAGTCTGTCCCAAATTGATAATCTTGTTGATAGTGCTGCAAGCCCACAAGCGGATGGTGGGCTTGCATGATGGAGCGGGGGGTAACACAGTAGAGGTAAAATATGATCTGAGACCATCGATCTTGCCAACAAAGAAAGATAGAGAGTTTTAGAGTTAAAGAGTTTTCACAATCAGTAGAAGGTAAGGCAGGAATGGCAGGAGGAGAGGGATTTACAAGATGATTGATAATGCTAAACAGAAACCTTGGATTACTATTAATGAGATCAGAAAAGTAAACCGTTCGAGTATCTTTAATGGTTTGATTCAGTTTAATTAGTAAATCCTTCATATGGAGATGATGGATTTGAAGATTGTTTTTTTTCTAGCTATGTTCCGCTTTCCTATATTCTCTTCTTTGCTGTCTGATACTTTCATTGATCCAGGGAGTTGTGTTAGTAACTGGGACAGACCTGGAAATGAGTGGAGCAGAAAAATCAAGAGCTGATGTACATAAATCACTAAACCAATTAACAAAATCATTGATATTAGTGAAGTGAGGAGGGCAATTGACCAAATTAGAGAGGTAGCTTGAAAACAGGACAGCCAAATGTTCATTAAGGATGCAGGAGCAAGTTTTACATTTCTGGATTATTGGAGGAGGTAACAGGTATACATCAAAGATAATACATTTATGCTCAGAGGTAAACTCAGTCATATTCAATGAATTAAGGGGCATGTCCAGAGTCAAAACTAAATTAAGAGTGTGTCCACGGTTATGAGTATGTCCAGAGACATGCTGCACAAGGTTAAAAGAATTGCAGATGTTTAAAAAGTCTAGGGTGAATGAGTTAGATGGGTTGTCAATATGGATATTAAAATCACTTACTATAATAGCCCCATCAAATTTGACCACAAGAGAGGACATCAGTACTGAGAATTCATCTAGAAAACTGACAACTGAATTAGGTGGTCAATAAATGGTTACACAGCAAACGGGGTTGTCACACACCATTTTAAATGAAAGAATTTCAAAAGTGTTAAAGTAGCCAAAACTGAATGGCGTACAAGTAAAGCTATTCTTAAAAACAGTTGCAATGCCGCCACCACAGCCTGTTAGTCTAGGAGCATTCAGAGTATTGTAGCTGGGTGGGCAGAGCTCCACTAGGGGAGCGCATTCCTCAGGTTTAAGCCAGGTTTCAGTGAGGAACAGGAAATCAAGATTGTGGGCTGTGATTAGGTCACTGAGAATGAAAGATTTGTTAGACACTGACTGAGTGTTTAAAAGAGCAAAGACAACAGAATTGAGTGGCTGAACTGAATTGGAATTACTGCGGCAAACTGTAATCAAATTATAAATGGACTGTACTTGTATAGCGCCTTTCTAGTCTTCCGACCACTCAAAGCGCTTTTTACACTACGAATCACATTCACCTGAATGGGTACCATGCAAGGTCCCAACCTGCCCATTAGAGGAAGCTAACCATTCACACACATTCATACACTGATGGCACAGCCATCAGGAGCAATTTGGGGTTAAGTGTCTTGCCCAAGGACACATCAGCATGTGGACTGGAGGAGCCGGGAATCGAACCACCGATCTTCCGATTAGTAGATGACCCACTCTACCTCCTGAGCCACAGCCGCCCCAAATTATCAAGCCTAGCAGTTGACAACACAGGATGCTTAACATGGTTGGTATATGTTATAGTTGTGATTCTAACAGGAATACTATATGAGTCGAAGGAGAAAGAGTCAGATGGATTGACTGTGAGTCAGGCAGCAGAAGCCTTACAGGATAACAAAGTCAGTTCAATGTTGGTTGATAACAGGTGAGAGCCTTCCAGGGAGGGATGGAGGCCATCATGTTTAAACAGCTGTGGCTTGTTTAAAAATGCAGCAATATTGTCAACAAAGGGGATATCTCTCGTCCTGCAGTAACCTTTTAACCAGTTGTGTAGTTGGTGTAGGCGACTGAATTTTACGTCACCATAACACGGAGGGGGGAGGGGACCAGAGATGATTACCTGTTTACCAGTGTCCAGAAGGCTGTCCATGAGGCACCTGAGGTCATCTCAGTTTTTCGGACTGTTGATTCTTTATGTTGATGGTACCAGCCTGAACGACAACCGCAGCGGCAGAGCTGTGCTGCTGAGTCAGCTGCAGAGTGGTGGTGGTGATGTCCTTCACATAGGCGCCAGGATAGCAGGTCCGACCCCTGCGTACCACCACGTGTTAGACTATGGAAGTGCCGACAACAAGCACTGCGGGTGGGTGCCACACCTGAGAGTGCACATCTGACCACCTGAGGGAGCCCCAGCAGCCGCAGGCAAGGTGCAGTCCACAGCGGTGAGGGAGCCGCCGGCCGATGGAGCTTTAGGGATTGCTGGAGACAGGTGGACAGGAGACCTTTGCGGTGCAGATGTGAAGTGTGGACATGTGGCGATGGGGGAGTAGAAGGAGGAGGCCAGGATTCACCATCCAGAGGAGGGAAGTCAAGCATGCTGAGGAGGTTGAATTTATTGTCCAATTTGATGCCATGGACTGGAGGTGTGTTTGAGGGGCGCTTTCCTCTCACACTGTGGGCGCTGACCAGGGTCCAGGGCTCCTGGTGGAAGGCAGTAGAGCTTACTGAGGCTTTGGGTCTAGCTCTGAGCCGGGCCCAGGACTCATCTGGCATGGAGACTGGAGGAGGGGCAGCGTCAGCAGTAGGACAGGGAGCAGAGACATCGGGCTCTGAGTCATACAGGGTGTGTTGGTTTGTGCTGGCCCGAAGATGATGGTGTCCATGAACTTCTCAGCTTCATGGATCTGGTAAAGCGTGGAGATTCTACCTTCCAACTGTGAAATGTTTGCGGAAAGACACAGCTGACACAGCCAGATGGGGAGGTGAATGGAGCCATGGATTGTAGATGAGTTGCGGAAGATGAAGCTTGACACCGAAAATTGCAGACACTGTTGGCTATGTCAGCTAACTTGGTTAGCTAGCTTGAATGCTAAAAACAAGCCGGTGAGCTGGGACAAGCTGGCTAGCGTAAATGTCAGGCGTTGTGAGCGTGTGCTCAAGTAGTTTCTCTGTTATTTACAATCCAGGCGTCCGGTTGTGGTAAAGGATGATCAAAAACTAAAAAGTGTGCCGTTAGAAAGTGGATGATTTTGTCAGAGCTTTTTAGCAGACAGAGGCAACGCCGACGCATGCGCACAGGTTGTTTCAATGTATGTCAGGTACGGGTGAGTACAGACCTGGATGACCTGCAATTTTCTGCTGCTTAACTCAAACAAAACTGAAGTTATTGTGCTTGACACTAAACACCTTAGAAACTCATTATCTAATGATATAGCTACTCTAAATGGCATTACCCTGGCCTCCAGCACCACCGTAAGGAATCTGGGAGTTATCTTTGATCAGGATATGTCCTTTAACTCCCACATAAAACAAATCTCAAGGACTGCCTTTTTTCACTTATGTAATATTGCAAAAATTGGGCACATCTTCCTCAAAAAGATGCAGAAAAAATAGTCCACGCATTTGTTACTTCTAGGCTGAATTACTGCAATTCCTTATTAATAGGCTGCCCTAACAAGTTTCTAAAGACTCTCCAGCTGGTCCAGAATGCAGCTGCATGTATACTGACAAAAACTAGAAAAAAAGATCATATTTCTCCCATTTTAGCTTTGCTGCATTAGCTTCCTATAAAATACAGAATTGAATTTAAAATCACCTACAAAGCTCTTAATGGTCAGGCACCATCATATCTTAAAGAGCTCATAATACCCTATTATCCCACTGGAACACTGTGCTCCCAGAATGCAGGCTTACTTGTGGTTCCCACAGTCTCCAAAAGCAAAATGGGAGCCAGAGCCTTCAGCTATCAGGCTCCTCTCCTGTGGAATGATCTTCCAGATTCGGTCTTGGGGGTAGACACCCTCTCTACATTTAAGAGTAGACTTAAAACTTTCCTTTTTGATAAAGCTTATAGTTAGGGCCAGCCAGGCTTGCCTTGGATCAGCCCCTAGTTATGCCGCTATAGGTCTAGACTCTTGGGGGACTTCCCATGATGCACTGAGCTCCTTTCTCCTCCTCCTCCTCTCCATCTGTATGCATTCATTTACCATTAATGCTTGTTATTAACTTGGCTTCTTCCCCAGGGTTTTTTGTGCTTTCTCATCTCATGGGAAACCCCGGGATCCAGGCTGAGCCTTCACGGCCCTGTTGGTGTCCTTCTCTGGCTATTGCTGCTGTTTGTTGTTGCTAGTCCCATCTCATTGCTATCATTGTTATTGTTATTATTGTTGTTATTCTGCTTCTCTGTCTCTCCTACCCCCCCCCCCTTTCTTTCTCTCTCAACCCAACCAGCAGATGGCCCACCAAGAGTTGGGTTCTGCTTGAGGTTTCTTCCCGTTAAACAGGAGTTTTTCCTTACCGCTGTCGCAAAGTTCTTGCTCATGGGGGAATTGTTGGGTCTCTGTAAATTAAAGAGTATGGTCTAGACCTGCTCTATGTGAAAAGTGCCCTGAGATGACATATGTTGTGATTTGGTGCTATATAAATAAAATTGAATTGAACAATTGAATTCTTGTCTAGGTTTTTTATTGTTTGTTTGTACAGGGATTCTATTGGCCTTAGCGTGGTTTTATTGATATGTCCCCAACTTGGCAGACAGTATGTGATGTGGGGGAAGATCATGGTGTGCATGAACATTTTAGCTGCATTAGTGGTCATGCAGTGGTCATCCCTTGTGAAATTGAAATTGGCTAGATTGAATCTAACATTCCTTGCAACTCTTTTTATGTAATGATGACACCCACTCAGAGTTTATCTCATCTGTTTCATCAGATGACACCTCTTGCTCAGTCCCTGCTTTTTCTCCATTCTCCACCTCCATCCTGCCTTCATCACCCTCATCTGGGTGCTCTTTTTTCTCACCGCCTTGTTCTCTGTCTGCTGCTTGTGGCTGGAATTTCTCTGCTTCCACTCTCAGCTGGCTTCTGACCTGGTCGAATGGCTCTGCTAGTTGTGTGGTGATAAATATCCAGAACTACTGACAGGGTCTCTCTCCTTCTGCTTTGTCTGCCTTTTGCTTCTCTCGTCTGTGTTTGGCTTCCTCTTTACTTTCTCTTTTTCTCCTGCTTATCTTCTTCCACAGGCAAGAGGTTGCAGGGAATTAACAGGTCCCTGTGCAAGACTCCAGTCTTTCCTGGCCCTGTCTCAGGTAGCACTACATACAGGACTGTCCTTGTGCTTCCTTTCAGTTAAAATGTGGACTTCCTCCTCCCAGTAAGACCTGAGCTTCCTGGGTCACCTCTGTCACTGAAGTTCTGCACTAATACTCTACACCCTGGTTGTAGTTCTACTCCAGAAAACTTTTGGTCATACTTTTTCTTTGCTCTGTTTTGTTCCCTCTGAGCTGACAATGTTGCCAGCCTATATGCCTCTTGCATCTGCCTTCTCCACTAACCGGCATATTCACTGTGAGAAGTGCTATGGTCACTTGGTGTCAGGCTAAACATTATGTCCACAGGTAGCTGGGGATTTCTACCATAGACAAGGGCATGGGGAATATCCTGTTGCTTCACTGCACGTACAATAATACACATGTACAACCTTGGATAAGGAGCTCTTCCAATCTGACCTGGCTTCCTCTGTCAGGTTTCTAAGCATAGAAATAAGTGTTTGATTGAATCTCTCAGCCTGACTGTTTCTAGCTGCATGTTAGGGTGTGCGTGAGCCTTGGATACTAAGTAGTATTCTTCCAGCTTGGAAAACAGCTTATTCTCGAACTCCTTGCCTTGATCATGATGCAACTTGGCAGGAAATTGAAACTTAAGCACAAAATCTCTAAAGATCTTTTCAGCTGTGGTTTTTGCTGGTACATGCATATGCCTGCACAAAGTGCGTGAAATAGTCTAAACAACTAGAATATACTCATATCCTGCTTTACAGTTTTCCAGATGCAGGTAATCTATTGAAACCATCTCAAAAGGGTATGTGGTCACTACATTAACCAGCAGTGCTCTAGTTGGCTTGTTTGGATGCTCCATTTCAGGCAGCTACACACCTTGGTCACATAGTGGTCCACATCTCTTTACATGTGTAGCCAATAGAATCGATTACAGATCAAGCTGAGTTTACACTCCATTCCGAGGTGCCCCATTTCCTCATGCAGCTCCCTGTAGATCAGTTGATGGAATGTTTTAGGTAACACTAGTTGAGCTTGGGCCACTGACTTTCTATACAGGATACCATATTCGTTGACATACAATTTGTTTCTCTCCCTTACTAGAATAGAGGTGTCATCATGCCTGTCTCTTCCTCTCAGGTGAGGCTGCTGTCTTGTCATGACATACTCTTGCACATTGCCAGTGAGTGGATCATCCTCTTGTGCTTTCTTTAGGTCCTCTACAAGGGTTTCTGCCACTGGGGATGTTACTTGTTCATGCTTTACCTCAGTACATACTGCAGTGACTGGCTCCATTTCCTGTGAGCATGTGTGGATGTAGCACTCCATGTCCAGTGGCATTTGCGACAAGCCACCAGTGTTTCCATTGAATTTCGTGGGCTGATACTTGATTGAGAATTTAAAGTCTGCTAACTCAGCAATCCACCAGTGTGTTGTGGTGTTCAGCTTAGCTGTAGTCAAAACATAGGTTAAAGGATTATTGTCAGTGTAGACAGTGAATGAGGGTGCATAATATAGGTACTAACGAAATCTTTCACAAATTGCCCACTTAATTTCTAAAAACTCTAACTTTCCAGAGTGGAAGTGGTAATTTTTTTCTGGAGCAGTTAGTGTTCTTGACTCATAACAGATGACAACCAGCTTGCCTTGTTGTCTCTGGTACAGTACTGCACCAAGGCCCTCCTGAGAGGCATCACAATGCAACACAAATGGCTTCTCAAAGTTGGGGTAACCTAGGAGTGGTGGACGCAGCAGGTACCCTATATGCTGGCAGAGAACTTCCTGGTGTTGTCCTGTCCAGGTGATTGGTTGGCTTGGGGGTAGCTGATCTGACTTCTTGCATTTCCCTCTGCTCCTACTTGCACTTGATTGTTAGACCCTACTACTGGGAATTTTCTTTGTGGATAAGAGTTTGGGATATATGGATGGTAGTACGATAGGAACCCTAGAATTTTCCTCAGGTCTCCTACAGTGTCAGGTTTGCGGTCAGCAGGATCCATGCAGTAGCCATCTTGGATACAGTCTTTCCCAGGAATTTCACCTTGTCTTTAAACACTTCACAGTTTTTAGCTGTCAACTTTAACCCAGGTGCTTGATAGCGATGTAACACCTCCCTCAGGTCACATAGATTGTCCTCAAAAGACTTGCTGTGGACAAGATTGTCATCCAAATACAGCTGAGATGTTTACAGCTGAGGGACTCTTCCATATTGCACTGGAACTCTGCTGGAGCCAAGGTCAGGTGGAAGGGGATCCTTACCCACTTGTATAAACCCCAAGGTGTTATAAAAGCTGTAAGTGGTCTGCTACTCTCCTCAAGAAAATCCTGATGGTATGCCTTACCCTGGCCCAGTACCAAGAACCATACACTCCCACTCAGGCTGTTCAGCATGTCTTGCACTCGAGCAATGGGGTGGCGGTCAGGAATAGATTTTTGGTTCGGCTCATGATAATCCATGCACAGACACAAACTTGACTCGCTGTAGGTGTCCCAGCACTGTGTGAGGGGTGAGAGTAATGTCATGGTTGCTGTCATTAGTGACAGGGATAGCCACCCTAGAACAATTTCCCTTCTGAAGGCAGATGACAATTTCAGTAATGTTCACCTCCTCTGGCCACTTTGGGATCTCCTCTGGTTCAAAAAGGACTTCCTGTTTTGTGGAAAGGGGACCTGCCCTTACACTACACTACACTGCTGGAATCACTGTTTTTAGTCTTTCAACTTTCATCATGCCCTCCTTGTCATTCTGGTCACAGCTCTGCACTCAACACATTTGCCTTTTGACAGTCAATAGAGAAAGCCTCTCTTACAACAGCAGGGGCAGGGGTGGATGCTGCTCCATTCCATTCATCACCAGATGCTCAATCACATTGTAACTGTGGCTCTACTATTCCTGGCTCATTAGAGACGAGCTTGAACTTCTGCTCAACCCAGCCTGCAAAGGGTATGGGTGTCTGGTTTGCTGCTTTGCCAACAAGGGTCTCTTTCTCATCCAGGAGTTCATCCATGCTCTGTAGCCAGACGTGTGGAAGGCAGGACTTTCTCCAGCTTTCGTTGATAATCATGACCTATGAACCTGTATCCCACAGTGCTTGTGTTGGTACTCCCTCGAAGAAACAATCCATCATGCACTTCTTCCCAATGAGGGCCATCAGCTTGGCTTGGTGACATAACGAGAGATGGCTGGCATAGGTAGCTCCCGCAGTCTGCTCAGCCTTCCCACTTTTCTCCAACTCCTCCTCAAGCTGCCTGATTCTATCACAAAAAAGCTCATGCACCTTGTCATCTGGTTTAGCTTGGCTTGGAGCTATTGATTTAGGGGGTGTGACAGTTGGATTGTCACCTTCATGCCGTCAGATTTCTCTACCAGCCTCTTTTGTCCTTTACAGCCTCTTGAGAAGTGCCCTGACTGTCCACACTTGAAACAGTGTTCACACTGGTCACCTGTTTCCTGCTCCTGACACACTTTTCATCCTCTCCTAGCACTCATTCTTACTTGATGGGTTGGCCCTTGAGAGTTAGTTATGCTTTTCCTTATTTCAGCCATTTCTTCTCTCAGCAACCTGACTGTTTCATGAAGCTCTGAGTCACTTAAACTGGCGACAGCAGGTGGTTTACAGCTGTTAGTCTTCACAACTTCAGCTGAATGCTCTTGATCCCCAATCTGGCTTCCGCTGCACCCCGACCCTGCTGACTGCTCTGGATTTCTGTCTGTTGTTCATTAACTTTTGGGACTGATTTCTGATTCAACACTAGTCGCTTCATTCATCCTATAAGTATTTCATCTGTCACTCTCTGATTATCGATATAAGGCTTAAGCTGAAACTTGATTTGGTCACTTTACAGCCCAGTACTAACTGACCTAAAGAATTTCTTCTGGATGGGCTGAGGACTCTACTGCTCATCTGACCCTACTTCCCTTGAAGCAAGTAACAGCCTCGATTGCTCTAAAGAGGAAGTTTTGGGGAGACTCATGACTGTCTGTGTTATGTTTACTAGTCTGTAGTGTAAGTCTGTAGAACTGTTCTCTTTGAAATGTCATTTTAATATTGTCTTCAACTGGGGAAGGGTAAGGTCATTTTTTATCTTGAGAATATCACGAATACTGTTATTTTATGAAACTGTTTGATGATCTTTTAATAAAAAACCTTGATTTAGTGCCCCATGAATGAACTGAATTTGAAATCCAGAATTTGAAACTTTATGATTGGCTGACCAGAGGATCCACCCAGAAGTATTTTCCTCACTGTCACTGTGTTAAGGTTTTCTTTTAATGATATCTTTAACATTTCTCAACACAAAAACAAAAAAGTGTCCTTGATAAATCAGCAATATGATAGGTTAATGTTAAAGTCCTTAATTTTAATTATTTCTTCTTCATTTCTAAAGAAATAAACCTGGAAGAACTACCAACCCAAAACTCCATTTTTAGAATACTAGCTAAAATATATTAAATAAACCAACATCTTTACTTTGTCTTAATATAGATCATCTAGATGCAATTTAATTAATAGTTCAGCTATTGTACTAGATATTTGATATATTTAGTAGATATATCAACTACAACTATGGTGCTGATTTGTATCAAGCTGCACGGCGTGGCTCTGAGAAACTGTAGTTTTTTAAAACATATTAGTGTTTTTCTTACAATTAGAAGGTGTAAATACTAAATTGAGAGTACTGTGTATTGAGGACTTTAAGGAGATGGTAAACACATTTATGTAATCAGATTTTAAATATCTAAATGTTAAATAGGTGAAAATTAATTTTAGACATATATTAGCCATATTTGACAGCACCCCCAGTTGTTGACTATACTGACATGATCAGGGCCGGACTGGGAAAATCATTCAGGCCAGGAAATATAGCGCGAAACTTTTTCGCAACTTTTTTAAGCAGTGGGTCTGGGGGTCCCCACTGGGAAAATTTTACTTACAAAGACTTGATTTCCTGCATTTTAGTGCATGTGAATAACAAACTAATGGGCCAACAACTGCTTAGTACAATGTACTGTAGGAGGGACACAACACTACTACAACTACTGTGGCACCAATGCTACTCTCATCACCTTCAAAAAGAAAAAAAGCCAGAGCACACCATTTTTTTATTTTACCATCATAATACAGTTAACCACTCTCTCCACCTGTTCAAAGAACAGATCAAGAGCACAATACACTATTCAGTTTACTGATATACACCCATCAGAAGTCTGAGTACACCTGTTTAAAACTATTTTTCCATAAAATTACTCTAAACTGTATACTAGGGATGTGCAAAGAGCCTAGTATTTGTATTTGTATCTATATTTGTTGAGGCAGCAAAATTATTTGCATTTGTATTCAAATAAAAGTGGTAAGAGGCTTAAAAATCCTGTTTTTGATTTTATTACACTTTTAATTTTACAATAAGTCATGAATAAACTACCTTACGAAGGAGGTCCCCACACCGGGTTTTAAACTGGAGTCTCCCAGATCATAGATGACTGTGCTGACTACTGAGCTAAAACTTTACTCACTGCCTCATTGCAGACAGACCTCTACCTATTTATGCACCCGTAACACAGAGACAGCACAGCGTGTAACGTGTAGGGAGGAACTTCAGAAGCAATTCTTGCTTTGCACTTTTCATTTATTGCCTATTTTCTACAACCTAACTTCGTGGAAAGGAGAAGGGGAAGAACAGGTTGTGAAGAGTCCCTTGGGAGCACTTTGTGTGTGTCAGTAACTCAGCTTTATTTCTGGGGAGCACCCCCAACTCCGGGAGTGATGTCCAAATTAGGAAATGTGTGTCATGTAGCAGATGTAAATGCAGTGTGTATATGTACGCCCAAATGCAGGAGGCAGCTGATACTCAAGAATAACTCTTTATTCCAAAAATGATAGCTGGTGAAACAGATCAAAACTGAACAAGACTGAGCAAACAGAACAGGACAGAAAAAAAGGATCCGACAAAGACTGAACAGAAAAACCAGGGCTTAAAAACTAATGAGGAGATGAGGTGCGGGTGGGGAAATGGGCAGAGAAGCTCAGGAGAGGGGAGTGGGCCTGGGGGCTGGGCCGAAGTCGCAGCTTGGTGGCTGGGCCGAGGGATGTAATAGATCTGGAGGGCAACCATCCTGGTTGACAGATGTCTAGTGTCACTCCGGCAGGTGACTAGAAGGCAGGACAGATGGCTGGTGTTGCTCCGGAGGGTGACCAGGTGGATGACTAGATGTACGGGCCTGCTTTGGAGGTTGGCAGTGATGGTTGGGCCAATCTGGAGGTTGGTGATGAAGGCTGGGCCAATCTGGAGGTTGGTGACAAAGGCGGAGGCCAGGAAGGGCAGCCAAGACCAGAAGATTCAGAGAGTTGGCCTCCTTGGGAAAGCTGGAATCAGGTGAACTTGGCAGCCAAAGGTAGCGGCCAAACAGGATCCCAACGACCAGGGACTCCATGACTTCAGGCAAGCAGGGATAGGACAGAAATAGGAGATTGCTGTGGCCCAGCAGGAACAGAAGATTGCTGCAGCCCAGCAGGGACAAGGGGATGCTGCAGGTCAACAGGGACAGGAGGTTGCTGCAGCTCAGCAGGGACAGGAGGTTGGGGAGCGGAGATTCTGCAGTGCTGGGGAGCAGAGACTCTGCAGCACAAGGGAGCATAGACTCTGTGGGACTGGGGCATGGTGGAGTTGTCCTGGACCACAGGCATGGTGGCCCGGCGACCCAAGGAGATTTTTCGTCATCTGCCATGAAGACCGGAAACCCAAGGACCTCCCAGAGCTAGGCAGGTGCCCAGGTATGGGTTAAGGGCTGGAGCTGGCTCAGGACTGGCAGGCTGCAGGCTCACAAACCCGAGCCTTAGAGACTGGAGAGCAGGCTGGTTGCGAGCAGTCCGGGGTGCAGGCTGAAGGCTAGCAGGCCCAGAGCTAGCAGGCTGAGAAACAGGCTGGGATTCACCAGTGTTCAAAAAGTCCTCTACTCACCCAGGTAGCAAAGTCTTTAACCAGTAGGAGGGAAAAGGAGGGAAAATCAGTGCAGGAACACAGGAAGGAAAACACACAGCAGAAAACACAAACCCAGAAAACACAAAACCTCTTAATAACAAACCAGCATACACTAACCTGTCCAAGAATATACATAAATCTAAACTTAAGTACACAACACTATAAGCTAAATAATTATGCCAGACAGTAAAACGATACAAACCAAATCATATGAACGAGTAAAACCATATGATCAGAAGGACTGGGCAATAGAGGTGTAACACAGGAAACCAAAAGAACATAAACACAAAGAGTCCAAAAACCATGAGTCCATGACACAAATTCTGGATTTGAAATTCAATTCATCCCTGGGGCACTCTAAAATCAGTTTTTTATTGAAAGAGCATCATGAAACAGTTACATAAAATAACACAAATAACATAACAGCTCAGAAAACATACACACATACACAATGCAAGACAATGATTGAAACAACATGTAACTACGTGGTTTCAACGATAGCAGCAACCACCATAGCAACGATAGAAAGCCTGAAAAAATCTCTGTAATAACTGACAAACTAAACATCATATACATTCACTAAATGAAGATTATGAAAATAAAATGCACATTTCTCTCTGCACATTTAAATTGCACATTTTAATGCTGAAACTATCTTAAAATATTGCATTTATCACTGAGAAATAAAAGGAATGTCAGCCATTTTGTTTGTTTTCGCAGAGAAACTCAACAGTCTCATAACAGTCCTTTCTCCAGCTATCCACTGACTTTTGATCCATGATCTTTGACCTCTTCACAGACAGCTGATGTTTGTTTCTGGTTTTCATTCATTCTCTTGTTCAGCATCCTTGCTATTTCACTGATGTGATGTTCTCCCCAGCTGTCATGTGACGTTGTGATGGTGTCATACACTATGAGTCTTCCTCACAGGAAATGTCCTTTCTTTAGCATAGCAGCACCCCAAGAATGTCATTTCTGTTCTGCAATTTATTGTTACTTATCACCCGACATATACGCCTATTCTGATATATCTGCATTGAGCTAATATTGGCTGATATATTTCTCTAGCTCTAAAAAAAACTCTTTGTTCACAGTCAGACAAACAGACACACAGATTGTGTGTGTATGTACAGTTAGACAGAGAATAGAGAGCTCTTCACAAGGCCACCGGCACCTGTCTGACACTGTTCACGTGGGGAAGCCTGCCAAGGGCTGTGAGCGTGTGTGTGTGAGTGTGTGTTTGTGTGTGTGTGTGTGTGTGTGGTGTGTGGCACATTGCTGGGTTTTGTTGGCTCGTCTCTGCTGGCTGCTGAGTCTGTATGTGAAAGACAAAGTGTTGGATGCCCATTTTGATGTTCTGCCATTTGATGTGTGTTTTTTCTGATCTTTTATTGTCACTTTGCGGCCTGTTACCGTGTGTGTGTGGTTGTTGCTAGTGATGAGTGTGTTTGGAGGTGGGAGTGGGGGTGTCTTTCTGCGGAACAGCCAGCCACCCACCGACATAATGAGAAGTAAATCTCAGTGGTTGAAGTCAGAGGCAGAGGCTGTGTGCTCGGAAAAGTTTATTTTTCTTCTTCCACTTCCAGGACTCTTACTTTTTCTACTATATATATATACAATATATAGATGAGTGACAAATAAATGGACAAACCTACATAAAGTGTGTCAGTGAGGTGTTGTTCCACCACGAGTCTCAACACAGCTTCAGTGCTTGTTATAGATTCTCTGGAGGGATGCACAAAATTTTTACAAAATGTATGGCGTTTGTCATTTGGTGTTTTGATGATGGTGGTAGAGGGTCGAGCTGCAAATAACCGTTATTTTCATTATCGATTATTCTGTTGATTATTTTCTTGATTAATCAATTGTTTGGTCCATGTTAGAAAATTCTGAAATGTCAGTCACTGTTTCCCAAAGCCCAAGGTGATGTCTTCAAATGTCTTTTTGTCCACAACCCAAAGATATTCAGTTTACTGTCATATAGGACTAAAGAAACCAGGAAAAATTCGAATTTGAGAAGTCAGAATCAGAGAATTTTTTTTCATAAAAAATGACTCAAACTATTAATCAATTATCAAAGTAGTTGGTGATTCATTTAATAGTTGGCAACTATTTGATTGATCAAATTATCGTTGCAGCTCTAATAGAGAGCGCTGTCTTAACACATTTGCATTTACTATTTATTTACCTGCTAGGAAAAACCTTGCACCTGTGGCATGGTAGTCACATTGGGTCAGTTGCTACACTACAAAATCACAGGGTCTATCTTTAACACTTTCACACAGATAATTATGAAGAAAACAGCTCTGCAAAATAGAGTGTGCAGTGTTGTGAAGCATTCTCTGAGCTCCACAGCTTCAGTGGCAATGAATTCTAACCACCAGACAAACGCATTTAGGCCTCAGTATGCCTCAAACAAGGCTTGTTGGATTGCTAAATATTGTTTGAAACCCTCATTCCAGAAGCCGGGTAGTGGTGTGGGTGTTCTGCCTGTGACAACTATGATTACTTTCAGAAACAACAAGCCATGGGTGTGAGAGTAAGAAGGGTTTGAACTTCTGTCACTCAGTTCATTTGAGACCTTGAAGCAGAGGATTTTTTCAAGTCTATTTTAAGTGGACTGTGGATAGCTGAAGATAGCTACCCAGGAGCTCCGATATGGTTGCCAAAGCTGTGATCTGTCATCTGAAATCCTCCCAACTCTTTATCCATGCCTGGTGCACCCAAAAGACACCAACACCTTTTTTCCAGTGACAATAGGCCACTAACTCATCCTCATCCATCTATCTGTTTCTTTGTTGGGCCTTTCCTTTTACATCTCCTTCCATCTCTTTCTGTTTGTCCTCTACAGCCTTCACTAGAATGTCTCAGATGGTCTTCATTAGCAGATAACAATAATGTCCAGCAGTTGACAGTGTCTTTCCAACACAACTTCATGTGTCCTTCAGAGAGTCACAATCATCCGCTGGCTTATTGCCTCCCCCATCGATTCCTGCAATCACCCTGTCTCGCTTAAGTAATTATCCAGTGTATGTGTGATTTATGTATCTATATTTTTGCAGAGAGAGCCTTTTACGCTGTTCTAGCTCCCATCCACCCCTCCCTTCCCTCTCCTCCCCCTCATCTCTTCTCTCTCCCTGTGCCCTAGAGATGGAACAGAAAGGAATTTATTGCTGAATATTAATTAAAGATCTTCATGTTATAATCACAAATTCAAATTTAGACTGCTAGCTCTGGAGTAATTAGAATGATTTACATGCGTGTAATCGGAGAAACAGGAGGTATATATGGTCCACCAATCACCTGCAAGTGATTTCTTGGCCAAAATGCCTATAAATCTACAGATAGCTGCATGGAAACCGGTATACATCACTGTGTGAGTGATGACGTAATGCTACATATCACAGAGGGCATACTGCTGGTAATGAATACATGGGTTATTTGCAGCTTTGGTTTGTTGTATACAATCAAGTGATTTTTTATGTTGGTTCAGTTTGAAGTTCCTGTGAAAAGAGAAATAAAGTCTTAAGTCATAAAACCAATGGCCCTTATTCACAAAACTTGCATTAGATCAATTATGATCTTAAATCTGGGTCACAAAAATGACTTGGTTTATATTATGAAATAATCATGGTTTTGTCAAAATAACCATGATTATTGGGAACGCCATCAGTTTTGCTCATTAAATTGTGTTTTCCAGGTGTTGGGGAGTAGTACTGTATATGAAAAAAGTAGTATAAAGCCTTTTGTGGATGTCCAGTTAAAGAGGCCATATTCTATTAAGACCTCAGGGAACTGAGTTAATTTGTGGAACGGGGGTATACCCTTTTTCACAAGTTAACACAGTTCCCTGGGGTCTCAATAAAATGAGTCTGACATGCTTCAGTCAAAATACCACAAGGATCAAGCGCCACTGCAGCCTTCTCATCCTGTCGAAACAGCCCTGTTCAGAACAGCTGGTTTAAGTGTAAATAAACTTAGATTTTGTTGTGACTTAATTGCAATAAACAGGCCAAATGGATTCCGAAATAACTACATCATGATGTCAATTTGTAAAAAGCCCGAATTCATCCTTTGTTAGGTCTCTCCGCACAACAACAAGCAAACAACTGTTAAAATGCTTGTTTTTTGAATGGAGTTCAGATCGATCAGAGCTATGCTAACATTGTAGCTTCTCTGTCCACACTCTAAATAACATCATTTAAAGGCATAAATACAGCAGCAATGATATTGTTTATACACATAGATATCTACATACTGTGTAACATTAAAATCATATAAACTCACCAGCATTTAATATGACAGCAGCTGAAGTGGTGTGTGACTCCGGTGTTAGCTCTGGGTGAGAGGTGAGATTTAAGATAAATTCACTTAATCCCAAAAGTTTAAAAAACAAACTCCTCCCACTGGTAAACTGCCCTGGATAAGAGCAGAATCGGGTGTTTAATTCTCCAGAAGACAACGAAGCAGCTGCTCTGCAGCAGCAGCAGCGACACAGGACTCTTTGGCTCTGCTCCTCGGCTGGTTCTCTCCTGCAGAGCTCGCTGGGACTCAGTAGCCGTCTGTCGGCAAGTAGTGGCTCGTCCCCTGGTTCAGTCCTGCGATATGGACAAATTTTTCACCCTTTGCTTAACTTAGCTTAGCCTAGCTTGTAAGAAGGGGCATCAAATTTGAATGGCTTGTTGAATCACATGAGTATTTAGCAAGCTAGCCCACACCAAACTGACTGTCTTGTTTCACAGCTTGTGTGTTAGTGGTCACATCAGAGACCCAAATACATGTGCACAAGCACTGAAAAAGTGAGTTTTTCATAATATGGCCATTTTAAGGCCACAAGCTAGAGAGTCACACTCAAACCTGCTCTACTATGATCCTGGATAAATCCAAATATATTCTTGCAGATCCACTGTTGAAATGTGTAGGTGGATGTTACTCTTGACACAGTGATGCCAATACGGGGAAGATGAGCAGAGATAGAGGGAAAAAAACAATGCAATCGAAGTTGACTGACTTTGAGGTGCAGAGCACAAGAAGGCAGCTTTCCAATAAGGGCCTTGTAAATAAACATTTGAAGGACATCTTCTCATCAATCCAAATACCAAGGTGTTTGTATACCATGACTCTTTCAATATTGGTGCCACTTTTAGTTGTGATGATGAAGTTATCCAAATAAATATTTTTGGCTCTGGAGAAAAACATAAACTTGGTTTTGTCTGCGTTTTAAAACTAACTGATATTGAGTACAACTTCTGAATCAGCAAAACAGTGCTGAAGAGATACTAAAGGCAGACTGTGCAGCATCCGCAGTGCAATACAAAATAGTATCATCAGCGTAAGGATGAATATTACATCCAGTTATAGCAGAAACAATATCATTTATATGACATGTAAACAGAACAGGACCAAGAACTGAGCCTTGTAGGACATCTTTTGCAATCTGAACAAATTCAGATTTAACAGATCCCATTGCTACACACTGTTGTTTGCCCATGAGATAACTGTGGAACCAATTATATGCAACTTCATCAGAACCAATATTATTTATTATTATTATTATTATTATTTATTAACCAACTGTGCCAAAGGCTTTATAAAGGCCAATAAAAAGAGCTGCACAGTGTTTCTTATTATCCAAAGATGAAACGATGTCATTTAAAACAAGAGTGGTAGCAGTGCTGTGCTTTTCTCTAAAACCAGATTGGTGAGTACTTAAAATATAATATGCCGAAAGGAATGATTTAAATTAGCCATTTATTAGAGATTCTAGTATTTTTGCTATGCATGGCAATTTAGAGATAGGCCTGTAATTGTTAAGCATAGCTGTTTTACCACCTTTATGTAAGGAGTCACATAAGTAGCCTTCCAAACCATGGGAATTGTACCAGATAAAACAGCAAGGTTTAAAATATGTTATGTAGCTTACTACAATTGGGACAGCAAGCTTTAAGAAGTAGGGATCAAGTTTATCCTCACCAACTGAATATTCCAAATCTAATGTTAATAAGGCATTGGCCACATCATCGGAAGAGAACAGCTATAGTGTAAAATGAGGCCTTGGCATCACCTGAGAGTCAGGAGAAGTAGATGGCAGAGGGGGTCCTGTATAAGTTTCTTCAGAGAGGTTTCCAGCAGCAAGAAAACGTTTATTAAAAGCAACACAAATCTCCATCAGCTGAAGTGAGAGGAGGAAATGAGAGTGAAGACTTACAGTTCAGAGAATTCACTGCCTTCCAAAATTTTGACGGATTTGAATATGAATTTGGAATTAAAAGAAAGTAATAATTATCTTTAGCCTTCCTTATTGCGGCTGTGCATTTATTTCTAAGGCACCTCAAAGTAAGCCAGTGACCAGTCTCACCAGTATGCCTGGCAAGAGCCCAGGCTTTATTTCTCTCCTTCAGCAAGGATGAGGTTTCAGCTGAGAACCAGGGACTTGACCTATTCTGCACCTTATATTTTTAAAGGGTGCGTGCTTATCGACCACGGAGTTAAAAGACCTACAAAAGTGGTCAAGAGCTAAGTCAACATCAGGGAAGTTAACAGTATCATGATTGTCACTTTCATAAAGATCAGACAGGAAGGCTTGCTCAACAAAATATTTAAAATTTGTATTAATCACCATGCGAGGGCATTGTTTTTTTTAACTTTGTATTTCTAATACAAGCTATCAGCTAAATGATAAGCTAAAATGATCATCTCCAAATTTATATAGGGAGCTAAAAGACCAGGTAGCTCATCAATAGCTGAGGAGGAAGCAGAAGGAGGTCTGTGCACTGCAACCGTAGTGATTGAATTATTATGTGCAACATTTATTTTCAGAGCCAAAAACTCAAAACATTTATCAACCGTGACTACATTAAGAACAGTGCGGGTAAATGAACCTCTTGCGTAAATGGCCACACCCCCGTGAGTTTCTGTCTATTCTAAAAAGGTTATACTCATCCAAGGCAACCTTAGAGTCACTCGTGGAGGATTTTAACCATGTTTCAGATAAAACAATAAAATCAGGATTTATTTGAGTTACTAGGATTTTCAGCTGATCCACTTTTTCATGTTGAATAATGCTTCTCACATTTAAATGAATGAAACCTAAACCTTTTCTATTTTTAAAGCCTAAAGGACTAAGAAAAGGGTGTGAAGCAGACTCAGACACTGGGGTATTTGTAGGACCAAGCTACTGGAGATGTGCAGAGAGCCCAGTATTTGTATTTGTATTTGTATTTGTTGAGGAAGCAAAATTAGTTGTATTTGTATTCGAATAAAAGTGGAGAGAGGCTTAAAAATCCTGTTTTTGTTTTTATTACGTTTTTAGTTTTAGACAATTAAAGTGTTACAAGAAGTGGTCATGAGTAAACTACCCATACTGGGTCTCAAACTGGAGTCTCCCAGATCATAGAAGACTGCGCTGACTACTGAGCTAAAACTTTACTCATTGCCTCATTGTATACAGACCTCTACCTATTTATACACCCATAACACAGAGACAGCACAGCATGTAACGTGCAGGGAAGAACTGCAAAGGCGATTATTGCTCTGCACTTTTCATTTATTGCCTATTTTTTACAACCTAACTTTGTGGAAAGGAGAAGGGGAACAACAGGTTATGGAGAGTCCCTTAGGAGCACTTTGTGTGTGTCAGAAGCTCAGCTTTATCTCTGGGGAGCACCCCCAACTCCGGGAGTGATGTCCAAATTAGGAAATGTGTATCATGTAGCAGGTGGATGTGACTCCCCTTGTTGAGACCTGCTGATAGACTGAGACTGAGATAGCAATGTAACCGACCTGTGCACTGGTATTTAACATGTTTTGTTTTTTCTCAGCAAAAACAAATAATTTTAAAAATATTTGTATGAAACAAATATTCTTAAAAAAAAAAAAAAAAAAAAACTATTTGTGCTTTGCCGAATAACATATTTGTATTCGGGCAGCTAAAACTTATCGTTTCAATTTAGCCTTTTACTATTGTTTTTTGCACTTGCTTTTCACTTATATAGTACTGCGCTTCTTTTTAAATGTTATATTTCACTTGATTTTATACATTCTATAGGGTAGATAATTGATTTCATGATCAAAAACTCAGGAACAAAAAGAGGGAAACTGTGGTGAAAAAATACTGACTGTGATGGAAATTTTCTGATATGGTTTCAGGTAGGGATGTACAATATTGGATTTTTTGCCGATATCCAATATGCCGATATTTCCAACTCACTGTGGCCGATTGCCGATGCCAACACATGCACATATTTTTTTCCAGATGGCTGAGGAGACTATTATGCATGCAAGCATAGATTGTACTAAGTATGATCAAGAAAGACAATATATGAAGGAAGAATTTAGGAAGCCTTAAAACTTTAATGAACCTGCCAAGTGGGTGGACCAGTAGAGTTTTCATTGAGTTCATTAGACAGACAAGATTAATGTGTAGGATGATTTAATCTCTGGTCCACACTCCGGAGCAGAAGGTGGCGGTAATGCACCTAATACACTGGTTGCCAACTGCCATTATAAACCAAAAAGATTTTTTTTCCCAAACAGAGTGGTACATCCTGTCAGCCGAAGTGTTCCCGGTGCTTCCTCTGCAGGATCCACATGGAGAGTCATGGCTAACGTTAGCTGAAAGGCTAGCGGAGCGTTAGCCGCAGCATGGCCGGAAGGAAGCACAGCCAGATAGCCTCCCAGCTAATGCGAGCCCCGGTTCTGCATGTGGATCCAACCACTTTGAGCTGCATTTCTTTTATGAAAGGTGCTATATAAAAAAAGTTTATAATAATAATAATAATAATAATAATAATAATAATAATAATAATAATAATTACTTTCCACGTTGCTCATCTCCTGGTCTTCCACCACCTCTGTTTGGTGAAAGTACACCATGGTCTTGGTGATTCGCAGTGAATGTGGCATCTTTAAAATGTCCCCGATAGCATCAACGTTTGGGCTATATGTGGTATTTAACTGGCACATGTGGCTGAGATATGGCAGGGCAAAACACATGTGGGCCAAATCATAATCACATATGTTTCGCCATACCTTCAAAATCGGAGGGAATTTCACTTTAGGATCACCTTTGAATTGTAGGTACCTGGCCCAGATAAGAATTGACCACTTGGGACCACATGTGGCGTGGTAATAATCATGTGAAGTGACATGCATTCATGTTCCCCAAACATCACCAAAATGGTTTGCACCTGCTGCTGCACCTGCATGTGCCTTCAACCTGAAAGACACAGTTTGGAGGGTTATGAAAGCAATCTTTTCAACTGCTGTTACAAGACAGATGAACTGAAAGGGGGTGAATTAAAAAATATCTGTCCAGCGGCTGATCTGGAAGACAGCTGTCATTGGTAAGCAGTGTCAATTTAATTATTATATATATTAGCATGCTTTGTCCATAAGTACTCATGGTTAGGTAAACGTGTGTATGTATAGGAAAATATAACAAAGATATGAATAAAAACATAACACTACTATTGTCTCATGTATTCTGCTTTCTCATGGCGCTGTGTTAGGATAGCTGTGTAGGGGCTGGACTTTAAAGCAGGAGGCTTGAGGCAGAGGTTAGGTGCAGACCAACCAGGTGTTTATTTCACCCACAGACACAGTACAACAGTCATAATTCTCCCCATAAAATACTGTGGACCACGGGCAGCATGTAATCCTGACAGCAGCAGGGCTTGATGGAAACTGGCAGCCTTATATAGCCTGCCACTGGCAACGACCTTGACCCCTACCACAGTATAGGGAAATCTGCCCCTCCCCTAACATCAGAACTACACAAAAACAACAAATACATTTATACTACACCTATGTCAAATAGTTTACCTAATCTAGATTTATGCTACACATTACAATAGAATCACAGAAAACCTGAACAGCAGATTATAGTACACTAACACCCCTACACTAATTACCACATGGTATCTCCCAGAACTTTTAAATTGGTGCTCAGGTAGCCTGGGGACTCTTTTAGCCCGAACACCCTGGAGAGGAGACAGAACAGAGGTTTGTGACCAACACAAACATAACACATTATATTATTGCACAATCAAGCCACAGTTAGCTATATTCAGTCCACCATCATTTTGGCAAAGGTTATACCAGAATGAGGTCATTATGTTGAGGTAACTAGCCACATTGAGTGCATATGTCTGTCTCCACATGGCTGGCCTTCAATCAGTTCCAGCTGAGGCAGTTACAATATCTACAAGACACACATCATTAATATATGCAACAATCTCAATAAAAAACATTCCACCATTCAAGTTTGTGCCTTATTATTTTACCAGTACTGTATGCAAATTGTGCCAGAAAATGCTCACACTACAAAATACTAGTAATGAAGAGGACCTTCATGGTGGGTTGGCTCACAGACCTGTGTTGAGAGGATTTTGTAAATGAAAAAAAAATTACTCATGTTTTCTTTTTTTACATTTGTATTAGTAGCCTATAAAAGGTGTCACAAAATGCCACATTTGCAAAATTGCAGTAAAAACACTTTTATTAACCAAGGCTTAATAAACTACTACTTTTAATAACCTTTGCTTTCTTAGGGAAAATACAGAACATATAGAACACATAATGTATGAAAACAGGTAAATTGCCAATTTGACTTATTAAATTGACATTCTAAAATGTTTGGATTTCTGGACTGTTTGCCATAAAATTCGAAGTATAGACCATCTGGTAATATTCTGGGATAATACTCATGGCTATGTTATGGTTCAGTTAAAGCTATTATAGTCTTGGGCCAGATTTGGCCCATCATTCACTTTCTAATGTGGGCCAGATCACAGGTGTGGTATAGTTTAGGTTAAATTCTGGGATAAGTACGGTAAGTTTGGTCTCTCAGCCATATGTGGGTCACATAAGGGCCATAAGGCCTTAACAGAGCTTAGCCATACAAATATTCCATATCAGGCCAGGCTATGAGCCATATCAACTTTTTGTATTTGGCTTACTTCTAGTAGAAGTCTGGCTTTGTTATGATTCACTTATAGCTGTTGTACCCTTGGGCCGGATATGGCCTGTCATTCACTTCCAAATGTGGGCCACATCTTTGCTGTTCATTTGGCCCACATCCATACCAAAGGAAACTTGCTATCAGGGGTAGTGATTGGCGTAATCCTTCATCTTGGCCACAAGGTCATTGATGGTGGCATTCTATCGCATTGTGCTCAGTCATTGGCAAAGGAGTTTGGCGAATTCCATTGACCCCAGGGCTGTGACTTTGGTGCCTTGCAGATACCATTCCATTGCTTTGCATGGGGTGAACACAGAAATGCAGGTAAACAAACTGAAGACTATGTGCATATTGGTGGCTTTGGTGAGTAGTCCGTCTTGTCACTCTCCAAAGTCCTGAAGGTCTGTAACATTTCCCCACAGCAGGCAAGCAGATGCGACAATGCCACAACTCTGACGCATCACTGAGTTGGGCACAGGGCAAGCAGGTATACCACATCACCATATCTAAATAGGGACTGGTACAAGGCCTTTCCCTTTGCCAAATTGTTGATAATAACTGTAACTTCTCACATGAAGTTCAGTGTATCAGCAACCAGGTGCACTCCTCTTGCCACTTCTTGCAACACTAAATCCAATGAGTGATTTGTGCAGTGGACAAACACAGAGTCAGGACATGTTTCCTTTAGTCTAACCTGTACCCCCTTGAACCTCCCAGGCATATTTCTGATTCCATCAAAACAGTAGCCTTTCAGCAGGGCAGATTGATGCCCAGCTGATGAGTATATGTTGCTTCATAAAAGCAGTTTCAGAGAGCGCTCTGTGGGGCGTGATGTTTTTGGTGAGCGAGGAAATAATTCTGATACTGTTTCATTTGAGATGCAATGTTCAAAGAAAGTTGCTTTGAAGTCTGACATTAAAGCAGGTGGCAACTCTGACAGTGGTAACATTTGTAATTACTGTCATGAGAAAGGGCACTGGAAGGCAGATTGTCCTGTGCTTAAGGCTAAAACCAGGGGAATGAGAGCTAAGCCTGTTGCATTCGCTGCCCCTGTTAAAAGCTGCACAAAAGCAGTGTTTCGGAGGTGCCTGCCTCTCATTCTTGTGAACCTGGTGTTTTGGCAGCTTATGCTCCTATTCGGGATGGGATTGTGTCACTCATAGGAGATGAGGTAAAGGTCCTGAGGGATACTGGGGCTTATGATTCCTACATTGTTGACTCGATTTTGCCTTTGTCTGGAGAGACTGATACCGGTGGCCGTGTTCTCAGTCGTGGGATGGGGCTGAAAATTCTTCCTTTGCATTAGATGATTCTGAACTGTGAGCTGGTTAATGGTGAGGTGGCTGTTGGTGTGCGGGCAGCGTTGCATATTGAAGGTGTGCACTTTATCTTGGGCAACGGTCTGGCTGGTGGCAGTTTCGACTGATACTCCTCCCTCACCTGTGGTTACGTCTTGTCCATCTGATTTTGTGTCTGAGAGCTCCAGTTGCAGTCCAGAAGTCTTGCCATCTTGCGTAACGCGCTTTGAGCAAGTCAGACTTTGACGTGTCATCTTATAATAAAAGTGATGGGGAGCTGGAGGTGTGTCAGAGCACCAGATATCCAGTGGCGTCAATTACAACAAAGGCTGTGGTTAAGGCACTGTCTCAGTTCATTTCGATATTTGACATTCCTAAGGTGGTCCAGAGCGACCAGGGGTCAAAGTTTTTATCCAAAATGTTTTGGCAAGTGTTGAAGCTGTTGCGTATTACACAGAACCAATCAGCAGCTTATCATGCGCAAAGCCAGGGTGCTTTGGAGTGGTTTCACCGGACTCTTAAGTCTTTTCTGCGTGCATACTGTACAGAGCTGGATAAAGACTGGGGGGGTTGCCACGGCTTCTGTTGGCTGCAAGGGAGGCAGTACAGGAGAGTACAGGCTTCAGCCCTAATGAGTTGGTCTTTGGACATGCTGTGCGTGGCCCTCTGGCTGTGCTGAAGGAAGACTGTGTGGATATGAATTCACCGACTAACCTGATTGAGTATGTGAATGGATTCAGACATCGTTTGTTTGTGGCTGGTTGCATGGCAAGAGAAAAGTTGTGCCTGTCCTAGAGGAGAATGAAAGAATTGTATGACCATCGTACAGAGCGCCATGAGTTCAATCCAGGAGACCAGGTCCTTGCACTTATGCCTATAGTTAGTTCACCCTTTCAGGCTAACTATGCAGGTCCATACACCGTCACTGAGAAAGTCTCTGATTTGAACTATGTTGTAGCAACACCAGGACAGAGGAAGACTAAGCGTCTCTGCCATGTAAATCTCTTGAAACCATACTACAAGCGTGAAGTTGATACAGACTTGGGTTGCAATCTGAAGGATGGTGTGCGTCCAGCTCTTGCTGTAGCTTCAGAGGTTTTGGCGCACGATGGAGATGGGGTGCCGGAGCCAAATGAAAGCTTGTTGTGTGGGAGGTTATGTGGTGTATTTTCATTGAGAGTCATGCTGTACTAACAGACTATATTAAGCTATGAAGGGTGATTCATTAACATTATAAGTAATAGTGTGTTGAATTCTTATTGATGATGTATTTATAATCTCATAAATCACATTTAATCACGATGTGGGTATAGAAGCACGGTAAAAGAATCATAATCATACACTGGATAAATTTTGAGTGTGTTTGTATTACTTTAAAAAATACACTCTGGAGGAGTTTAAGAAATAAGGGTATAAAATGACAAGAATAACTTATGAAAAATAAGGCCAGGAGACAACTTGGCGATAATAGTGTAAAATGATCCCCAACAGTTATATAAAAAAGGGGACGTATCTAGATAGAACTGATGAAATTATTAGCACTTCTTTGTTAGATATGATCAATCTGTCTTTAGTAACAGGCTATGTACTACAGTCCTTTAAAGTAGCTGTAATTAAACCTCTTCTTAAGAACTACTACTACTACTACTACTACTACTACTACTACTACTACTACTCCTCTCGATTCAGGCGTCTTAGCCAACTATAGACCTATATCTAACCTTCCATTTCTTTCTAAGATCCTTGAGAAAGCAGTTGCCAATCAGTTATGTGACTTTCTACATAACAATAGTTTATTTAAGGATTTTCAGTCAGGATTTAGAGCATATCATAGCACAGAGACAGCACTGGTGAAAGTTACAAATGATCTCCTAACTGCATCAGACAGGGGACTTCTCTCCGTGCTTGTCCTATTAGATCTTAGTGCCGCATTTGACACAATTGATGATCAAATCCCATTACAGAGACTGGAAAATTTAATTATCATCAAAGGAGCTGCATTAAGCTGGTTTAAGTCCTATTTAACAGATCGATTTCAGTTTATACATGTTAATTATGAAGCCTCCATGAAGGCAAAAGTTAGACACAGAATTCCACAAGGTTCTGTACTTGGACCAATACTATTCACCTTGTATATGCTTCCTTTAGGTAATATTATTCGGAAACACATCAATTTTCATTGCTATGCAGATGATACCCAAATATATTTATCAATGAACCCAGATGAGACCAATCAGTTAAACAAACTCCAAGCATGCCTTAAGGACATAAAGATCTGCATGACCTGCAATTTTCTGCTACTTAACTCAGACAAAACTGAAGTCATTGTGCTTGGTCCTAAACACCTTAGAAATACACTATCTAATGAGAAACTCTAGATAGCATTACCCTGGCCTCCAGCACCACAATAAGGAATCTTATTTTTGATCAGGATATGTCCTTTAACTCTCACATAAAACAAACCTCTCTATGTTTAAGAGTAGGCTTAAAACTTTCCTTTTTGATAAAGCTTATAGTTAGGGCCGACCAAGCTCACCCTAGCTCAGTCCTTAGGTATGCTGCTATAGGCCTAGACTGCTGGGGGACTTCCCATGATGCACTGAGCTCCTCTCTCCTCCTCCTCCTCCTCCTCTCCATCTGTATGCATTCATGTAACATCAATGCACGCCACTAACTTTGCTTCTTCCCCGGAGTTTTTTTTTTGTGCTTTCTCATCTCGCAGGAAACCCTGGGTTCTGGGCCGAGCCTTCGCAGTCCTTCACAGTCCTGTTGGCATCCTTCCCTGGCTGTTGCTGTTGCTGTTGTCGTTGTTGTTATGATTGTTGTTATTCTGCCCCCCCCCCCTTTTCCCTCTTTCTCAACCCAACCGGTCAAAGCAGATGGCCGCCCACCAAGAGCCGGGTTCTGCTTGAGGTTTCTACTCGTTAAAGGGGAGTTTTTCCTTACCGCTGTCGCCAAATGCTTGCTCATGGGGGAATTGTTGGGTCTCTTTATATTAAAGAGTACGGTCTTGACCTGCTCTGTGTGAAAAGTGCCCTGACATGACTTTTGTTGTAATTTGGCACTATATGTAAATAAAATTGATAGATTGATTGATGCTGGGCAGAGGGAATTGAGAGGGGAGCCAGGCAGGGGGATTGGGCTGGAGGTGAAGCTGGGCAGGGGGAATACTGAGGGGAGCCAGGCAGAGGGATGTACCCAGCAGATGAGGCAGGACGGCTGGAGACAATGGCTGGAGTCAGGCGAAGGCAAAACTATAGGCACAGAGAAAACAGGTATTAGCGATGCTGTTGGCAACTGAAACGTAGTAAGATTTGAAGGCTAGAAGCACAACTGACTGTGACTAACAGAGTCTACGATCTGGCGGTGAATTGGAGGTTGAGCCAGATTTCAAGCCACGAGTCTAATGTTACAAAAAAGTGACATCACCATTTTAACAGCAGTGAGTCTTCTCAAGTCCTTGCATGTTTTTGTTTCATCACAACGTGACCAATTTTAGTGTGATCTGTGTGATCTACAATGAAGCAGAAAACAAAAATCCTTGCAGATGAAGGGAGTAGGCCTACAGAAGATCCAAGCAACCTACGTGATGGGAGGAAGAAATCTCAAATAGAGACATTTTATGTAATCATAGACAAACTGTTGAGCTGTCTCGGTCATCGCCTGTCTGCCTACAAGGACTTGACAGATATATTTGGGGTTTTATTCATGCCAGAAACAACGAGCAACAGTGAGATCACAAAACATGCCAAAGCACTACTCAGCTCATATCCATCAGACTTAAACCGCAGCTTTGCCAACGAGCTTATACAGTTCAGATCATTCATGTGGGAACAAGACAAGTCACCATCAAAGATGCTGACATTGGTTGTTTTTGGAAAACATTAGGCTGTTGTATCATTGCGTCTCTGTTACAGGATATGGTGGGAATCCTGTATGATACAGGTTACATGCATTAGTATTTGTTATTTGTGTGTGTGTGCGTGCGTGTGTGTGATTGATGGAAGATTCTGAATCATAGAACTGTATTGGCGGAGGTGGGGCAGTGTGTGCTTGCATATGCCATTGAGCTACACACTGTAGGCTAATGCTTTGATATTGTTGCTGCTGGCCCAGGAAAGTATTGCTGCAATTATGTGGTGTAAATCCTGTATGATAGAAGATATCTACAGGTGTTGATATTGTCCTTCATGTTGTGATCATAGACTGTAGCCTGTCAGTGTAAATCCTGTATAAGCTACAGGTGTTTTCAGCATTTTTAGCCTACCTGGAAAACCTATAATTCTTGGCTTCTTCCCCGGAGTATTTGTGTTTTTTCGTCTCACAGGTTCCTATGGATCAGGGTCATGGACCCCCTAATTATGGACAGCAGGCTTCCATGGACCATGGCTGCAGGGACCCCATGCTGACGTGGTCCTGTTAAGGGGAGTTTTTCCTTGATGCTGTCGCCAAGTGCTTGCTCATGGGGGGATGTTGGGTCTCTGCAAAATAAAGAGTACGGTCTAGACCTGCTCTATGTGAAAAGTGCCCTGAGACAACTTCTGTCGTGATTTGGTGCTATATGAATCGAATCAAAAGGAAAGGAAAGGAAAGGAAAGAAAAGGAAAACCGCTAAAAGCTTGGCAGCAGAATTTAGTATAAATTGTAATCTTTGGATATTTCATCTGCTTAGACCTGAATAAAGTGTGTTGCAGTGGTCAAGTCTGGAGGATATAAAGGCATGATGACCTTTTATAGATCTGCAAATGAGAGGAATGACCTATTCTTAGTTTAATGTCTCAGTTGGACAAAGAAGGACTTTAGTCACCTGAGCATCAAAAGACAGCCATGAATCAAATATTGCACATATAGAAGGCACCCAGACTAGGAGAGACTGTTCATGATGCTGGTGCTGGGGCCAGAGGGAATAATTATAATTGTATCTGACTTTGATTCATTCAAGTGCAGAAAATGTTTGGATGTCCAATGCTTTATTTCAGCAGGCCACAACATTATAAATTAAACATCTTTGGTGCAAGGTTTTATTGGGACATACATTATTATCCATATAGCAGTGAAAATCAATATTATGTGTACGCATGATTTGTCCCAGGGGTTGCATGTAAATGCTAAATAAAAGGAACCAAAAGAGAGGAACGTGAGAGGAGGAAGTATCTCCAAGTTTAACAAAGAAGGACCTGTTGGACAGTTAAACCAATGTAGAGCCACATCACAGATGCCAACATAGTTTTTCAGACGGCTGATTAAAGCATTGTGGTCCACTGTGTCAAAAACTGAGCTAACGTCAAGGAGATTTAAAATGGAGTACAAGTGTGAGTGCCAAAGTAAACAGTAACGGACATAGCAGATGAGAAAGCTCATTGTGTGGACAGAATCTATGGAGACACAGTTAATCCAGCTCTAGAGTTGCTCTGTACAAAGTAAAATGGCTAAAAGTAAAGCTGCCTTTCTCTTTATTGACAATATCTTCAAGGATGTGGTCGTCTGGTTTGAATACAACTATTGGAATTGTCAATGGGAACAGGTCATACAGTCTGCTGGAAATCCATACGAAGAAGAACCTATTAAGGGTTCTGTGTAAACATTCAGTGTGAGCACTCTGACTCTCTTTAGCTGAATCCACTTAATTGCACTGGACTTAATTGCAATTGCAGACTTGCGGGCTTAACAGGCAACTGGGGCATCCCAAGAAGTCTGAGCATGCTGAGGGCTGTCCAAATCCACAATTCATCAAGTCCATAAGAGGCCTCAAGTGGAGTCAGCATGGAGTACAGACTTCACAAGACTTTGCTTAGAAAATTACCAATAATCCACTGCAATATGGAATTAGCAATGTTTTATCAATAATTAAAAGACAATCATGCTCATAATGATAGTATGTACCATATTTACTTTTGATAACATTTGCTTTTTTCATTTTTGTTGTATAAATTTATTGATGTAGTGAGGTTTGATAATGAACAAAGAGTATTTTTAAGCATACAGGCTTAATAATTTGGATGTGTTAATTATAATATGCTAAACTAGATGGGCAAAGGTTGGTTTTTGTCCATGTACAATGTGTATGTCTTCAGTTGAGGATTTAGACAAAATTATGTTAGCAGTGTTTAGCAGTTCATGTAAATGGAAAATACCACTATCACAGCATTCTGACCAGATTTGCTGTAGTGCTGTGTAAAACAGCAGACTTGCACATATGATGCATAACTTGCCAATATAAAGTGATATATAATGAACACAATGAGTTACAGGGTCAGGAATTTCAAGTCATCTGCATGGAAGGTCTTAAGTCCCATCTAGTAGCACATTTTATCGTTGCAGCCCACCACCCTCATAGACTTGCTGTGATGGCAGTGAAAACGTCCATGAGGGCTTAGTCCATAAGTCTGGATGTTGGACATTTGGATTCAGCCCTCCCCAGTCACCTGATCCTCCATACCCACCTGCAGACCTGCTCCTTGTTATCTCATTATCCCTCCTATACGCACGTGCCCACTGACTAATATTTGCCAGATTGTCAATACTACCCATATTTGCCACTCTGCCTCTTATTGTACAACCATGGTCTCTGCCTGCTTATTCTATGTTTCCTGTTCCTGTCTTTTTCCTGTCTGCCTGTTACCTGTTTCCTGTTCCCTTGTTCCCCTGCCTGTTACTTGTTCCTATCATATGTACCTGTCTTTAGACCTGTTGTCAGTTTATGATCTACCTTTCTACATTTGCCTTGCTGGACTTACTTGCCTGATTGGACTGATTCAAGTTGTAACCCTGTATTTGATCACTGATTTTAGGAAATTCTCTTCAATTCTAAGTTCTCTCCTTGTGTGTGTCTACATTTGAGTCCTCTTCCTTGATAGTCAAGGGAACCAATGCCAGATTCTCTCAACGTGCAACGTGTGGAGACACCTGAAGGCATCCATAAACTACTTTTCAGTGACCTAGTGCACTAGGCTAACATTACTTATACTGAGGTAGTCAGACCCAATGGAGAAGCTTGTTAGCACTGGTGCTAGTTTAACTCAACCCATCGGGCACCAATTCCAATTCCATTTGCTGTGCACTCAGTATGTATTTAAGATACAGATCCCATCACATAGATCACACATAGGTTGGGTAATTTCTAATTTCTATCACAAAGTTCTGCCTATAGTGTAACACTAGCTAAAATGCCCAGTGTAACAATGAGCCCAAGTAGTTACCGAGCAGCATGGCTAAATTTGTATCACCATTTCCCCCTGAATATTAATCCTGCCTGAATGGATTTTAAGGGAATGTCAGTCAGAGCGCCAGGCCCTTTTCAAGATTGAGGAGGTTGTCAGATTGTGATCTCTGAGGAGATTTCACCGCTTCAATTCTTCCACTATTGAAAAAGACCACAAATTGCTTCACAATCACAACAATTAAATAGCCTGAGATTAGAGCTGCTCAGACTTTCAGTTTCTTTGTAAATGGTTTACTGTGCTGTAGCATTGTAGCTTCATGTTGCAGTTGGGTAAAAAGAGGCAATATAGGCAAGTGTGTGTGCGTGTGCGTGTGTGTGTGTGTGTGTGTGTGTGTTTGTATCTAAAATGCACACTGAACTGTTTCACGTAAATGTAGATAATGTGTGCACTGCAGCTAAGCTTATAGCTGAATTGCATGTGCACACAGAAAGGGTCCAGCAGCGGGAGAGTAGCGCTGAAAGCTGCTATTGTCCTTCATATACTGTAAATCTAATCCTCATCCATCTCAATTCAGTGCTCTGTTGATATGAATGTGTTTGGCATACACAGGAAATTGTACATTTCTGGCAAAAGGCGAAGAGAATTGAGTATAGATAATTAAGTACTGAACAATCCCAGCCCCCCCCCCCCCCCCCTCCTGTCGCTTCACATTATAATTCTGTAGCTGTCAATTACGTTCTTCCCTGCTGACTCCTTCACATCATCTCTACTCCTGAATCTCTCCCTTCTCTCTCCCTTCCCTTCCTCTGTTTCTCTGTCTCTATGCCAGTCTCTCTTTCCACCTCACAGAGTGCACAGTCTGTGTCACAGTCCTCATATATACAAATAGGTTGACAAAGACATTAACTCGACTCAGAATTATAGCCTTTCGCAGCTTTTTCAGCAGCCCTCTGAAATTTACAAATAATTCTGGCTTAGCATGCATGCAGCTTTCTTGTCCCATGAGGGATTGTTAGTGACATTTCAGTTTGACCTCTAAATAAAGTGAATTGGATAATCTGGTTAAACTATTGGCTTGTTTCCAATCTGTCTGATGGTCTGACTTCTGTTTTTTCATTGTAGCCATTTCAACATCCCCAGATCTCAACAATTGCTTTGGTGAGTACAGTGCTGGACAAAACTATGACATTTTGACACAAATTCTGATAAAACTGAATTATCCTCAGAGGGTTTACTGGCAGTGTGTGTGTGTGTGTGTGTGTGTGTGTGTGTGTGTGTGTGTGTGTGTGTGTGTATGTGTGTATGTGTGTATGTGTGTGTGTGTGACAGCTGCAGCTCAGGAGGTAGAGCGGGTCATCCACTAATCACAGGGTTCTATCCTTGTGTCCTTGGGCAAGACACTAAACACCAAATTGCTCCTTTAGGTCAGGCCAGCACCTTACATAGTAACTTGCAGTGTGTGTGTGTGTGTGTGTGTGTATGTGTGTGTGTGAATGGATGAATGTTGAGCCCTTTGGATAAAAGTGCTATATGAATGCAACCATCTACTATTTGCCATGACCTTGTTTTACCATACCCTGTAATGATTTCAAGTACACAGTAATTTGAAAAACACATACAGTCTATTTCTTAATCCCCCTTAAACACAACAATTATATGATAATTTGTGTTTTACATGTGGGCTGTGATTTTATTAAAAAAAAGCGAAAACTATAACTAAATTCTTGCAAACCATACCAACTATTATATAGTTGGTATGTCTTACACAGAACAACCAACATACTGATGGTTTGATATTCCTGGAGTTTTTCCTGACTGTTTTTAGAGAAAAGACCACACCGTCATCTGTATTTTTCAGTGTGGTGCTAGAGGAAAGATTTAGTGTCCAAAATAGAGAGGGTTCATCCTAAGGGAACCACAGCAAATTTTACTTAAATACTGTATGACCATAAGTTGTCAAGATTCTGTGTCATGTTCTTAAGTCTTGGTCATGTTTTTATCTGAATGTGGAGCTAGATAAAAAGTCAGAGGGACCACCAAAGTCATTAGCTATCATTCTCCGAGGACCATCTATCCATTGGCAGATTCAGGCTGTCTGAGGGGCACAGGTGAAAAACTATAAAGGGCACCTGATACATTCAATGGGCCCCCATCACCAGAGAACAACAATGCATGTTTGGTAAAAAGGCTATATCCTAAATTAAGATGAACATTTTATAGGGTGAGTCAGAATAAGGAAAACAACAATAATAAAATACAGAGAATGGGTACATTTTAAATATTTACTTCTCAAACACATCTGTAGTAAAAACATGGAACTATTAGCATTTTGAGAACTACCTGTTTTGAGCAGTATTGTCAGGGAAGTGAGAAGCAAGACTGGTGAAATCAAAGCAGAATTCTTTTGGCCATGAATTTGTAAATGCTAATGCCCTTGTTATGGTCAGTCCCTGTCAATGGACAAAGGCAGAAGATATGAGAGCCTTCCTTCTCCACATCTGTGTCTAAGCTGGGTCTTCATCAGCTTCAATTTGGAGAGTGATCACTCAGCTGATGCTATCACTGGCAATGTAGCATTTATTTTGAGTTTTGTGTGTTAGCAGCGCTACTCAAAATGTTCTCTTCCAGATTTCATAACAGTTTTAATGGGATTAATAAATCTCATGCATGATGCACCAAAAAATTGTAAGTGTAAACTGGCGTGTATTTTTCATAAGACTGGGCAGTTTTGACAAGTACATAAGGGTGTTGATATGTCCTAGAAAGCCTGCCAGAAAAACCAGCAGTAATCTGGCAACTCACTGCCACTAACTCACTGTAGGAGACAGACCCTGCTCTGCTGCTTCTCCAGCAGCCACCAGTAGCTCAAGCAATAAAGATTTTGTTAAAATATCTTTCCATGCTCTATTCACCATCAACTCTGCATGCACAAACATCATCACTCCAAACTTTCACATTAACAACAGGGTCTGCAAAAGAACATTTGAGGCCCAGTCGCACCAGTATTTATAGCAAACTGTAACGTTTCTGTCAGTGCAAAATTAATTAATTTAAATGGAATCGCCATTATCAGTGGTAAATTTGTGCCGTGTTTTCACATAGAAAGACAACCAGAAAGTTCAAAATGGAGAAAGCTATCATAATATCATACCTGCATGGTCTGCAGCAAGTCTGTGAGCTAGTTCAGTCAGCTAACTCGAGTCAACCACTATCAAACTTCTCAGAATCATTCCTGAAAGTTAACATAGGACTAAAAATACTCCTACCTCAAAGTAAGACTTGAGACTCATTTATGAAGTGTCCTACGCTGACTTTCAGTAAGCAGATGGACTACTCTCATGGAGAGAGTGTGATGTTGCTGTTTATGACACTAAAAGTAGTGTCACCAAGTAGAAAACTATGATGAGGCGTTCTCTCACATCTTGCTTTGAAATATTAGACAGTGGTAAAGGTGGTAAACCTCAATGTGAGGAAAATAGCACCATTAATTCAGTGTAGGTTTTATGTGCATATATAACTTTTTAAGGTTATATATACAAAAATATTATGCCAACATTAATGTGTGAAATGACATTTTCAAATAGGCCTATGGAATTCAGCCTTCATAGACTGTACACAAAGCTATTACTGTATTGTATTGTATTTATTGGGACCATGTACAATGTTAAACATAAATGTTAACATTTGATTTACTGCACAAGATTTAGCTTAAAGCTAATTTCCATCTGCAGTTCCTTACAATTAAAACATATAACAGCAGCAGTAATAGTACAAAGCAAAAAACACACAGGACACATTATACAAAATACAAAGCTATACGCAATAGCACATCACATGCACCCACAATGTCAACTATAAATTAATAATGTAAGCTTGTCAAATTAAAAGCAAGATTATTTGTGTTCATGAGAAGACCATGAAATGAAATTTCAATTCAGTGTTTACAAAGCTGAGTAGTTTTTAGCAGATTTTTATAATTTGGTTTTAAACATACTGATAGAACTGAAGCTCTTCATATCATCAGGTAGGACGTTCCACTGAGTTGTGGCTTTCATGAAGAAAGCTGACTGCTCAAATGCAGTGCGACGAAATGGTATGGTACAATCTTGTATAGAGGATATTGTGGAGGATCTAATAGAACTTACTGAGTGAGTGTACACAAAGTCACATAGTGGAGGAGGGGCCAAACCATTTAAAATGTTATAAACTAGGCACAAATTTGAGAATAATCTAAAATTCTCAAAGCTCCATAAATTGTATTTCTTCAGTACTCTACAATGATGGAAATACATTGGCTTTTTGTCAAGAGTTTTTAGAGTTTGTTTGTATAAGGACTCAAGAGGTTTTATGGCTTCTCCAGCCTGCCCCCAACATGTGATGCAATATGACATATGGGAAAGAATCATGGCATGCATAAATATCTTGGGCCCTATTTTACACCCGGCGCAGAGCAGCGCTAAGCACAGTGCAAGTCTCTTTGCTATTTTAAGATAGACACAGTTGTCATTTTCCCGTCCAGTGCCCACGTTGTTAAAATAGCAATGGCACTTGTGCCCATCAGAGCGCCCATGGGCGTGTTGGTCTAAAAGTAAGGTGTGGTCAGGCGCATTGTTGGCGCATTGCTATCTTGAGGCAGCAGAGAGCGATTGCGCTATTGACCAACTAAAACCTGGTCAATGGCGTAATGTTTCACTGTTATTTTAAGCGCGCGTTATCAAGACAGTAATGTTCGCCTACACAGGCAGGTGCACAACATACACTCTGCTTGTTACACACACAGGATGCGCAGCAGCGCACAAACATGCAAAAGGTAAAAAATAAAAGGATTACAATGTGAAAGATTATTATTGTGTATATTAATATGTTTTAAAAAATACATGTCACAATGCTTAGTCATGAAATTTATCAGAATTAACTAATCGCAGTAATGATGGATTAAATAGTTAAATTATTTGACCAATCGTGGCAAAACACGTAGGTATTTAAACAGGCAGACAACAACGGATCAGACACAGATAGACTTTCCTGCAGCGTCAATACATGATGACATGAGGAACACATGAGGAAATAAATGAGGTGAAAACAATTATTAAACTAAAGAAGGAAATAAATCTGCACAGCCTCTAGCTGCTGCCAGCAGCAGGATCAGCACCTCGGAGCAGCAGGATCAGAACCTTGGAGAGCTGATCAAGACCTGATAACTGTGTTGATGATTCTTTACATGATTACAATTTATGATTTTATTTTTGAACAATATTTGACAAATATTCTTTAACATTTTTGAGATTACAGTGATCAGGTTTCCATACTTTCAGCAATTAAAACCCTGCTGATTTGACCCGTCACTCCATGACTGAACAGACGATATTAAAGAAACCAAAGCTGTAATTAAAAAAAATAAACCTTTTCAAAAACCAAACGAAGATAAATTTGCAACAAATTAATGAACAGGATCTTAAACTGGTGGTCTGTGGCTGACCATAGGAGGATCCAGGAGCAGCAGAGGCCAGTGTGCTCATTATGGAGCAGATCCGTTGCCTTTGCAGAGAAGCGCTCCTTCTTACTACATGGCAAATGCAGCGTCATAATATCAATCCGCCAAGGTGCAAGCACACCTGGCTCTTAAAGGGAATGGGAGATGACACTGTGATTGGTTTATTGCATGTTACGCCAAAAACACGCCCATGATTAATTAGAAGACTATGGACAACCCCTTTGAACCATGCGCCTGGTGCATTGACCATTTTTCCGCCGTTAAAATAGCAGAAGTGGATTTGGACACACCCTAAATGCAATTGAGCTGTGCGCTTCACACCGTGCGCTTTAGATCGTTAAAATAGGGCCCCTTGACTGTTCCAAAGACAGTTTCTAATATGTCTAAAATTTGCTAAGTTGTACTTTATGGTTTTAACCTTTTTTTTTAACATGTTTCTTAAAGTTCAAATTTGGATCCAATGTCACACCAAGATATTTAAAATAAGTGACTATGTCAATCGGTTTTGTTACATGTAGGTTAAGTGCATTTTAGCATCTCCTAGTGGTTGCTTTGAAGATTACTGTCAGCTCATTGTACTTGTTCTCTATTGGTTATTTGTGATCACATGGGTAGGGTCATAGTCTGAGACTGGCCATTTTGATTGAAATTTTGCACAGCAAGGTGCTCCAGAACTCTCTGTTTAATCCTTTGCATTCACCTGTGTTGGACCTTGGAGAAGCTTTGTTTGTAAGTTTATGTTACATTTTTTATCTTTATGGATGAGGATTGATGCATATTTTGTTGTTTTATTTCATATTTGGAGAGATTAATAGATAATTACCTAAATCCCTTTTTTGGCAACATGTAGTGCAAACATTGGTTTAATTGTGTAGTATTAAGCAAGTATTTATATTTCTAAACTCTTTTTACTTACATTAAGAACATTTTCTTATGTATTTATTTTCAGTTTCACAGAGTTTCTGGAAAAATATTGGAAGAAAGCATGGTGATGAAGATATACAAGTAAACAGACCTCAACTTTGCTTCCACATCTGAGTCATTTAAACCTTTCAGTGCCTAGTACACCTGTTTAGCTATTTGTCACTTTATGTAGAGCCACGCACACAGGGGACATAATACAATCATTTCACCTTTTATGAGAATACCAGCATTAGGAGGTTGTACCATGGTTTTAGAGAAAAACATACCCTTTGTCTTGTTTACATTTAGACTCAGACATGATTGATCAAACCAATGTGTGATCCTTTCCAATGCAATTGTTAGCTTAGCAGCAGCTGTTTTTGCAAGTGCATACACAACGGTGTCATCTGCATACATCTGCAGTTCTACATCATGACACTGTTGAGGGAGATCATTAATATATAGGCTAAATAATGGGGGGACCTAACACTGACTCTTGTGGAACACCCATTGTGCACTTCATGTTACTGGCCAATGTGTCACCAACTTTAACACATTGTATCCTATTAGATAAATATGAAGACATCCATGCCAGTGTTCTAGATGAGAGGTAAAATTTAGAGAGTTTCGATATTAAAACATCATGATTGAGTGTTGAATGTTTTACACTGATCTAAAAATACAGCACCACCTACTCCTCAAATGAGTTTAAAAAAATAAAGGTAGCATATTACATAAATTAAAATAGTAGGTAGGCTTAATTTGAGTCAGCTGTGTGAAATCAGCCCCATTCAAAAACATTGTTATACAATTCCTATAATATTGCAGAATGCAGCATATATTGCACAGTCACATGCTGCTATGGTCAGCACTACATGACATCTTCCATTGTCCAGTACCCATTTAACTACACCTCCAGTTAACATCTGTTCCTTACATGAGAGGGACATGTATTATTTCTGTAATGTCACACACAGTCTTGGAAAATGCACCTTGTGAAAACAGCCAATATCTCTCAAAGATGATAGAATCTGCTATTATTTTAAATAGCCTTGATAAAAAACAACAAGATGTTAGACTTTATAAAAACATTTGACCTGTTGTAATAAAGTGGAGATTCATTATCCAGCCAGGAGGACATGATTGTGTTAATATATATATTCGTGCACTCTCACTGGGTGACATGCACATTATCTGTGGGATCAAAGTTCATATAATATGTTTATTCTCTTTTGTTTTATAAGCTTTCATAAAACATCTCTCCTTTCACAGAATATATCTGCCTGAGCCATCTCTTGGAAACTCCTAACAGGTCAGGGCACCTCTGGAGCTCCCAAATATTGGCAGAGATAGGAGTGTTATCAGTTAAGAAAGTTGATAAAATGCTGTTACTCTTAGTCCTAAAAGTAGGGCCAAAAATGTGTCACTGAGAAGCTTGATAAATAATGCCCTTGATCTATACAGTGATGGCAGATCTTTTACCACCAACAGTTCTCCAATTGAACTGAGCCCTATATAGCAGGAGAGCAGCAGTATACAAATACGTTTTTATTTATATAGCTCAGAATCACAGATCACAAATTTGCATCAAGGGGCTTTAGAATCTGTACAGCATACAACATCCTGAGCTTCTGAGTAGAAAAAAGACTAACCCAGCTTCACCCGACCTGCAGACACTGGCAGCTGAAACACACCACAAACCTCAAACAGAGCTTTCAACTGTCAGTGAATTCCACTTGAAGTTCAAAAATACCAGCAACACCGCTGCAACAAACACTGACTTGTCATTTGTGGTGCGAAATAAAGATTTTATAGTCATCTCTAAATGTAACTGTCTTGTCCTTTCCTTTCATAAACAACTAGGCTGTGGTCAGACTATCATTCCCTACTGATCAGAGACATTAAACTCACTGCATCAGTGCTTTGATTTGGATCCATGAATTTTCACTCTTTAGTGCAAGCAAGGCCAGGAAAATAAAGATTGCACCCATTTCACTTCACACCAACTGCCTCACTTTAGTGTGGCACATGGAGATCCTTAGAAAGGTCACAGGAGGGGAGGAGCAGATAACATTGTGAGAGCAGAATTGCTGTCAATAGGATGATAGCCTGGAGAGATAAGTACATCCCTTTCTCCACTACCATACACAATACAAGAGGTGTGTGTGTGTGTGTGTGTGTGTGTGTGTGTGTGTGTGTGTGTGTGTGTGTGTGTGTGTGTGTGTGTAACTGAACATCCTCCTGCTCCATTCTCCTCTGCCTTTGTCCTGGCAAATCGGACACCACTGATCAGAATAGAAGCTGAAACATGACAACAAGGCTTTGATTACAGGGGAAAATTGATTGTGTGGATTGGAGGACAAGCGTCTCCACTGTCTCTGTGGTGAAGTGTAAACAGGTGGAGCGGTGCTGGGCAGGAAATATACCATAACATTATTCATACTGATACATAAATGATGTCCCTTAACAGATGGAAAGTTTGAGCTTGTGAGAAGAAGAATGAAAGCTGGTTAGTGCAGTCATGTTGCAGTTTGGGTTTCAACAATAAAGGCGATGAATGAATAATTGATTTTACATTGTGGCTTTAAAATGCAGCCAGTGTTTACAATCCTGGAACATAACCACATCTTCTATTAAAGAGCTGTTAACACATGTATATTTATGCTGTATATGGATAATTCTGCCAGTAATGCAATAAAAAATTCTAAATGCTCTTTTGAGAATTGAAACTTGACCTTCTCTGATTTCAAAATGTAACCGCTGCTTTAAAGGTAAATTCATCATACTGAAGATTTCTGGTCCAAGGAGGTCCAAAGAGGGGAAAAAATGTTTACATCTCCAACCAGTGGAAGCCATGTTCATGTCACTCTTCAATGCCAGTTACTAGACTGTTTAGCCCAACAACATAACCTTACTCAGCAGTATGTCATGCAGTTTATATTTTTGTTTACCTAAAATTTCATAAACACATCAAAGGCTTGACAGACTCCAGTCAGTAGAGATGCAAGACAGCTTATATTAAACATTGTGACATTAGAGGAGAGTGTGGGTGGATATTAAGGAAACTAATGTTAATGTCATTTATGAAAACTATGACTAAATATGTTTGTCAGCTACCTTTTCTCCATTAAGCGACGATGATAAGACGCCATGATGATGATGTCATTAAACACCAACTGTGACTATATCAACATGCAATATTGTTGACGAAAAAAGACGACTAGAATGTAGTTTAAAAAATAAAAACTTTACCAAACTCTCTTTATTTTTGTTGACAAAAAGAGGGACAGAAAATTATAGACTCACAGGAGGCATAGCCTGAGCACCACTTTAGCAGAGCAGCAGCAGCAGTGAGTGCTCCATCTGTGTGTATACACTGGAGTCACTCAGGTGTAATGTTTGATGTAGGTCACCCACATTTGGAAGCACTCAGAGCCCAACACACAATGACTATAGTTACACACATAAAACGGCAGAAAATAGACTTCAGGTCATGTTTATGTGTATACAGTGCAAGTGAAACGCAAGCCATTACACAGTCTGTGTAGACAGCTGTATTGATTAAAATAGCAGTGTATAACCTTTCCTTATCATGGTGGTTGTTATTCTAGCAAACGTTGCCTTGTTTAACCTTTAATATTGATGCCATGTTAACTAGCTTGCTAGGCAGAAATTTTGTTAACCTTATGTCATTATTAAGTCCATGAGGCGCAATTTTTTTTTCTAATCTTGTAAACACCAATCTCAGATCTATTTGTTTTATTTTTTGATGCAGTGGGATTGCAGTTGGTGTGTGTACAGTATTCTTTTCAAATTTATTAGGCTAACTACTTTTATTTCCATTGTTAAGAACAGAAATGTAAGTTTGTACATTTCTGTGGCTCAGGAGGTAGAGCGGGTTGTCCACTAATCGGAAGATCAGCGGTTCGATTCCCGGCTCCTCCAGTCCACATGCCGATGTGTCCTTGGGCAAGATACTTAACCCCAAAATTGCTCCTGATGGCTGTGCTATCAGTGTATGAATGTGTGTGAATGGTTAGTTTCCTCTGATGGGCAGATTGGGACCTTGCATGGTAGCCCCTGTAACCATTCAGCGTATGAATGTGTGTGAATGTGATTCGTAGTGTAAAAAGCGCTTTGAGTGGTTGGAAGACTAGAAAGGCGCTATACAAGTACAGTCCATTTACCATTTACTCTGAGCAACCAAAAAAACTGGTTTCAAAACATTTTATTGTCTGTACAGCTCTCATTATTTTATAATTTTAAAGAGAGTATTGGGCCCCAGTAGTTGAATCATGTTGGTTCAAAATAAATATGCAAATCAGAACATGTTCCATGTCTGGATGTATTTCTTAAATTGATACCATCAGACCAGACATTTTCTGCAAAGCTGCATTCTTAATCATTCAACCTGTGTTTTTCATCAGATAATTATAGATACAATCTTATGTGAAATAAGTTTGACTAAAATGACACAAAATCATGGTTTTGGCTATATTGACTGAAATGTTCAATATAATCTGATGGCTACTAAAGAATAAAATGTCAACAGTTTTTATTTACTAAAACTATACTAAAATAGTTATGGTTTTCTTTGGTTATGATAAGACTAAAATGCCCAGACTTTTAGTCAACTAAAACTTGACTTAAATAAACAGGATAAGGTTGACTAAATATGATAAAAAACTAACAAGGACATTTAACACAGGACTGACTAAGACTAAATTGAAAAATAGCTGACAAAATGAACACTAGAAGAAAAAAGAAAAAACCTGGGAGCTGTAACAAATTAATTGTTGTTAAACTTCAAACGTCAAAATCACATAGGACTAAAATTCAGTGTCTGTAGTAGATATTCATTTAAACCCAAGGGATATGTCCTAGTTTTTCAGCAAGACATATGTAAGAAATCCTCTACTCTTGCACTGAGTGGAGCAGAGGCTAGCCCAGGGATGATGTCAGGTCTTTGGCTGTATAGTGCTAAATTTGAACATGATTAAACTACAGCTTGCATGAAATTTTTCCAGCACCATCAGTAGCTGTGTTTCCATTAACATATTTTTATAAGCATTTTGAAGTATTGCATTAAAGAAGCTTAATGGAAACACCAGAATTTGAAAAAATGTACTCAATTTTGCATAAAAGTTTTTACGTTTGCAGATTTTAGAAATGTGGAAAAAGAGTTTATGCGCAAAATGTGTAATGGAAACAAATTTGTCATATAAATAATGACGTAGCAAATATTTAACTCACATGACTGATCAGCTGTTTCCACTCTTGGCATCTTCTGGCCTCTCCAGATAGCATGAAGCATTGTCAATATTAGCTGACATGAAAGAACAATGACACCTTGCCCAATTGAAACAAATTCCTGAAGACCTCTCTCCATTTTTCTCTTGTCAAGGCAATATTACTATTTGTTTTGTTTTGTTTCCCAACCTCTACTTCTTCTACTCTGTTTACTGGCGGATTATTTAAGTCTATACCACCATCTACGGATGAAACTATGTGTTGTGTAGCTTAATTTATTCGCTTCAAACCAATTGATGGAAACGCACCTAATTCGCATTTTCCATTTTGCAACATTTCAAAAGTTCACTTAAAATTATCTTGCAAATCTAATGGAATCATGGCCACTGCCTGTTATATGTCATTGTAACTGTATTTCTTATATCCATGATATCCACCGAAGCTCAGCTTTTTAGTTTGATCTTAGCTTAAAATAATAAAATAAATATATAAGATAATTTTTTTTAAAAATATCCTTCCCTGTTCTCTCTGTCCTGCTGTTGTTAAAACCACGTCTGCATAGCCACTTCGTCTTCTGTCGAGCTGCTAATGTTTATGCTTGTGGGAAACTGTGTCTCTTACAGGCTATTAAAGGATAGGTTCACATTTTTTCAAGTGTGTCTTAACCAACCCAGTCTGACATCAAAATATGTAGTAGTAATAATAAAGTAATAAAAAAATTCTTCTCTATTGGCCTGCATTCACGTCACGTGACTGCCAAGTTTCTGTCTGCTCAAACAAACAAAACGGCTGACAGTCCTTTTATTCTCAGAGGAAAATGCAATATTTTAAGATTGTTTCGGCATTAAAATCCATTTTGATAACATTTCTAGCAAGAAAAGTGCATTTTATTTTCATAATCTTTGTTCAGTGAATGTATATGATGCTTAGTTTGTCAGTTATTACAAAAAAATTTTCAGGCTTTCTATCATTGCTATGGTGGTTGCTGTGGTTGCTGCAATCGCTAAAACCATGTAATTGCATGTTGTTTGAATCAATGTCTTTGCATTGTGTAGTTATCTGAGCTATTATGTTATTTGTGTTATTTTATGCAACTGTTTGATGATGTTCTTTTAATTAAAAAAAATGTAGATTTCAGAGCATCCCAGGGATGAATTGAATTTGAAATCCAGAATTTGAAGCTTTGCGATTGGCTGACTGGAGGACCCGCTCGAAGTATTTTCTTCACTGTCACTATGTTAAGGTTTCCCTTTAATATCTTTAACATTTCTCAACACAAAACACAAACGTGTCCTTGGTAGCTCAACAATATGATAATGATGATGATGTTAATGTTAAGGCCATCAGTTTTAATTATTTTTCCTTCAATTCTGAAAAATAAAGTTATATCTGAAACAAACCAACATCTTTACTTTTTCTAAACATAGACTTTTTCTAAACATAGATCATCTAGATGCAGTGTAATTACTAGTTTGGCTGTACTAGATATTTGATATATTCAGTAGATATATCTTTTTATGACCATATTTAGAACCCTTCTTTGAAGAACTACAACTGTGGTGCTGATTTGTATCAAGCTGCATGTGGCTCTACAGAATAGTAGTTTTTAAAGTGTTTTTATTAGAAGTGGAAGTTGTAAATACAGAGTACACTGAGGAGTTTAAGGGGATGGTAAACACATTTGTGTTATCAGATTTTAAATATCTCATTGTTAAATGGGTAAAAATTAATTTTAACCATATTTTACCCATTTTCGACAGTAACCCCAGTTGTTGACTATACTCACATGATAGCTAAGGTCAAGAGCTTTCTATACCAGTTGGTCCCATGTAGGGCTGTCACAATATAGATTTTCACAACACGGTTATCATGGCCAAAATAATTCACAATAACAGTATTATCACTATATCTAGAGAATTTAAAAAAAAAAAATGCTATCAGTCAAATCATCTTAAACTTTGTTTATAGTGTGTTTTGCCTCTTTTCTGGCAAACAAATTATACTCAAAATACGAGTGTATGGAGTTGGAGAGAGAGTTGGTAACCATAATTGTACATAGTTTGAAAGAAGTTTAAACACATTGAAGTATAAGGTTTTTATTTATGCCTGAATAGTAAAAAACAGGTGCCTGCAGATGAGCTACAGCTGTGACTTAGCTGGAAAACACAATGGGACCACAGTATGGAGCCTTACCTAGTCCAAATTCAAATTCAGTAACAATACCCCAGAAAATGAATATTTAACACATGTAAAGGGTGTAAAATGGGTAAAGGTAAGGGTATGTCTAGGTGTCTTCCAAAAAAGGGCCATTTAGAGACACCAAATAACCACTGCTTCAGGATAACTGAAGCATAAATACATTATAGTCCTTTGTTCCCCTGTTGAAACTAAACATTGTGCACATAAATGAGTCAAAACATGTGCTATGGTGAAAAAGCAGTTCATATAAAAAGTAAATCACAGCAAACTATTTATATTTACATAATTTCCATGTTGTGGCTTTATAAAAAGCAATAAAGCAGCATATGGTCATTTTCAGAGCTTCATGGGGTATTTGAAGCACCAGTTATTGGCAGAATCTGTTCCTATTGGCTCAGTCTTTACACGAAAGAAGGGGGGCAGGCACCTCCTTTCAACACGGACTCTTGTTGGATATTGTAGTCTGTGGACAGGACACAGAAGCTCCTATTGGGTCAAGTGAGGTGTCAATCGGAAGGTCAGAGTGCAGCTGCCATTTTGATACCAAGATGTGGCTAATGTTTACATGCCAATGCGAGTTATGACGGAGAAAACGTTGGAAGATTAGGACGGAAAATTAGAAAGATTTGAAATGATGCAACAGACTTTCGTGGATATTTATTGATGCAATTATGTGTTTTGGACTAAATATTTTACTGGACTGGATCATCAGGACCTTTGTCAATGTAAGAAGACTGTTTTTGTTGGAGCTGTATTAGCCAGTGGAGTAATATGAGACTTCATAGGTGAGTAGCATGAAATTTGTAATTGTTTGTTTGTTGGTGGTCTGACAGAGGCGTTGATTGTACCTGCTGTTGTGACTGTATCATGAAATGGTTTGCATCAATCGAATCACAAGAATCTTAGTTTTCCAAAGGTGTGCCACATGAGTACCCACTTAAAGACAGGAACTGTGTACATAGTATAGTTGTGTACTTAACGGTGTGACGGCCTGTGGACGTTAAGGGGTTTTCAGAGGCACTGGATTATTTCCATGATATTATCATATGTGTATTATTAACATGATATCAGTATTTCTTTTTTAAAACATCATGGTTATCGTCAATACCGGTATATTGCAACACCCCTAGTCCCATGTCTGTAGCCCTTTTTCTTGCTGATTTTCAAGCCTTCAAACATGCACCAAGGTCAAGGTTCAGAGGTCAGTATTTCAAAGCAGAAGCCATGTGAATCTATAAAACTGATGGCTTTCACATATCATATTGTTGAGTTATCAAGAACACTTTCATGTTTTTGTGTTGAGAAATGTTCAAGATATCATTAAAAGAAAACCTTAACAAGGTGAAAGTGAGGAAAATACTTCCAGGCAGCGGGTCCTTCAGTCAGCCAATCGCAAAGCCGCAAATGCTGGATGCCAAATTCAATTCATGCTCTAAAATCTACATTTTTTATTGAAAGAATATCATCAAACAGTTACATAAAATAACACAAATAACACAACAGCTCAGATAACTACACAACACAAAAACAACGATTCAAACAACATGCAACTACGTGGTTTCAGTGATAGCAGTGTCCATAGCAACTACCATAGCAACAATAGAAAGCCTGAAAAAAATTTCATAATAACTGACAAACTAAACATCATTTACATTCACTGAACAAAGATTATGAAAATAAAATGCACATTTCTCGCTAGAAATGTTGTCAAAGCATATTTTAATGCCAAAACTATCTAAAAAATATTTCCTCTGAGAGTAAAAGGAATGTCAATGTTTGTTTTCATGGACAGAAACTGGACAGTCACGTGACGTGGACGCAGGTCAATAGAAAAGAATAGGCCAAAAAACACAAGATCCCCTTCAAATGTGCTTTCATTGTAACTGATGGGAGCTAAGGCTGTGCGATATGACCAAAATGTCATGCCCCAATATAAGTCGTTTTATAAAATTTGACGATAAGGCTCCTCCAGACTTTCCAATTTACTTAATTACATGTAAAACTCAGAAATTAATAAATTATATTGTGTTTGTTTAATTAGGACAAAAACAGCGGTGTAAACACAACAGAGCCAGGCTGGCTGTTCCCCTGTTTCAAGTCTTTTAGCTAAGCTAAGCCAACGGGCTGTAGCTTCTTATTTATTCTACGTATATTTTCTAAAAGCACCTTTGCTGCTCTCAACTCAGTTAATTCTGCTATATTCGTCATTACTGTGGATAACTACCCGCTGTATACTTACGCTAGTTCTACTCAAGCACTCTTAGCTTTCTCCTTCTTTTATCAACTTTTCTCGTCTGCCCCTCGACCACTTAAATCAGTTATCAGCAGACCAAAACCATGACAACCCAGAGTTGAGACCAGGAGGCAGAGCTGCAGTCCTACACGCTTCTCTACGCTTCCATTAGAGCAGTTACCTACTCAAAACCACATAGAAATTGTGACTGCCCCCTGACCACTTAAATCAATTCAATCTAAAATAATCAAAAGAAGAGTCATTCATAAAAATCTAATAAAAATTAACACCACCTCTGCATTTGTACAACAAAATAGGAGAATTAAATGTGGACTCATAAACATTAGATCACTGTCATCTAAAGCTGTATTAGTAAACAATCTAATCTCAATCATCATATTGATTTATTTTGTCTTACTGAAACCTGTCATGAAGAATATGTCAGCCTAAATGAATCCACTCCTCCCAGTCATATTAATACTTACATCCCTCGAGATACTGGCTGAGGAGGTGGAGTTGCAGCCATCTTCAACTCAAAACTAATTATCAACCCTAGAACTAAATTTAATTATAACTGATTCGAAAGCCTTGCTCTTAGTCTCTCTCACCCAACCTGGAAAAGTTTACAGGCAATTCTATTTGTTATAGTGAACTGTCCTCCTGGCCCGTACTCTGAATTCTTATCTGAATTCTCAGAGTTTTTATCAAACTTAGTCCTTTGTATAGTTAAAGTAATTATAGCAGGTGATTTCAATATTCATGTGGATGTCGATAATGACAGTCTTAGCACTGAGTTTATCTTATTATTAGACTCAATTGGCTTCTCTCAGAGTGTAAATAAACCCACTCACTGTCTTAATCGCACCCTCGACATTGTTCTGACTTACGACATCGAAATTGAACATGTAATGGTTTTTCCACAAAATCCCATTTTATCAGACCATTACTTGATAACTTTTGAATTCCTATTACTGGATTACACACCATTAGACAAAAATGTCTTCACTAGATATCTATCTGATAGTCCTGTAGCTAAATTTAAGGAAGCAATTCCGTCAGTAATCAATTCAGTGCTATGTCTCAATACTACAGAGGACTCTTATGCTAATTTTAGTCCCTTCCAAATTGATAACCTTGTTGATAGTGCCACAGGCTCACTGCGAAAAACACTTGACTCCATCACCCCTTTAAAAAAGAAAATAATAAAACATAAGAGGTTAGCTCCATGGTTTAACTCCCAAACCTGCAAATTAAAGCAAACATCATGAAAGTTTGAAAGGATTTGGCGTTCCACCAAACTAGAAGAATCTCGCTTAGTCTGGCAGGATAATCTTAAAACATATGGGAAGGCCCTCTGTCATGCCAGAGCTGCCTATTACTCATCATTAATAGAAGAGAATAAAAACAGCCCTAGGTTCCTTTTCAGTACTTTGGCCAGGCTGAAAAAGAGTCATAACTCTATTGATCCATGCATTCCTCTAGCTCTCAGTAGTAATGACTTTATGAGCTTCTTTAATGATAAGATTCTAACTGTTAGAGATAAAATTCATCACCTCCTGCCCTCAACGGGCACCAATTTATCCACAAACACCTTAGAACCTTAGAAACAGCTGTAAAACCTGATATATATTTAGACTGTTTTTCTCCAATTGACCTTCCTGAATTAACTTCAATGATTTGTTCAGCCAAACCATCAACATGTCTCTTAGATCCCATCCCAACTAGGTTGCTCAAGGAAGTCTTACCCTTAGTTAGCACTTCTTTGTTAGATATGATCAACCGGTCTTTAGTAAGACTATGTACCACAGTGATTTAAAGTAGCTGTATTTAAACCTCTTCTTAAGAAGCCTACTCTTGATTCAGGCATTTTAGCCAACTATAGATCTATATCTTATCTTCCATTTCTCTCTAAGATCCTTGAGAAAGCAGTCGCCAATCAGTTGTGTGACTTTCTACATTACAATAGTTTTTTTGAGGATTTTCAGTCAAGATTTAGAGCGCATCATAGCACAGAGACAGCACTGGTGAAAGTCACAAATGATCTCCTAACTGCATCGGACAAAGGACTTCTCTCTGTACTTGTCTTGTTAGATCTTAGTGCTGCATTTGACACAATTGATCATCACATCCTATTACAGAGACTGGAACATTTAATTGGCATTACAGGAACTGCATTAAGCTGGATTAAGTCCTATTTATCACATCGATTTCAGTTTGTACACATTAATGATGAATTCTCCAAGCATGCCAAAGTTAGAAACGGAGTACCACAGGGTTCTGTGCTTGGACCAATACTATTCACCATATATATGCTTCTTCTGGGTAATATTTCGAGGAAATACTCCATAATTTTTCATTGCTATGTAGATGATACCCAATTATATTTATCAATGAAGCCAGATGAAACCAGTCAGTTAACTAAACTTGGCCTTGACCTGGAAGACCTGCAATTTTCTGCCGCTAAACTCAGACAAAAATTAAGTTATTGTGCTTGGCTCTTAACACCTTAGAAACACATTATCTAATGATAAAGCTACTCTAGATGGCATTGCCCTGGCCCCCAGTGCCACCGTAAGGAATCTAGGAGTTATCTTTGTGAGTTATCTCAGGATATGTCCTTGAACTCCCACATAAAACAAATTTCAAGGACTGCCTTTTTTCACTTCTCATAAAGTAGCTGGAAGTCGCTATTTAGTACACTTCCATTGTCCTGCTTTGCTCATCATCCAGCTGAAATGCAAACTCTGACTACAGAAGTTATGTATGCACTCAGCATAGCAGTGGCCTCATGCTAAAGCTTCCTGCATGATTGATTTGATTTGACTGTTGGGTGTGATGTAGCAACAAGTGCTGCGTCAACACTGCTCGCTCCTGAGCTGTTAATTTCAAAATTTTAAATAACTTACAAAGATTGAGGAGATAGAATTGAGTAATTTTACAGCACAGGAGGCCCCACCTTCATCCAACAGTTTGACTGATTACATTTGTGTGATACTACAGTATTACACATACAACAGCACAACTCCCAGTTAAGGAGTAAACAGAACAATTACAGAGAAACAAAGATGGAGGCTGCAGTAATAAATAGAGTCTGCTAATGCAATTAAAACTACAAGCACCCCAAAAACAATGATGCATGGCTCTAAAATAAGCAAAGGTTGCAGTATGCCAAGTAAGACATTAATAATTGTTAATGCACTGACCTGGTGACCCAGAACCAGAAAAATCTGGCCAAGGATTACATTTTGACAGGGCCCAGTGAACCAGTGACTGGGGCTTTTGACCTTGGGGGCCCCAGCCCTCTCTGACTCACATGAGTTGTTCAGGCTGCTCCTGCAGTGATATGTGGGATGTTAGTTGAGAGAGTGCAGAGGGAGCATCATGGTTTTGTCAAAGCAGTCTCAGTGGTCTGTTTCCCCCCTAAAAGTGTTGGGCTTTGTTATGACATGGTATTGTGTGGTGACACGTGTGCTCCTTGTCACTCCAACTCAGAAAGAGCAGAAACTCTGGGAATCTGAACAATGTGATGAACTCACAGACAGAAAAAAGGCAGAGGGAGATGAGGACGAAAAGGCCATGGGGGAGGAGAAGGTGTGCGTGTGTATGTGTGTTTGTGTGTGTGTGTGTGTGTGTGTGTGTGTGTGTGTGTGTGTGTGTGTGTGAGAGAGAGAGAGAGAGAGAGAGAGAGAGAGAGAGAGACAGACAGACAGACAAACAGACAGACAGTGACATACATACAGAGAGCAGTGTAGCAGAGATGACTGCAGACAATGCTGGAATAAATAACAGCCTGAAGAGAGGGGAGAAGAAGCTGGCCGTTACCTGAAACCTCCTGAAAGCCTCTCAGCTTCACACTGTGCTATCCAGGACTAATCAGAGGAGGGAACACTGCTGAGGTTCCTTAAAGTGCTGCAGTGGACAGAATCACACCAAGCCCTTCTCTGCTCTTTCTCTCTGCTGCTGTGCTCTGTCCCTGTTTATTTACCTGGAACAACACAATTAAAGACTAGATCTTCACAGGTCCAAAACATTGTACATGGTTCAAAAACACCTATGATGTATCAACCCAAACACAACATGAACCTCTCTATTTAAATATATATACTGGACCTGAGCTGACCCACAGGGAACAGAGTCTGATTGATGCCTCATCAAGTTTTTTTTACAGTTGCAATACAATTCCCAAACTTAAATTCCTTCTTTGTCAACTATTACAAGTTTTCATTCGACAAGTTTTTATGTCATTACTGTTGCCAAACTAGAAAATAAAGTATGCCAGAGGAAAGAGGGGACAATGAAGCCAGGGGACAGGTCCATATGTATACAAGTTTGCTTTATTTTTGAATTTGCTGTTGATGGACATCACAAATGGAATGGAGGAACTACTTTAGCAAGTCCCTGTTTAGCTTTGCCTAAAAAAAACAACTATATTATGGTTATGAAAATCAATTAATATGACTGTTTTCTGATCTGCCACTTCTATGGTTAAGATTTGGTTAAGTTTATTGGTAAAAAAGATAGGTTCACAATTTTCAACAAAACAGAACAGTCATGAATATTGAAATAGGCTTTGCATGCTGATCATTGGTTTCACTCCAGCCAATGTAGCTGTGGGCAGTGGAGGACTAAAAGTTATAGAAGTGAGCTTGTGACTGGAAGATTGCTGGTTTAATCTCTGGACCAGCAGGATAAAAAATCTGGAAAATTAAAAAAGTAGCACTGTTGTTCCTGGTTCTTGTTGGGTAAATATATATAAAATTAATATAAAACAATAGTTTTGCATTTATGCTCCTGGTGGCCCTGTGGTTTATTACCCTGAAGAGCTTTACAGTGAGCAACTAGGTTGACTTGTAACTCTATTCTGATGGAGTGTGGGTGACATCAGAAGCTATGAATGTAGAGTAGAGGTGTTCAGCTATGAAGTTTTCATGATGCATTTTGGCATTTCCTAACATTGCAGAATTTGAATGACTTTCCACAGCTTGCTTAGAAGCTCTAATTAGCATTCACTAAAAATGAACAGAGAATGAACTTGACTTCAACCAAGGAGTTTTTTTTATTTTATTTTTGTATTTATTCAAGCAAGGGCTGTGGAGAGTTGTGACGATTTCAATGGTCCTAATCAAGTTCTTGAGCATTTAGAACAACTATTGTTCATAAAACAACTACAGATCAGTAGGGGATCTATGACAGCCCACTTTTTACAGTGTAACTTTCTGTCATTTACCATGTTTTTATTAGAACTTATGATGTAACTTCCTCATATTATTCTGTGCAAATAAAATACTCACCAGCTCCTACTGGTACTTAAATGTAGGTACAGTTAAAGAAAAGACAATGAGGAACAAGGGAGTGACAGTTGGGCATTTAGAGTGTAACTTCCCGACATTTACCATGTAATTTCCCAGAACTTATGGTCTAACTTCCTTGTGAGAATCAGTATATACATTATATGGATGAAATGCAATAACAACAAATGCTTTTGCCCTTTGCTCATGACAATCATTTTTATGCATGAGAGTTTGACCGGCAAGTTTCACCCACATTCCAGGGATTTATTATGTTTATGTCCTCTACTTCATTGATGAATTTGAATACGAACAAGTTGAGAAATGGGTCCATACTTCTCAAAATTAGCTCCTACCAGATATGTTGGTCCAGCACTGCAGCAGTTGTGGAAGTGCATATCTTTAATTACACAATAATAAGGTATGCAACGTGTTATAAAATTGTTTTTATTCTTTAATTATACAGAAACCACAAGGTATGTGCTGTTCTCCCATTCTTACTGTCTTTCAAACTCAATATTTTGTTACTTTCTGTTAAAAGCGTGTTCTGAAAAACAACCTGAAAACTCCCGATTACATCACTATGACATTATCAGGATTTTTTTTTTTCAATTGACAAAACCCCTCCAGAGCCACAGAAGACATTATTCAACTATTTCCACAGGCTGAGTATCACTCACCATGAAGAGGATACTGTATCCTGCTTTATTACCTGATATTGTAGATGGGCCCCTTGACAAAATGTAGTTTTATTTCTTTTGCGTATATGTTGCATATTCCAAAAATTAATTTGTATTTAATTAAATTACCACACAACAAACATGGGGCCGGTTAGTCTTTCAGAAATAATGTTCACATTGTACAAAGATGGCAGTGGGTGACATTTTTCAATCATTCTAATTGCACACTAATTTTATCATTATTATATTGATTAATTTCCTCTTATTTTATCAATATTATATTTCTCCTACTACTAATATTTACCATCCATATTTATTTATTTTTATTTTCCCTCTTTTGTTCCCTCAAACATCCACACATTTTCCCACACAAACACTTTCCCACACAAATGCCTTTATGTAACAGTTTGTACAGTTTCACATAATTTCCCATTTCAAAAAAGTGTATACAAAAGCTGTGCACAATATTTTTAATATTTTTTCTTGTTCTTTTCAGCTTCACATAGAGCTGTTACATAATATCTGATGTTTCTTTCTTTTTTTACTAATAAATTAATCTGCTCTGTGTTTATTCCCTTTGGATAAATTAACTGAGTACATTCAGTCATAGACAGTGAATAATATTCGGTGATGTATGTTGAGGTTAGAGGCTGGGCAGGCACTGACCATTATGAAAGCTAAATTTAGTCATAATAAATCTGGATGATAACAACATCATTTTGGAATACAATTTCTCCACCAATATAGCTCACATGCAATGCCAAGCTCTGATGAGCACAGAAGTTACTGATGATAAGCACATAGCTCACTTCACACCCACACCCACACACACACACACACACACACACACACTAAACACACACAATTTATCATATTCAGTTTAGATCAGGTTACATTGGAAGAATACACTCATATTCATTGCAAGAAATCCATAAATGTCACAAAGATGTGAACCTGTGGCTGAAATAAAGAAGGGCAACACCTTCGTCCATGGTGCTGAAACAAACAAGGCAGATTGAATATTGTGCTATTCTAATTAGGGTAAACATTGCAAATACTGAGGGTGAACCGATTTAGAAGAGAAAAATTAAAAAAGAAAATATTATGTAACAGTTTGCCTCCTCAACAAACAAATTTCACAGCAGACATTTTGACTTGTCAGAAGCAAAAGTTAACGATAACAACGATGGTTCCGTTCTATTCTCATGTCCCAGTAAGACATGGCAGAGCAATACCAGGACCATGAAATTGAAGCAGCTAAATGGAATTCAACCATCATTCATTTTATTATTTATACCTGTGCTTGTCCTACTGTGACACAATGTCTTCCGTGAAAAGGGTCTGTACATCAAGTTAAAGTTTGCTTTCTTGGGAGTTGTCCACACATTTATCCTCACTGTAATGTACTATGTATTCAAACTAAAATGGAATTTGTCTCTATTTGTTGTCTTTTAAATAAAGTTATTATTATTAGTGTGGCAAGATCTGGAGCCAAAAAAGCAGAGTCAGTGCTTTTAGACATTAGCCAATAAAAAACATAAAACATCAAAGCAGTAGTACATTTTCAAAAAGCTGTTGAGATCAGACTGTTCTCCCCGATCACATATTCAAAATGTAAACAGGTAATTTGTTGCATGAAAAAATATGAAAAGTAAATTTGGTGAAACAGCAACAGTTGTACAATGAAAATTAGCAGTGAATCTGGCTCATACCATTTGCCATCACTGTTGGTTGATGAGAAGTCATCACCAAAGGCATCCTGGAAAAAATGGTTACAGCAGGAATATTGCCAATCATTTGGAGTCTTGGCTAAATACAGACTTTGTACTGAAACAGCACATGATCCATGACCAATTACTTTTTACAATAACACCAACTAAGGCCTATTGGCTTTGTTGTCAAGTTAAAGAGTCAGTTCACTACAAATAAACATATCTCACTGAGCTCTGGTGGTATTTGTCCATGCAGACAGTTTTAGTTTCATTTGTCCAGGTTTTGAGATATCTATCTCAGATACCCCGTTTACACCTGGCAGTAAAATGCAATCTGTATCTGGATATGTTACCTAGATAAGGGAAAACGCATGGAAAGGCACTCAGAATGCATTGTGATCGGAATAAAATCGAATCGGCCAGACCACATTTGAAGGTGGTCAGGCTTGCATTATGATCGGACTCAGCAGGTGTAATGTACAATCTGTATAGTACGACCACATTCATAAGAAAAAAATCGTCCCAGTAAGTTGAAGGCTACCTAGCTCCGCCTCTTCCTGCCAGCTAAAGCAAGCAAAGACTAAGGGTCAGACCTTCAGGGGGCAGAACGGAAAGAGACAGCATCCAAGTTGCAGATGACTTCGATGTTCGCTATTTCAGTTCTCCTTGATCAAGTGCTTCAATAAACATTTTCAGCTTTAAGACATCAAAGGCTCGTATCCACTTTTCTCCACTGAGGTGCTGACCATCGTTCAAAATATCCACAACAATTTGTAGTAGCAGCAGTATTTGGTTATCTTTCCTCACAAAAAGTGATTTAAAAACGAATGACATCCGTTCATGACAGCAGTTTCTTTTACCAGGGATGCAACATGTTTGTTGATAAGAAGCTGAGGTTCCCCTCTTCCCAGCTCCCAAGAACCACTGGCAACAAAATTCCAAACAAAAAGTAAATAAAAATACTACTCTCTTACCTAAGCTCCTAACTCACACACACAAAAAAATATATCCACCCCTACAGATCTCAGAGTCCCTACCTACTATTTACAATACATTTACAATATATTTACAAGGTGTGTTGGAAATAGAGAGAGGAGAGGCTGGAGGAGGCCAGCCTTTCAACCTGTGGCTGTCAGCCTGTTCCTCAAATGTGGCTTATTACAACCTAACAGGATGTTATCAAGCTAAAATGATCCTTCTCATTATTGTCAGAAATTAAAGACCAAATTCTCACAATGTGACTGCAGGAACTCATGTCTACAAACCAATCAGAATTAGCGTTGGTGAACGATTTGTTCAAAAGAATGAATCTTTTGGGTGAACGAACTGAACTGAATCACTTCCTGAAATGATTCATTCATTTCTCAGTCAGTTCAGTTGAGCTTTCTGTCAGTTGCGTGCAAACATGATTCATTCACAGGGATACACCCACTCACTGAGAGAGTGATTCAAGTCATTTGTTCGCAGGAGGAATGGGGTGTGTTCAAGATAGCAAATACACAGTTGATTCAGGTTGCTAACATTTAGCTGCAATGATTCAACAACACTGGTCTTGGACTGCAATCCATATATATGACATTATCGATATTATATGCATAGGCTAACATTTAATGTTACTGCATGCAGTGCCGCACACACACATACACACATAGCATGACTGTTAGGATACACTCATTGAACGGAGTGTGTGTGTGTATGTTTGTATGTGTGTCACTGCTAATCTGTATACAATAAAGGAAAAATGTAAACAGTATGGTATATTTTCAGAATACAAGACAGTCTCAAACTTGGAAGTATACCACTAACCAGTCACAACATGGTTATTTTTCCGCTTTAGGCTATGTGGACTTATTACCACTATGGCGATTGTAACCTTAAGACTATGCACATAGCTTACAGACAAGGTAAGTAGGTAGGCATTTTATTTATCCTGGAGGAAAATTACTTTGTGACAGCAGCAACACACGTACAGTACAACACAACACAACACGTCACAAACTTTCAGTTTGCAAATGGTATCTTTATCCAACTAAATTCTCAACTCAACACTAGTTAGTGACCTGAACTGAATGTTCAGCCGTGTTTCAGTTCAGTGAGTGGGACTACGCAGTCAGAGCTCTGGTCAAGCACAGAATGATTCAGTGAACAAATCTTTTTAATGAACTGATTCTAATAATTCAATACACTGAAAAGAACTGCTTTGCCCATCACTAATCAGAATCCATGAGATGATACAAAATATTTTAGGCGGTGGGACATTTCATGAGTGCCATTTTTGAATAAAGTTTAGAAAAACACACACATTCTCATCCATTGCACACAAACAAAACGATGGAGGTGAAATGAAAAAGATGTTTGTGTGACTTTCATGCATTTTGAAAACATAACAGTGTTACAGATGGATGATGCAAGCTAATAACATGCTTCTGCTTTCTACTTTTTTGTTACTACCTTTTTTGTTAGTTATGAGTGAATGCAGTTAAAACTTGAAATATGTTAATCAACTTTAACTGCATGGCCACTGTTACATCCCCAAGGCAATGTCCAGGGGATAAAGGGGAGAAGGAGGCAAGAGAAACGGATGTTTTCACAAAAAAATAATTTATTTACATAATAAACATGAATGTCAGGCAGCAACTCAAAATGAAACTCCTCTTCAAAAAGGGGGGGGGGACACCTTCAGCACTTACAACAGGTTAACAACAGTTAAAAACCAACCCAAGATAGACCAAAGTTAAAAAACAATCTTCACCCTCCCTTCAAAAAGAAGTAAACCGAAACCTGCCTATCCCGGTACACAAAGACATAGCACACAAGTTGCCAATACCAACCCCGGTGCAGAAGCACACAGGCTACCACATGGCCCACTGGCCCTGGCTGGGCTCCCTCTCTCCACCCTTCAGCTGTTAATCAGCTGAAAGTTAATCAGGTTAATCAGCTGTGCATGATTAACCTGCTCCACTGGAGAAGGGGCGGTACCTGAGGCTCAGAAGAGAAGACGCAACGCAAAAACAACCAATCCACAGCACTAGGGCCATAACACCCCCTCCCATAAATTTTTTTTTTTTTTAAAAATCACATTTTCACCTTTCGCACCACAAGCAGTTTCAGGTACTTTACCCATGGGACAGTGCAGCAGCCATCACATTGTCAGCTCCTTTTTTGTATTTAATCTCAATGTTGTAACCCTGTATCAATAAGGCCCAACACATCAGCCACTGGTTGTGGTTGTACATTTGAGCCAAGAAAACAAGAGGATTATGTCACGTCCTACTGGGACTTTTTCCGTTTTTTGGACTATGTGTTTTTGTTCTTTTGACTTCCTTGGTTTTTGTTATCCTTCTGATACCCTCAGACTTTTTCTGTTTTTAGTTGGACTTTTTGAGGGACTCTTTCATTTGTGTTGCATTTGTTTCCTGGTTTTGGTTTTCTCTGTTCCCTTGTGTGTTCCTCCTGTGTTTTTTGTGTCAAACTGTTTGTTTACTTTAGTTCCTGTTTTATTTTGAAATATTTCCTCCTTGTGTCTGGTCACTTTACTTCCTGTGTTTGATTATAGTCCAGTTTTCAGTTCAGTCTTTGTCAAGTTGTCTGCTTTTGTTCGATGTTCCTTCGTGTCTCCTGCGTTCTGGTTTGTTCCTGTGACTTTTTTGCATTTTCATTAAATATATCTGCATTGGATTTTCCCTGCCTATCGTCTCTGCATCTGGATCCACCTGCTCCACTCACCCAGCTCCTTGACAGATTATGGTTAATGTACACAGTAACCAGTAGTGCACTGGAACCCACATACACCTCAAAATGCTGCAAGGCGATTAATATGGCCAGGGTTTCTTTTTTGATGGTCGAACAGTTCAGCTGATGACGTTTGAACTTAGCAGGAAAGAAACACAGTGCTGGCTCCAGAGGCACTATCATCGACCTTCAACTTGGAAGGAAGAGAAGAGTTATGGGTGGCTAGGACAGGGGCACTACAAAGGAGAGACTTGGCAGCTTCAAAAGCGTGCTGACACCCGGCAGTTCACACAAAAGGATCATTAGGGTAACACAGAGTGGTGAAGGGTGCAACTACCACTGAGATGTTTATGCAAAAACACCAATAGTAACCCATCATGCCCAGAAAATGGCAAAGTTCATGCCTGGCAGTGGGAACTGGGTAGGTCAACACAGCAGTGATTTTGGCTCAAACTTACATTTGGCAAGACTGAGAGTCAGGTTTGCATCAGCAAGCCATTGGAACACTGTCCTCAGACAAGAAACATGGTCTGTCCAATCACAAGAGTACACTACCATATCATTGATATATACACTGCAGTGGGGAATGTCACTTAACACACACATTTTTCAAACTGAGTGCCATCACAGTGTATTACAAGTGATCATAGTTTTGTGATTAGAGGTAGTGGGATCGATGCTATCCACACAGTCTTCCATGCGGGGCAGTGGGAAAGAATCTGATACCGTAACTGTATTAACTTTTCTGAAGTCAGTGCAGAAATGGGGTGTCCCATCAGCCAACAGAACTCCAGGTGTTGTGACTAGGCATAGCTAACCCGTTTCTCACCAGACCTGATGTTTTTCAACAGAACAGCGGTAGGCATGCTGTTTGATGGGAGCAGCACAGACTACATCAATGTTGTGCTGTAAGACATTAGTACATGATGGCACATCACTAAACAAAGTGGGAAACAAGTGAAGCAGATGAAGTATGTCACTCCACTGTTCAGTCAACATCAGACAGAAACCTACCACTCTGTTGGCCACCAGAGGGTGTGTTGAGTCCATCATCAGCTACACTATTTGCACACACCAAGTAAGCAAATATCTCAGAGCTGTTCTGTTCCACCTGACAAGTGTTTCTGGGGAAGTAAGGTTTTATTATGTTGACATGACACAACCGTGTCTTCCTTCTACGATCAGGATTGACAATGACATAATCTGTGTCGGACATCTTCCTCTCCACCACATATGGACCCAGAAATCCAGTAGTGAGGGCAGACCCAGGCACTAGCAATAACACAAGCACTTGATCACCGGGATGAAACTGACGCACCACTGCTTTGCAGCCAAACCACTTCTTCATGTTATCCTGGGAGGAGAAGAGAGCCTCCCTCACCAGGGAAGTTGCATTATGCAACTGTCTACACTGGGAAGTAAAGCCCAACACATTAGTTGGAGGAGGAACTAGACATAAACTGTTCCTGCAACACCTTCAATGGACCACACACATTGTGACCAAACACAAGTTCAACAAGTTCGACTCTTGTTTTGCATCACGTATGGCAAAGCACATGGATGGCAGACCTTCATCCCAATCTTGTCCTGTCTCATAACAGTACTTCTGCTGCATAGACTTTAAAGTCTGGTGCCAGCGCTCTAGCGCACCTTGTGACTCAGGATGGCAAGGGCTACTCACCGAGTGTGAAATGACTAAGGACTGCAGGGTTTGTTTGAAGGTTTTAGACAGAAAAGTTGTACCCTGATCAGTCTGTACCCCACACGATAACCCAGGAGTAGTAAAAAAAAACTTGATTAACGCCCTTTTAAAAACTGGAGCAGTAACTTTCCTTAATGGAACTGCCTCAGGAAACTGAGTTGAAACACGCATCACAGTCAGTAGGAACTGGTTACCAGACTTAGTTTTGGGCAGGGGACATACACATTTACAATAACATGCTCAAAGGGGGCACCAACAGCTGGAATGGGATGCAGAGGGGATGGAGGCACCTTTTTTCAGAGAGAGAAATGTGACAGTCATGTGACATGGACACAGGCCAATAGAGAAGAATAGGCCAAAAAAATGTCAGCCTGTCACAATTTTAGAGCTGTTATTGTGAAACTAATAGTTATGTGTTGTACTGTGGACCAATGAGCTATTATACATTTGATGTGAGACTGGGTTGTTACCTGCTTAAGACCCACATGTGAACATTCCCATTGAGAGAATGCTAGCATGCTAACATCAGCATATAGCTCAAAGCACCATGGCCCTGAGTACAGCCACTAGCATTGTTGTAGACTCCTGGGGCCAAATCCACAAAGAATGGATTGCACCCACTAATAGCACTGCGAATTGCGCAGCATTTGCACCCACAATCTTCCCCCTCAATTTTCCTTTTTTTAAGGACCTGTTCACAAAAGATTTTTCGCTATGCTGGTGCAAGCACACCCACAAAGTTTTGCAGCTGAGTGCAGTTTGCCCTTGTTTTGCGTCTGTTTGAGTGAGTAGAGTGGTTTCCAGTGTTTTAGGCTTTTCTCCACATTTCAGCATACAGATTGATCCATAATGAAAACTACAGTTAATTAACAGAGGCGCGCACACATAGAGCTCTCCACAATCACAAACCAAATTTCGTGTGTTTTGTTTCTTTTACTTCTCTGGTATTTTGCATTTACTGAAATGTCCATCAAAATAGCCTAAAGCTATTAATGTGACTAAGGCAGGTCTGAAAAGTGTTAGACTCTTGTACTAGTGTGTCTGACTCTTACAATAATGTTGTTCAGGTGTCACTGAATGTATCTGTGATTTCGCACACACATCAGCACTGATGTCCTGTTTGTTGCCGACAGCTGGCAGTGTGTCACAGCTGGCTGCAGCATCACACAGCAGCTGAAACAATAAGTGCGTCTCCAAACTGAAAAAAGGGGCTGTGCGCAGTAGCACACGTGGCACAGCAGCAGTAACTTAATTTACAGATCATCAGGATCTGACGGTAATTAATGTTCTTTGTTCTGCTATACATCTACACAGATAAGCTGTTACACACAGATTCCAGGTTTATGTGGTGGGATTGTTTGTAATAAAGCAGTCCTTATGGATGAATACTGAGCTCCATCAGCACAGTCAGGACATTTTTATTTTTAAGTATCTGAAAGTCCAAGATAAGAGAGAGAGAGAGAGAGAGAGAGGGAGAGAGAGAGGCATCAGTGTACTTGCCATGCCTTAAAAGCAAGTCAAAATTGGGACTGAGAGAAAAAGGGAGAAGAAGGAAGCTTGTAATTTTTATAGCACTTTTCTCAGTTGCTGTGGCTTCAGCGAGCATAAAACCAGCTATGTCAAACATGACAAGGAAATGCAAGGCTTTCTGCACCATTTACTGAAAATAATGATAGTGGAGACAAATGTATGATTCAAAGGTCACTTCATTTTGCCCTGTTGTTATCCAGCAGATCCATTTAAAGATCAACATTGCTGACTGAGCTGTACATAAATCCCTATTGGAAAATGTTGACAGGGATAATGGTCATATAAAAAATAAAGCTGAGTATGTGCTGTGCCTTTGTTTTTAAAGCGCATGAACAGGAAAAAGAGGGGCTCAGTCTTTTAACTGAATTGAATGAACTGCTTGATAACAGCATATTGTGAGCTCAGCTTTATGAGGCTCTGTCTGAAGCAACAGTTAGGCCTGAGGATGGCAATATCTGTCAGTCCATCAGACTGTCAGTCTGCCTGTCCATCTGATACAGAAAATATCTCAACAACTATTGGCCAGATTTCCATGAAAAATAGCTATGGATATTCATGGATCCCACAGGATGTTTGCTTAGACATGCCCATGACTTTAACATAGGTAAAATGATAATTGAATATAATTGAAATTAGCCTGTTCCACCAGATCCTTAAATCTTGATTTTGTGTTATTGTACACCCACCTGATATTGTTTTTTCACCCTCTAAGTCACAAAATGGATTGTAGACCCTCTCCACCCATCAGATCCACTCCCAACAGTTTGTTTTGGGAACCCAAGATGCTAACCCATCTGCTGAGAAAAAACTGAAAGTCATATTATAATTGTAAGGGTGGCTGATGAAAGCAGTTAGTTTCCTTTTTAAGCAGGTGTGATCAGCTTGAATTCTTATGACAACGTACTCTAATGGTTTTCACTTCAGGTACAAGACATTCAGCCAGCAGCCTGAGGAGGGTCCCTGTCTGCCTTGATAATGTATCCACTAAAACTCCACAGTTAGCAAAGGAGATTCATTCAGACCTGGTAGTAGCAGGATTCCTGTCTGGAATATTCTGTCATTTAAGGTAAAATTTAAGATTAAACTTAAATGTCATTTAACTTAAAACTTTGTAGGTATGTTCTACGCTCCCTGTCTGTTGCTTTTGCTTCTGTTTTTATGCTGGCTATACTTTTTCACTTAGTTCACTTAGCAAAATATAATACAGATTGTGCAACCAATTTACAAACAGTAGTTTTAGGAGATTTAAGCAAAGCCGATATTTGTAATTTTATTTTGAAAAGAATTCTTAATAAAATGTCAAACACGCACACAGGTTAATATGTCTGACTTCACAATACTTATTTGGCAAGAAAGACATTTAAAGAGAAATTGCAAACCCTGACATTCCTAACAGGATGGGAACAACTTAGCTTAGAGAAGGATGGGAAGAAAAGGAGAATATATTATTTTAATCTACTAAAATAGGAGGTAAGTATAAGGCACTAAAAGTAAAGTGAGGAAGCTGTCAAAAATAATGCCATGAATCATTTTTATTTCAATCAATCAATCTTTATTTATATAGCGCCATATCACAACAGAAGTCATCTCAAGGCACTTTTCACATAGAGCAGGTCAAGACCGTACTCTTTAATTTACAGAGACCCAACAATTCCCCCATGAGCAAGCACTTGGCGACAGCGGTAAGGAAAAACTCCCCTTTAACGGGTAGAAACCTCAAGCAGACCCCGGCTCTTGGTGGGCGGCCATCTGCTTTGACCGGTTGGGTTGAGAGAGAGAAAGAGAGAGGGAAAGGGGGAGGGGGGACAGAAGAAAAACAATGACAACAACAAACAACAACAAGCACAAGCAGCAACAGCCAGGGAAGGATGCCATCAGGACTGTGAAGGACCGCGAAGGTTCGGCCCGGGAGTCAGGTTTTTCTGTGAGATGAGAAAGCACAAAAAACTCCAGGGAAGAAGCAAAGTTAGTGACATGCATTGCTGTTACATGAATGCATACAGATGGAGAGGAGGAGGAGGAGAGAGGAGCTCAGTGCATCATGGGAAGTCCCCCAGTAGTCTAGGCCTATAGCAGCATAACTAAGGGCTGATCCAAGGCGAGCCTGGTCGGCCCTAACTATAAGCTTTATCAAAAAGGAAAGTTTTAAGCCTACTCTTAAACATAGAGAGGGTGTCTGCACCCCGGACTGAATCCGGTAGATGGTTCCATAGAAGAGGAGCCTGATAGCTGAAGGCTCTGTCTCCCATTCTACTTTTAAAGACTGTAGGGACCACCAGTAAGCCTGCATACTGGGAGCGCAGTGTTCTAGTGGGATAGTACGGTATTATGAGCTCTTCAAGATATGATGGTGCCTGACCATTAAGGGCTTTGTAAGTTAGGAGAAGGATTTTAAATTCTATTCTAGATTTTACAGGAAGCCAATGTAGTGAAGCTAAAATGGGAGAAATGTGGTCTCTTTTTCTAGTTTTAGTCAATACACGTGCAGCTGCGTTCTGGACCAGCTGGAGAGTCTTTAGAGACTTGTTAGGGCAGCCTGATAATAAGGAATTGCAATAATCCAGCCTAGAAGTAACAAATGCGTGAACTAGTTTTTCTGCATCTTTTAGGGACAGGATGTGCCTGATTTTTGTGATATTACGTAAGTGAAAAAAGGCAGTCCTTGAAATTTGATTTATGTGGGAGTTAAAGGACATATCCTGATCAAAGATAACTCCCAGATTCCTTACGGTGGTGCTGGAGGCCAGGGTAATGCCATCCAGAATAGCTTTATCATTAGATAATGTGTTTCTAAGGTGTTTAGGGCCAAGCACAATAACTTCAGTTTTATCTGAATTTAGTAGCAGAAAATTGCAGGTCATCCAGGTCTTTATGTCGTTAAGGCATGTTTGGAGTTTGTTTAACTGATTGGGTTCATCTGGCTTCATTGATAAATATAATTGGGTATCGTCTGCGTAAAAATGAAAATTTATGGAGTGTTTCCTAATAATATTACCTAAAGGAAGCATATATAAGGTGAATAGAATTGGTCCAAGTACAGAACCTTGTGGAACTCCGTGTCTAACTTTTGCCTTCACGGAGGATTCATCATTCACATGTACAAACTGAAATCGGTCTGATAAATAGGACTTAAACCAGGTTAATGCAGTTCCTTTAATGCCAATTAAATGTTCCAGTCTCTGCAAAAGGATTTGATGGTCAATTGTGTCAAATGCAGCACTAAGATCTAACAGGACAAGTATAGAGACAAATCCTTTGTCTGATGCAGTTAGGAGGTCATTTGTGACTTTCACCAGTGCTGTTTCTGTGCTATGATGCGCTCTAAATCCTGACTGAAAATCCTCAAATAAACTATTGTTATGTAGAAAGTCACATAACTGATTAGAGACTGCTTTCTCAAGGATCTTGGATAGAAATGGAAGGTTAGATATAGGTCTATAATTGGCTAAAACACCTGAATCAAGAGTAGGCTTCTTAAGAAGAGGTTTAATTACAGCTACTTTAAAGGACTGTGGTACATAGCCTGTTACTAAAGACAGATTGATCATATCTAGTAAAGAAGTGCTCACTAAGGGTAAGGCTTCCTTAAGCAGCCTAGTTGGGATGGGATCTAAGAGACAGGTTGATGGTTTAGCTGAACAAATCATTGAAGTCAGTTCAGACAAGTCTACTGGAGAAAAACAGTCCAAATATATGTCAGGATTTACTGCCGTTACCAAGGTTCCTGTGTTTGGGGAGAGAACGGTGCCTGTTGAGGCCAGGAGATGGTTAATTTTGTCTCTAATAGTTAGAATTTTATCATTAAAGAAGCTCATAAAGTCGTTACTACTGAGAGCTATAGGAATACATGGATCAGTAGAGTTATGACTCTTTGTCAGCCTGGCCAAGGTGCTGAAAAGGAACCTAGGGCAGTTTTTATTCTCTTCTATTAATGCTGAGTAATAGGCGGCTCTGGCATTACAGAGGGCCTTCCTATATGTTTTAAGACTATCTTGCCAGACTAAGCGAGAATCTTCTACTTTGGTGGAACGCCAAATCCTTTCCAATTTTCGCGATGTTTGCTTTAATTTGCGGGTTTGGGAGTTATACCATGGAGCTAACTTCTTACGTTTTATTATCTTCTTTTTTAAGGGGGCGATGGAGTCGAGTGTTTGTCTTAGTGAGCCTGCAGCACTATCAATAAGATTATCAATTTGGGAGGGACTAAAGTTAACATAAGAGTCCTCTGTAGTATTGAGACATGGCAGTGAATTCAGTATTGACGGAATTGCTTCCTTAAATTTATCTACAACACTATCAGATAGACATCTAGTGAGGACATTTTTATCTAATGGTGTGTAATCCAGTAATAGGAATTCAAAAGTTATTAAAAAATGATCTGATAAAATAGGATTTTGTGGAAAAATTATTAAATGTTCAATTTCAATCCCATAAGTTAGAACAAGGTCTAGGGTGTGGTTAAGACGGTGAGTGGGATTATTTACACACTGAGAGAAGCCAATTGAGTCTAATAATGAGAGAAATGCAGTGCTGAGACTGTCACTATCAACGTCCACATGAATATTAAAATCACCTACTATAATTACTTTATCTGTACTAAGGACTAAATACGACAAAAACTCTGAGAATTCAGATAGGAATTCAGAGTACGGGCCAGGGGGACGATACACTATAACAAATAGAACTGGCTGTAAAGTTTTCCAGTTTGGCTTGGAGAGACTAAGAACAAGGCTTTCGAATGAGTTATAATTAAATTTAGGTCTAGGGTTGATGATTAGGCTTGAGTTGAAAATGGCTGCAACTCCTCCTCCTCGGCCAGTGTCTCGAGGAATATGAGTATTAATATGACTGGGGGGAGTGGATTCATTAAGGCTGACATATTCTTCATGACACAGCCAGGTTTCAGTGAGACAAAATAAATCAATACGATGATCTGAAATTAAATCGTTTACTAAAACTGCTTTAGATGAAAGAGATCTAATGTTCAAGAGTCCACATTTAATTATCTTATTTTGTTGTACTATTGCAGCGGTGGTTTTAATTTTTACTAGATTTTCATGAATGACTCTTCTTTTATATACTTTGGATTTAATTGATTTATGTGGTCGGGGGACAGACACAGTCTCTATGTGGTTTTGGGTGGGTAACTGCTCTAATGGAAGCGCAGAGAAGCGTGTAGGACTGCAGCTCTGCCTCCTGGTCTCAACTCTGGGTTGTCATGGTTTTGGTTTACTAATAAACTTGGCCATATTTCTGGATATCAGAGCAGCTCCATCCAAAGTGGGATGTATGCCGTCTCTCCTAATCAGACCAGGTCTTCCCCAGAAAGTCTGCCAATTATCTATGAAGCCCACATCGTTTGCTGGACACCACCTCGACAACCAGCGGTTGAATTGTGACATGCGGCTATACATGTCATCACTGGTCAGATTAGGCAGCGGTCCAGAGAAAATTACGGAGTCCGACATTGTTTTAGCAAATGTACACACCGACTCAACATTAATTTTGGTGACTTCTGATTGGCGTAATCGGGAGTCGTTGCCGCCGACATGGATGACGATCGTACCATATTTACGCTTATTCTTAGCCAGCAGTTTTAAATTTGACTCAATGTCGCCCGCTCTGGCCCCAGGAATACATTTAACTATAGCTGCTGGTGTCGCTAACTTCACGTTTCTGACTATGGAGCTGCCAATAATCAGAGTTTGTTTCTCAGCGGGTGTGTCGCTGAGTGGGGAGAACCTGTTAGAAACATGAACTGGTTGGTGGTGAACCGTGGGCTTCTGCTTAGGGCTATGCTTCCTTCGGACAGTCACCCAGCCGCCCTGGCTTCCCGGCTGCTCGGGAGCTACCGGGGGAGTGGGAGCTACGCTAGGTCGGCCCGCACCGGATACTAGGGGCTGGCTAACTATATTAGCAGCTGATTGTTTTTCCATGGTGCGGAGCCGCGCTTCCAATTCACTAAGCCTTGCCTCCAGTGCTGCAAATAGACTACACTTATTACACTTATCACTATCACTAAAGGAGGCAGAGGAGTAACTGAACATTTGGCACACCGAGCAAGAGAGAGCAGGAGAACGAGAGGGAGAGAGAGAAGCCATCGCTAACTGCTTAGTTTGAGTTAGCTGCTAGTGCTAGCTGCAGAGCTAAAGTGACTAACAACTTGTGCGATTAGCGAGAAAAGTCGTTAAGAGAAAAGCGCTGAGAGTGCTTGTGTAAAACTAGCGAAAGTTTAAATATACAGCAGATATTAATCAACAGTAATGTGATATATATAGGAAAATCAACTGAGATGAGAGCAGCAACAACGCTATCAGTATACACAGTCGGCAACCGGAAATGATACAATACGCTTACCGTAGCACGTCAGCACCAGACAAACATCAGACCCTTTATCAATTATAACTTGGTAGAAAGTTGAGTAAACAGAAGAAACCTGAATGAAATCAATATTTGGTGTGAGCATGTTTAGGCCTTTAAAACAGCAGCAGTTCTCCTCAGTACAACTGCACACAGTTTTTCAGGTACATGGCAGGTCAGTTGTTCCTGCATCTTGAAAAAGTTGCTGAATTGTTGTTGATGAATTCTTCTGTGGATTTAGGTGAATCAACTGCTTCTGTCTCTTCATGTAATCCCAGACTGACTGCTGAATAAATTTGGGACCAATCAGACGCCTGTGTTGTATTATAGATCTAAACATCTAAAGTAACTAAAACCTTTGCACAGTACTGTACATTATGTACCCATACCTGGATACGTATACGTATGTTTTAAGGTATAGTAAGGCTAAGCAAAAATAAATTTCATAGAAATGTTCTGGGACATAAAAGATAGATCCATCAATGTATATAGAAAGTCAAATTGATATATAAGTAGGTGCTGGTATGCTTGTACATTGGTACATATGTACGTATATGTATACACCACCTGTGATTTAACATAAATTGTAAAAGTCCCCTTCCATTCAGAAATGTGTTTTTCTTCTTGTTCCTTCAGTTGGAGTATTTGAGGTTCTCTGTGTAGAATGATATATGAGCAGTTTGTTTTCACATTCACTTGCTCAAAGTGGAATGTTTTTCTGTGCTTAAACTTAAGTAAAGTACCTATGAGCACGATTTGTGACATCACAAGTAGTTTGGAGCCAATCGTGGTCCAGTATGCAACTTACTCATATGTGATATGGAAACTTGGAGCCCCCAGTGCACAAACACTAGGAGGAGACATCTCTTGTCCAGCATTTAATTTTTTTCTGAAAATAACGGTATTTGTATTTTCAGAGATTTTGGATTTTTTAATAAGGGAGAAGGAGTAATTTTTGATTTTAAGGCTTTTTAACAAGGTTGTTCAACGTTTTTGTGGAAAAACCAGATCAGACACTAATTATTAGTCAAAGCAGAGTATTTTTAAATGTCTTATAACATGTCTAGAGGGGATCTGTAAATTCTGTTTGTATTTTCATGATTCTTCCCATAATGGTTTGTATGAATGCCTGAGTGAAATTTTCAGGTTCCCTCCAATAGCCACTGACAGTCCCAATTCAGGGTTAAGTGAGTAAACCGATATTTATTCAATAGCAGCCAAGAACAGGACACTTCTGATTTTTTTGGAGTCACTCTCAGGCCATGTTCTTTAGTTGATGAGGCAGGAGGCCTGCAGGTTTTTCCCATGGGAACGTAAGAGTGTAATGCGGCCCAAGATAATGAATTAAGTCAAGGGTGTGTAGTTTGTCATAATTAAGCATAATTGAGAGTCTATTATTTATTTAGATATATTTGAGGTTAAGTGTCCTGTTTCAGTCAATAACCATTAGGGTGTAATGGAGAAAGGGTTCATGTAAACATCAGCTTCTCAGTTCTTTCCAGTTCACATACAGTGTACATGTAGGATCACAGGAACTCACCTCAGGATACATATACAGCTCGCCCTGTCACAAGAGAAAAATGCCCACATTAGCTGTTATAAAGAGGCTGAATGAATGCTGGTTTCCTGCAAACATAACAAGCAGAGACATGAAGGGATTATTACTGTCAGAGTAGTTTGGCAGCTGCCGTCACCCACCTATTTGGCACTCCTCTGCTGTATTTTTCAGAGTTCACTGGCAGTGAAAGAAGCTTTGGGAGATAGAGCCACCACTCTCCTAGTTGGCAGTGATTACTGAAACATCTCTTAAGAACATTCACAGACTGAAAGAAATGCTCAAAAGTACATTTTATATTTCTTCCAGTCCTCCATAATATTGAACTGTAATTAAATATCCACATAGTTTCAGTGTCACACAAATGACAGAGTACTGAGTTATTCAAATAAAGCCACATATTTTTCTTTTTAAATTTCAGTGTCTTTTCAGTGGCACAGAGTCAGATACTGAACTGTCTCAAGACCTGGACCAGAAGCTGTATTGACTTTATTCTTTTAAATAATGAATTGACTGCTCCATTTTAACATTATGTGCAACAGATTTTGTCAAAATATGTAGGATTAAAAAATATATGCATCCAAAATCCAAGAAGTGAAAATATATTTATTGTTGGGCTGAGCCTGACTGCATTGGATGTCAGTAGGATTTTTTTACGCAACTTGCTGTTCTTAATACTGCTCTTGTACTGGCTGCACCACCTTTCACTGCTTTAATTGTAATACATATAGGTGTAACACGCAGTGGTAATGTGGCTAGTTGATTAAACTCAAGATCACAATTATTTTCACATCATGCATACTCTGAGACACAATGACATGATTTTCCTGTCAAATGCATACCGTTTTGTTTTCAGCCTCCCACAAGGTCACTTCATTGAAGAGGAATTCTCAATTTTGTTCTCATATTTTTGAAATATTGGTTTTAATGTGTAGTCAAATCAACAGACACAAATATACATACTGTATAAATGGAAACATGTACAAATACATAAAATATCACAAAGCAATGATTATCAAGAACATAATAAATATAATAAAATATGTTTTAAAAGAAAGACAGAGTAGCTGGATTTCTTTAAATGAGGTGGAGTTGGTGCGCTCCAGTCTTTAAGAGTCATCTTCTTGGGAAAAACCCTGCCAATTGTTCAGTTTTCCTAGTATGAGAAAGGGAAAGGCTATCATTAGATATCACCACATTTACATAAATATAAATGTATTAAAATAAACAGATAAGTCTATATTAAATTTTGTTTTATTTTATTAAGCGTCTTCCCATCCTCAGAAGTCAGAACTTTTTTAAGTGCCAATACTTGTTTCAGTGCCAATACAACGTTTTGCAGTACAAGTGTTTCAATGCCAATGTTTTCTTTTTCAGTTCAGGTTTTGTTTTGAATGCCAAATTTTATTTTCGATGGCAAAATGTAAATGTCACTACTCTGGCCCCATAGAAAACAGTTCATATGAAAAGTAAATCACAGCCAACTATATTTACATAATTTCCATGCTGTGGCTTTATAAAAAGCAATAAAGCAGCATACGGTCATTTTTGGAATTTCATTGGCTATTTGGAGCGCCAGTCATCAGCAGAATCTGTTCCCATATGCTCGGTCTTTACACGAAAGAAGAGGGGCAGGCACCTCCTTCCAACGCGGACTCTCATTGGCTACTGTAGGCTGTGCACAGGACATGGAAGCTCTGGTTGGGTCAAGTGAGGTGTCAATCGAAAGTTCAGATTGCAGCCACCATTTTGATAGCAAGCTGTGACTAATGTTTACATGCTAATGTGAGTTATAATGGAGAATAAGTTGGAAGATTAGGACATCTGCTGGCTAATTTGAAATGATGCAACAGCTATTCGTGGATATTTATTGATGTAATAATGTGTTTTGGACTAAATATTTTACTGGATTGGATCAACAGGAGCTTTGCTAATGTAACAAGACTGTTCTTGTTGGAGTTGTATCAGTCAGTGGAGTAATATGAGGCTTCATAGGTGAGTAGCATTTTGTAATTGTTTGTTTGTTTGGTGGTGGTCTGACAGAGGTGCTGATTGTACCTGCTGTTGTTATCGTATCTTGAAATGGTTTGCATCAATTGAATCACAAGAATCTTAGCTTTCCAGATTTGTCACATGAGTACCCAAGGTTAAGGGGTTAAGAGGCACTGGATTATTTCCACGATATTATCATATATGTATTATTAACATGATATCAATATTTAATTTTTTAAATATCATGGTTATCGTCAATACCAATATATTGCAACATCCCTTGTAGAAATATTTCAAAAATGCAATCTATTTTAACTTTTAAGAGGCCATTTTACATGCCTTCATCTCATCATGACTGGATTATTGTAACAACCTTTTTACTTGCCCTAATCAAAAATCTGTTGATCAATTCCATTTCCATTTCCAATTTAACCAGAATCAAGAGACGTGATCACATCACTCCTGTTTTAGCCTCTTTACACTGGCTCCAAGTATGTTTTAGAATAGATTTTAAGTCTTACTGATTACTTTTAATCAGTAAGACTTAATGCTATTATTCTGACCTCCACTGTACAAGCCGATTAGTAGTTTGAGATCCTCTGTCAGAGGTCTTTTATCTGCTCCAGAGGCCATGCTAGTAGCCATTTTATCCCCTTGCAGTCCAGTGCCCTCACAGAATTGACGTGATGACAGAAGTCCATGAGGGTAGTGTGCAGGTCCAGAGGGTGCAATCGTAAGTATGGTATGATTTATTCATGTTGGTGGGAATGATTCCCAAGTACGCCAATTGGAGGTCACTAAAATTTGTTTTCTCTGGGCCTCTGCCTAATCTGACCAGAGATTACATGTATAGCTGCATGTCGTCATTCAACTGCTGGCTGTCTCGGTGGTGTCTAGCAAACAACATCGGCTTCATAGACAATTGGTGGACTTTCTTCGGAAGACCTGGTCTGATTAGGAGAGATGGCATATATCCCACTTTGGATGGAGCTGTTCTCATATCTAGAAATATGGCAGAGTTTATTAGCAGACCAAACCATGACAACCCAGAGACCAGGAGGCAGAGCTGCAGTCCTGCATGTTTCTCTGTGCTTCCATTAGAGCAGTTACCCACCCAAAACCCCATAGAACATATGTCTGTCCCCCGACCACTTAAATCAATTAAATCTAAGGTAAACAGAAGAGAATTCATTCATAAAAATCTAATAAAAATTAACAGCACCACTGCAATAGTACAACAAAATAGGAGAATTAAATGTGGAGTCTGAAACATTAGATCTCTGTCATCTAAAGCCGTATTAGGAAACCATCTAATCTCAGATTATCATATTGATAAACTCAAGCCTAATTATCAACTCTAGACCTTAATTTCATTATAACTCATTCATCTAAAGCCTTGGTCTTAGTCTCTCTCAGCCAACCTGGAAAACTTTACAGCCAATTCTATTTGTTGTAATATACCGTCCTCCTGGCCCGTACTCTGAATTTTTATCTGAATTCTCAGAGTTTTTATCAAACTTAGTCCTTAGCACAGATAAAGTAATTATAGTAGGTGATTTAATATTCATGTGGATGTCGAGAATAATAGTCTTAGCACTGCGTTTATCTCATTATTAGACTCAATTGGCTTCTCTCAGAGTGTAAATAAACCCACTCACTGTCTTAATCGCACCCTCGACCTTGTTCTGACTTACGACATCGAAATTGAACATGTAATAGTTTTTCCACAAAATCCTATTTTATCAGACCATTACTTAATAAATTTTGAATCCCTATTACTGGACTACACACCATTAGACAAAAATGTCTTAACTAGATGTCTATCTGATGCTGTGTGCGGTAGCTAAATTTAAGGAAGCAATTCCATCAGTATTGAACTCAATGCCATGTCTCAATACTACAGAGGACTCTTATGCTAATTTTAGTCCCTCTCAAAACTAATAATCTTGTTGATAGTGCCGCATGCTCAGTGCAAATAACACTCGACACCATCACCCCTTTCAAAAGGAAGATAATAAAACATAAACAGTTGCTCCATGGTATAACTCAGCAAACCTGCAAATTAAAGCAAACATTGCAAAAATTTAAAATGATTTGGCGTTCCACAAAACTGGAGGAATCTTGCTTAGTCTGGCAAGATAGTCTTAAAACATGTAGGAAGGCCCTCTGTAATGCCAGAGCCGCCTATTACTCAGCATTAATAGAGGAGAATAAAAACAGCCCTAGGTTCCTTTTCAGGCCAGGCTGAAAAAGAGTCATAACTCTATTGATCCATGTATTCCTCTAGCTCTCAGTAGTAATGACTTCTTTACTAGATATGATCAATCTCTCTTTAGTAACAGGCTATGTACCACAATCCTTTTAAAGTAGTGTAATTAAACCTCTTCTTAAGAAGCCTATTCTTGATTTTAGCCAACTACAGACCTATATCTAATCTTCCCTTTCTCTCTAAGATCCCTGAGAAAGCAGTTACCAATCAGTTTTGTGACTTTCTACATAACAGTAGTTTATTTCAGGATTTTCAGTCAGGATTTAGAGTGCATCACAGCACAGAGACAGCACTGGTGAAAGTTACAAATGATCTCATAACTGCATCGTACTTGTCTTGTTAGATCTTAGTGCGGCATTTGACACCATTGACCTTCACATCCTATTACAGAGGCTGGAACATTTAATTTGCATTAAAGGAACTGCATTAAGCTGGTTTAAATCCTATTTATCAGATCAATTTCAGTTTGTACATGTTAACGATGAATCCTCCATGCAAAAGTTAGACACGGAGTTCCAAAAGGTTCTGTGCTTGGATCAGTACTATTCACCTTATATATGCTTCCTTTAGATAATATTATTTGGAAACAGTCCATAAATTTTCATTGTTGTGCAGATGACACCCAATTATATTTATCAATGAAGCCAGATGAAACCAATCAGTTAACTAAACTCCTAGCATGCCTTAAAGACATAACGACCTGGATGACCTGCAATTTTCTGCTACTAAACTCAGACAAAACTGAAGTTATTGTGCTTGGCCCTAAACACCTTAGAAACACATTATCTAATGATATAGCTACTCTAGATGGCATTGCCCTGGCCTCCAGCGCCACCGTAAGGAATCTGGGAGTTATTCTTGATCAGGATATGTCCTTAAACTCCGACATAAAACAAATCTCAAGAATTGCCTTTTTCATCTACGTAACATCGCAAACATTGCAAAAATCAGGCACGTCATGTCTCAAAATGATGCAGAAAAACCACACAGTAAAAATAGTGTCAATTTAACTCTGAGAGAGTTGAATTTAACTCTGTTCTAGATAACATTTGGTCCCACTCGAAATTAGAGTAAAATTTACTCTTGGCCAGTGTTAACTTTTCAGAGTTAATTCTATTCAATTCAGTGTCAAAATTAACAATGAAATGTGTAAAAATATTTAACACTGTAGTTTGCTCACACTGTTCAGAGTAATATGATTAAACTTTTTAGAGCTAATTTTACTCCAATTTTAGTTTTAAAATGACACTCCAATGTGAATAATATTTAAATTTCATTTCTCTACAGTGTTATTTTTTACATCTAGGTCATATGATGCTATTTTACTGTGATGCTATACTGCTGTGTTCTAACCTATTAAATGTAAATAAACACAAACATACAAGATCACAGTAACAGCATTTATTGAATCTTGCCATACTTATCAGAACTGACTCAATCTGGTAAAAAAGAGGCATTTCAGATTCAACTTTGCCACAAATAACCAGATGTGGGCGGTAAACAAACTCATTGTGTTTAGCCCAATTCACTTTCATAACTTGAACACTACTGGGCACTTGCATTGCCATGGCAATTCCAGAACCTCCTTTTACCATTTCTAAAGACACCATTTTTCCTGGACCAATGTCTAACCGACTAAAGGTTATTGAAGATTGCCAAACGTATGTCATATGATTCTGGTGTTTTTTGGCTAGTGTTTTGGTGATATTTTTAAATGACTTGAGCTGTTTCTTAAAAAAAAATGTGTTTACCTTCATAGTGCATGCACCAACTATGAAGTACAGGTCCTATTTTCTGGATGCAGCGAGGATAATGGATATGAAAATGGTGCTTTGGTAAAAGTTTTTCTGGGGATACAACATCTTGAAAAGTTTGTGGTGTTCCACAATCAAATGTTTTAAATATACACAGAGATCTTGAGAGAACATGGGAGAAAATACAATGTTTACAGTTTGTTGTAATAGAAGAAATTGGCCGCAGTGTTGGTCAGTAGAGCTTACCAAATCTCCAAACATGAGCGGAACATTCCTCAACAAGCACCATGACTGAGCTGCATTCAGTCCCAGATCATTACTCTCTCCACCTAAATTCACAGTCACTGGCCTACTGTTTCTCTCAATGACGCCATAATCAAAACTTTGTATTCTCGAATTCAGCTCCCCCAATGTAACATGTTGTTCTTTAAAATACACAAACAATAACTTCAATTCGTATTGGGCCACCCCTTCCAAAATGTCATGCATCACATCAACTGAGAAGTTCTAAGTTGTGCAAAAATATGTCAATGAATTCAATAAGCATGAACTCTTCACACCAAAAACGTAAGGAAGAAATGGATTACGAGCCATTTCTTGACAGTGAGCAGTGTGGGTGTCTTTGGTGCGCAACACTATTTTGGAAGAATCTTCAGAGAATTCTGTTTGAAAGTCATCTTTTTCAGCAAAACAAAACCTGCAACAGTACCTTGCACTGAAAGACTCCACCAGACCAAACAAACTATGTAAACCTAAACTATCACCTGTAACCTGTATCACACTGCCATGAACATGACCACCATATAGTGGAATTTCAATACCATCAGTCTCTAACACTTTAATGTCTCGAACAATAGGAGCAAGAATTTCACTAAAACTGTAACGTTTAAGATCTTGTGCATGAAATAGGGCACACAGCTGTATGTTTGCCAAAAGAGAATTCCATTTTGGAGAGAAGTCCCTTAAGGTAAAATATATTGCACCCAATTCATGAATACCTCGCTTGGAACCGAGAGGATTTGCAACCTTGAAGTCATCATAGAACATCTGGATCTGCACTGTGTGCTTTTCAGTTGAAAACAGAGGGTGAGTCTTAAATAAAGATCCATCACAAATATCTCTGAGTCTTGAGTCATCAGTGGCTTTTTCAACATTTCTGTGATATGCTGACTTTTAAATATTGACTGCAAAGTAGATAAAATTGGAGCATACATGAATTTATCTTGAACAACTACCTGATCATATGTTCCAGTTTTTTTTATTTCGCCTTGTGTCAAATCTTGAGCCAATTACACATTCAACTAGTTATACAGTTTCCCACTTGTCTGATAAAAATTTTGATCACTTGTATTCTGAATTAAGAACTGTGAAAGGATTCTCTAACTCCTCAAAACATGCTTCAACTTTCTTGCACATTTCAGTTTCTCTTTCATCACTAAATACACGCTTAATGACAATTTCTTTAGCATGTTGCTGGATATCTTGAACAATCTCTTCCATGGAAATCACAACAAAATTCACTACACTTTGGCCCACACCTTCTGCCTTTAGATCAGAAATTACAGCTGCACAACTATTTACAAGGTCTGCTGAAGATAATTCTAACTCAGGCTCTAAATATTCAGACGACACGTCAGTAATGCCACATCAGTGGCATTACTTGTATCAAGAACACTTTGACGAGGTGAAAAATCACCTTCTTTTACAGAATCAAATGAACCGCTTACATGGCACTTGTTCAGATGCTTTCTAAAGCCAGAAAAGCTACCAAAAGAACGTGAGCATCCCACTTGGCCACATTTAAGATAAAGAGTCTTTCTAGCACAGAGACCATGAATTACCTTAAGGTGCTTTATAAGGCTGTTTGGTCCACCATGGTCACTTTTGCAAAGAAAACACTGCATTGTTTGAATTCACGTGGGTACTAACATACCATTCTTGCTCGCAACTCTGCAACTCTGGGGTTTGTAGGAAAGTGAAGAAATTGGTCAGTGAAGAACTGTAGGATGTACCGAAGACATAACGGGCCTTAAAGAGTTCGTCAAGGGCTCCGACTGAACCTGTCGCCTTACATGGAAGGGCATGTTTGTCAATAACAATGAAGAAGGTGTGAACGCTGCTTCTTGTGGTTCCCTGAGTGAGGAGGTAGGGCTGACTGCTTTGGATGATGTTGTTCAGATGCTGCTGTACACTGGTTCCAGCCTACAACAAAACACATTCATCATCAGTATTTAGTGACCAACCTCTGACAACAGATCAGATCACCTCAAACTGTGCATGAAATTGAGGTGATGGAAAGTATATTTTAAACAACCATTCAGCGTACCCTTTGGAATTTGATGAGGTGATCTACAGCCTGAGCTACAGACATCTTTCCTGGCCTCTTTCATCCGTGTGCAGATGGTGGCAGGAGATGTAGCAGCAGCAGGAGAGCAGACATGTCACTGTCCCAGCCTACAGATCAACAAACATCAGGTTAACATTATGCTATAAATACATTAAATTGGTACAATTACCTATATAACTAAAAATGGTGATTAAAACCATACCATTCTTAACCTTCAGCAGCTGACTCAGCATTGTGCATTAACCCCAGGAGCTCTGTGGTGGGTACCAGTCCATGGCTTTCCTTTACCACTTTAGCTCTGTGGGCCACCTTTCCAAGAATTTGTGGGCAGTGAACTCACCAAACAGGAGTCTGAAATCTTGTTCTATCTGTAAAGCAAAAATACAGTGCATATAAACCAGTAATGAGTGACACTGCATGCTGCATGGGATATTTCAGTGATTCAACTACTGAAGATTTCTTACCAGTCCCAGTGTGTCCAGAAACCACGGGAAGACTGAGAAGACATCTGCTGCTTTCTTTTCATCGTTGACCATTGAATGACGATAGATGAAGGTAGCTTTCATCTTCTCACAGACAGTGTCTTCAACAGCAGAGTGTTTCAAAACAGCAATAGCTGCTTCCACATCCTCATCAGATAACACTTTCTCAGCAGTGAAGGGTCTGGATCGACCATGGCCTGGCCCACCAACTTAAGACCAAACACAATTTTATTGACTCCTTCATACAGATTTCATCAATATCATATGTAAATGATAAGTAAACTTACTCTTGGGAGATTTGCTAACTGAGGCACCTCTGCAGTTTTTCTTTGAATGGTCTTCAACTGCCATGCAAGGTACTCCGAATCGCTCTCTCTGGATCATAGTAATGTTCCTATGTAATTAAATACATGCAGACTGACTATGCAATCAACATGTCTAAGGGCAATTATGTGTTTTAATGTTGCAAGGACCCTTTTACTTACATATCCATGTTGTGAATATGGGTCTTCCAGATATGGGAACAGAGCATACATCACTCTGACACTTAGACACGTGGGGGGGATGTTCTAATGTAAGAATTCAGTGATGATGTTCACTCAATTGGCATTGGACAACACAATTAAAAAAAATCCAATACTAACAATGTTTCTTCATAGCCTACATGTATGATTCTTACCCATGTGTTTCTGTCATGTCAGCAGCAAGTATGTTTATCATCCGTCTTCTGGTAGCATCTGTCAGAGATTTGGTTTTTGCATACTCTTGCATGATGTGGTCACCGCCGGGCTTTGTTGTTAGGATTTCTTCAATCATCTTAAATGGAAATAAAATATGCAGTCAGAAAATTAGAGAAACAGATCATTTTTTCTCCCATTTTAGCTTTGCTGCATTGGCTTCCTGTAAAATCCAGAATAGAATTTAAAATCCTTCTCCTCACTTACAAAGCCCTTAATGGTCAGGCGCCATCATATCTTAAAGAGCTCATAGTACCCTGCTCTGCTCCCAGAATGCAGGCTTACTTGTGGTTCCTACAGTCTCCAAAAGTAGAATGGGAAGCAGAGCCTTCAACTATCAGGCTCCTCTCATGTGGAACCATCTTCCAGATTCGGTCCGGGGGGCAGACAACCTCTCTACGTTTAAAAGTAGGCTTTAAACTTTCCTCCTTTTTGATAAAGCTTATAGTTAGGGCCGGCCAGGCTTTCCTTGTATTAGCCCTTAGTTATGTTGCTATAGGCCTAGACTGCAAGGGGACTTCCCATGATGCACTGAGCTTCTCTCTTCTCCTCCTCTCCATCTGTATGCATTCATGTACCATTAATACATGTTACTACATGTTACTTGACTTCATCCCTAGAGTTTTTGTGCTTTCTCATCTCACAGGAAAATCCTGAATCCGAGGGTCCTGTGGGTGTCCTGCCTTGACATCTTCTCCAGCTATTATTGCTTGTATTATTACTAGTCATATCAATATTATTATTATAATTATTATAATTATAATTATTATTATTATTATCATCGTTGTTACTGTATTATTATTGTTATTATGCTTCTCTGTGTCGTCCCCCCCCCCCTTCTTTCCCCCTCAACCCAACCTGTCCCGCACGTAGAACCCGGTTCTGCTTGAGGTTTCTTCCCATTAAAGGGGAGTTTTTCCTTGCTGCTGTCATCAAGGACTTGCTCATGGGGGAATTGTTGGATCTCTGTAATTAAAAAGTACAGTCTTGACCTGCGCTATGTGAAAAGTGCCCTGAGATAACTTTTGTTATGATTTGGCGCTAGATAGATAAAATTGAATTGAAATGAATATCTGGATTCAGCCTATTTTGAATCAAAGTACTGCAAAGACGAAGAAACAAACACGTCTATTGTAAAAGAAAGACAACAACTTTATAATAATTTTATTCAGCTTGCTTGATCTTGACAAATTATTCGAGGGGATGAAAGTACCATGGATCGACCAGCCCAGGTCTCTTACTGTGTATTTTCGTTAAGATACATGCAACTGAATTACATGTGATATAGGCCTACTCTGATTTCATTAAATGTATAAATTTTTAAATCTGTGCCACCAGCCCCGACCTCACCCATCAAAGGTATATTTGGTTTTGAATTACATTAATATTTCACTTAATTAAAGCAGCCTACTTAAAAAATTCGGGGCAAGATATCAAATCCGTGGACTCTCCAGTAGGCTGCGCTGTGCCCGCGCACTACCGCGCGCGACTAGTCCCCGTCGTGTGCGCGCAGCTCCAGCAGCAGCAGCAGCAGCAGCAGCGATAGTGTAGGAGAGGAGCGGAGCGGACACTCGGTGAACACTCAGCTAGTCTCTGAGCAGCTCTGCTGGTGTGGATGGTATGACGGAGTAGGACGGACTTTTTCACCTGAATATTCTGCAGCATGGCCGGGTGAGTCCAGCGGGTAGTGCCGCAGTCCTAGCTGATATATGGCCACAAAGTTAGATGCGTGCGGACAAACGAGCGGTGTGAATGCGGGGAATGGGTTTCCACAGTCGGTGTTGCGTTTTCTTCTTTTTTTATCTGCTAGACTGAGTGGGACGATATGGCTGACCTGAGCTATGTAACATCTGCTATAATACTATTGTTTGTGATGATGATGTGCTGCTGTGTGGCTCCACGCAGCTCCGAGTGGTAGCAAACAGTGTGTGGGGGGAAAACAGTTGAGCGGTTACTGCTGATGAACAGCGAGCTGCGCGGCTTCAGCTGCATGGGACAACTGAGAGTCCGGACCTGCTGCAGCCATCCGGACCTCATCGCTGTGTAGCTGTCATTGCTTTCTCCTTGCATTACAACCTGCATTATGAAATAGAATTTGGTATCATCATTGTCAGTTGTGCATTAATAGAAACGTTTAGCTTCATCCATGTTATGAATTTTCCACAGATGCATGTGCATCTCTGTTATCGAGCATCAGATGCAGCAACTTAAATATCTGCTTTTGACAAAAAAGCCTCATAGAGCAGGCCTATCCTGCGCAGTTATGTTAATTACCTCCATAACACTGTAGCCTACAGTGGCACATCCACTGCCACAACTGGAAAGCCCTAAGACTGAAATAAAGAAATCATAATTAGTGTACCATTTCATCAGCTGGAAGCCTGGGAGCACTTGGAGAGGAAAAAAATCCTTGAATCTTCTTTGTCCTGCAGGGTGAATGTGATGGCAGTGCAGACATGCCTGAGTTTAGAGGTGCATGTGTGTGTTGCTGCAGACAGACAGATGGAAGCAACAACGGGCTGAATGTCTGAAATGTCCTACGGGCCTTCAGTGGAAACAAGTGTGTATTGTGCATGTACGTGTGTGTGTGTGTGTGTGTGTGTGTGTGCGCGCGCGCGTGTGTGCGTGCGTGCCTACATGTGTGTAAAAAGGGAGGCTGCATCGTGAAGGTTACTACCAGTCACTGAAGGGCTGCTCTGTCAGGGTGGAGTCATTTTTATTGTGAGGTTTCTGCAAAAGCCATCAGGATACAGGAGACAATGATTTCAGATTAGACTGAAGGGGACATTTTGCCAGTGTCAACCTGTTTACCACACACACACACTAATGCACAAGCACACATATAACTATGCACATACATTTGCTACTGTGTGTGTGTATGCATGCTTCCTCCTCTCACCTTTCAGCAAGCAGGAAGGCAGGCGGTCGGCCAAACAACTACACAGCTGTCCTTTCACTTTATGTGCCGGCCTCCTCCTCCTCATTTCTTCCCCCAACACCTCCTCCTCCTCATCACCTCTTATCCCTACACCTTCTTCTCTTTACACCTGTTGTATACTAGAATAATAATGATTAAATCTGCAAGCAGCGATGATTGGGCCCTCACACCTTCATGCACGTTGGGGCCCACCGCAGTTGAAGTGCTGTTATTGCAGGGCAACATAATGCAGAAATACATTCACCATAGGGCAACTGACATAGATATACATTTTCATGAACATTGCATGTAGGAGATAACTATCACTTCTACATTATTATTATTATTATTATTACTATTACTATTATTAATAATAATTATTAATAATAATAATGATAATGATAATAATAATAATAATAATCAAAGCTGCAAGCAGCAGTGAATGGGCCCTCGCAACTTGCGTGTGTTGGAGAGAGCGGTAGCCGTGGTATCACTATTGGAGATCTGTTGACAGTTCTGAATTGTCAGGATCATCGGACATTGTGTGAATGGGTAAAATATTATTTCCTGTGTGCAGTATGTGGTGCCGGAGATGACTCATTAGAAACTGTGTATATGAACTATGTGCTAATTAGGCTTCACTTCCTAGACAATACTACATATGTGAAATATTATTGCAGCAATACATTTACCAGAGGGTAACTGACATGGATATACATTTTCATGAATATTGGACATTGCATGTAGGACATAACTATCACTTCCTGTGTCCACTATGTGGTGCTAAAGAACACTCACTAATTAGATGTCATGTTGCTCTATATCATGTGTAGACCACACCATGTAAATTTCATGTAAATTGGATGATGTCTGTCACATATGGGTGACTTTTTGTTGTCAGTAGGGGGCGCTATGACTTTGGCCCAATATTAACATGTAGATCTGTTCAGGCCTGGACTCTCATCAAACATGAGAAATTTGGGGCAGATTGGACAATGTAAAGTGGAGTTACAACAACTTCTTGTTTAATGCCCTGAGAACCCCCAACGAGAGCCCCCGCCAGGCCAAAAAAAATTTTTTTAAATGTCAAAAATAACACCAAATAGTCATTCATTCGCAAATCAATAGCATTTGGGAGCCTCTGAGCAGCGCTGTCTCGAAACGTGAGTTAACGTCTTTGTTGTTGCCTGGGAAACTGCAGGTAGCGTAACTCCTTATAAGGAAGAGGGCAGAGCGTAAGCGAGTGAGTGGTTAAGCGAGAGAACGAGCAGCAGAAAAATAACGGTGAATGTGACAGGAGCAGAGGAAAGGTTGGTAGTAAGTTGTCAGTCTGGCAGTAAATGTACAGTACAGACTACAGTGTGTCAGTTAATAAATGCTGCAGCTTGTCTAGACCATGAAAAGTCACATCTGTTGTTTAACCAACTGCTGGAAAAGTGAAGGGGTTAGCTCCAAAGTTAGCAACAATGGGTTAACCTAGCCTGACGACTCTAAACAGATAAATAGAAAACGGAGAAATGTGTAGCTGCCTGCTTCTCCCCCCCCCCCCCCCACCCCTCCTCCCCCCCAATAAAACCCCCCAAAACATCGAGAGTAGGAGATACAGACAGGTGACAAATTAAAGGAAAAACCAACATAAGGTGTTAGGCCACCATGTGCCACCATAGCTGTTTCAATGCGCCTTGAGAATGTTTCTACAAGTCTGTGGAACTCTACTGGAGGGATGAACACCATTCTTCCAAAAGATATTCCCTCATTTGATGTTTTGATGGTGGTGGTGGACAGTGCTGTCTAATGTGTCGGTCCAAAATCTCCCCGAGGTTTTCAATTGGGTTGAGATCTGGTGACTGCAAAAGCCATAGCATATGATTCACATCATTTTCTTACTCATCAAAGCATGACCCCTCGTGCCATATGGATAGGGGCATTGTCATCCTGGAAGAGACCACTCCTATCAAGATTAAGATGTTTCATCATAGGATTAAGGTGATCACTCAGAACAACTTTGTATTGATTTGCAGTAACCATTCCCTCTAAAGGGACAAGTGGACCATGCCAGCAAAACCCTCCCTCACAGCATAACAGCCCCTGGATCTGCCACTGTACTGGTCAAGCATTCAGACCTGTACCAGTTTTTCTTTTAATTTGTCACCCGTCTGTAACTATTGCTTTCTGTGCCCACTATGTGGCGCTAGAGAACAACCACTAACTATGCATCATGTTACTGTATATCGTGTAGACCACGCCATGTAAATTTAATATAAATCGGATGATATTTGTCACATAAAGCTGACTTCCTGTTGTCAGTGGGTGGCACTATGACTATGGCTAAATATTGACATGTAGATGTGTTCAGACCTGGACTCTTATCAGTCATGAGAAATTAGGGGTAGATTGGATGATGTAAAGTGGGGTTACAACAACTTCCTGTTTAATGTCCTAAACATGTTTTGGACAAAATTGTCCGGCATGCCACGCCAAGGGTGTTCCATGAAAACTAAAAAGCCTTGCAATTTAGCATTACAAAGGTGTTTAGATGTAACCTACCAAACTTGAGACTGCTCACCTTAAATCTTTAGGAGCAGTTTCTTAAAATACAACAATTGTCAATGGCTTCACTTGCCAAAAAAAGGCAAAGTAGATTCAAAATGGCTGACTTCCTGTTGGACTTAGTGTATGGCTCCAAGAGCCTTTTTTTAAAGTCTGGAGATGTTATATTAGCCTACACAATTTCATACACCTACCTCAAATTTAAATGTGGGAGCTTTGACTTTGACATTTTCTAGGGGGCGCCCTTGAGCCATTTTGCCACATGCATGCCCAAGACGCATATTAGATATCAAGACGATCTCAAAACTGCAAAAAAGTGATTAGGTGCCCAAGCCCAATTGTGATACTGATTGAAATATATTTACTAGTTTGAACATAGGTGCAAAGTGTCATGAGTTTTTGCGTATCATAAAGGCCTCAAACGTTTGTAAAATGAAAATTGATGCACAAAATTCAAAATGGCTGATTGCGTGTCCGATGAAAAAAATTCAAAAGATATATTCTATGACAAGAATGATGAGAGCAATGAACTCACCAAATTTCATGAACACCCATGCAACTTTATCCCACACTGTGCATTGGAGACAGATGTGGAATTGCAACTGGAGGTCTATTGACACGGCTCTGAATTTTCAGGATAATTGGACATTGTATGAATGGGTAAATTATTATTTCCTGTGTGCAGTATGTGGCGCAAATAAAATCTTGGTTGACTGAAATCGTACATAATTTTCAACTTATCGATTAGTCGCGGGGGCGCTGAATTAAAAATTGTTGGATGTTATGGATGATGTTACAGAGTGAACTCTGCAGCCACACAGTTCTCTATTCTCTATTTCTCTGTTTAGCATCTTCAGGCTAGGCTAACCCATTGTTGATAATTTTGGAGCTAACCCCCTTCACTTTTCCAGCACTTGGGGAAACAACAGAAGTGACTTTTCTTGGTCTTGAGAAGCTGCAGCATTTATTAACTGACACACTGTACATTTACTGCCCCTACAGTGAGGGGTCAAGAATTCAGGCCTTAGAGGGAAGGGTCACTGCATATCAATACAGAGTTGTTCTGAGTGATCATCTTTATCCTGTGATGAAACATTTCTATCCTGATTGGAGTGGTCTCTTCCTATAATAATGTGTAAGTGAGTGAATAGTTAAGGGAGAGAGCAAGTGGCAGAAAAGTGACGGTGAATGCGAGCGGAGCAGAGGAAAAGGTTAGCAGTAAGTTGTCAATCTGGCAGTAAATGTATAGAACAGACTGCAGTGTGTCAGTTAGGCTAATAAATGCTGCAGTCTCTCAAGACCAAGAAAAGTCTCATCTGGTTGCTCATCTGGCCCCGAAGTTAGCAACAATGGGTTAGCCTAACCTGACAGTACTAAACAGAGAAATAGAAAACAGAGAAATGGGTGGCTGCTAAGACCCCCCTTCCCCTCCTCCCCGCTGCCAGGCCAAGGCAGTCAACCTGGGGGAAACACAGTTAAAAAAAAAGACATTGTGGCTTTCGGAGAAGTTTGTATTGAAACTACTTTCTGACCAACAGTCAACAGGTGCAGTGACTTCACACATTTTGCTACTGGCTAATTAGGCTATTTATATGGTGTGACTGCAGGGATAACAGAGGGGCCAACCATCTTGGTATAATTTGTGAATGCTCCCAAGCCGGAATAATGAGGTTTTTCTGTTCATCCTTCTCTGCAGGCATTGCATGAATGCAGCATTTGCATCTCTAGCTAACAGGTAACTAAGGCTTTTGATTTATTAACAAGCTTTAGAGTTGTCGGCTGTTTGTAGGATAGCTTTTCATATTTTTTGCACTTTTAATGGAGCATGGCTAACAAGTTTCCCCCTGCTTCTAGTCTTTGTGCTAAGCTAGGCTAAACACGTCCTGGACTTATCTATGCCTATACTCGACAAACAAATGAAAGTGATATCTCCTCATCTGACTCTACCAAAATGTTGGACTTCTCTGCTATAATGATGTTTTCACATCTGTTTGTTTCAACACTTAATCAAAATTATATGAGACTGACCCTGAGTTAAATATTCAAACTGTAGACATCTTTCCATCAAACATGCTAATCACATTCATGCTTGTGGATGACTTTTTCACATGTCGCCAAAATTTGGCCTGACACATCTGCTGTCTTTGGAAATGCTGAGCTTTGCACTTAAAATCAGGCTCTGTATGTTTGAGCAGTGCTCTGCTCGACACGAGAACCCACTGTTAGATAGGCTCTCCATTTGTCTGATAGACATTACAGTATGTTGTGAGGTGAGTCTTGTGGCAGCACCTCTGTGCAGCCTACAGTATCTGTATCCTGACTACATTACTGCAGATAGCATGTGCATGAAATTTTGCAGTGGAGCTGCTGCATGGCCACTGCCTGCAGTGGCTGACCTCCCTGCCGGGCACAATGACCTCCACATGGAGGAGGAGGGAGGAGGGGGAGGAGGAGATGGAGGCCCTCCCTCCGTTGGTTTTGTTCTCCTTCTCCCTGAGCGCCTCACTCCACAGGCTGCCTGCTTGGAAATGGCATCGTTGCAACCCCTCCTCCTGCTCCTCCACCCTCCCCCTCACTTTTTCTTCATCTCTGGGGTCCCGAGGGCTTTGTGAGCGTCTGTTCGTGGCAAATGCCAGCACTCTGCAGGGCCCCCTCCCTCCCCTCCTCCCTTTCTCCCTCCCTGTGCGTGTGTATGACAGAGAGAGAGAGAGTTGGGGGATTTCTTTGGTTTCCCTCTTCATCCATGCTGGGGGGGGGGGGGGTAGAGGCTGATGAGTGCTGTGAACTGGTGTTTCTTCCCCAGTGTTTATGCAATTGGCTGGTGTGTGTTGGAGTGTGTGTGTGTGCACGGGCCTGCTATTGTTCTCAGCGACTGCTGGAATGCTGTTGAATGGTGGTTGTGTCAGCCTAGATGCCCAGCAGTATTGTCTGTATTTGTTATTTTCGTCTGTGTATGGTCCATTTTTGCCTCTCATGTATGTAACCGCCTCATCTCACCGTCACACCACCTCTCTGCTCTTAGCATGCTGTCTGCATGTGGACAAAGAGTTTAGTAGATGTCAAGGTGCTGTATCAGTTTACCATCAATAAATCATCTCCACATTAATTTTGAATCATGAGCATGAGATCATTGTCTTGAAAACTGCTGGCAGTAGACTCTAGTGGCTTCTACACTGCAGGTCAGATTTAGAGGGAAATCTACTTATATGGTACAAAATGGGGAGAGCTGAAAATAGGGCTGGGCAATAAAACGGTAACAGTAATTATCTCAGTATAATTTTCCTCGATAGAAATGTAACAAATGTTGGATAAATATTTGATATAATTAAACTGAGAGGGAGAGAGAGAAGCCAGTGTAGGGGCTACGCTTGGTCGGCTTTGCTGAGCTGCACTTGTTTTTCATGCATCATTTTTCTATCAGGATATTTATTTTGTTAAGGAAAAAGGACAGGACAAGGATTTCACTTCATTTTACTCATGCATATTTTGATGTTGAAAAAAAAGGTTTTATCATTATAATTGTTTTGAATGTTCTACCTCAGATTTGTGAAATGTTTGCTGTTGGCAAGTGTTTGTCATGTTCTGACCATGAAGAATAGTTTCATTATTGATATTGATTGATAGGAAAATTTGATCATGATAACATTTTTGGCCATAGCGCTCAGCCCTAGCTGAAGAAGTGAGACTTGAGCCTTGAGTTGGACTTAAGTCACAGAAATTAGGTTTGGATTCACTTAACTTAACTTGAGACTCGACTTGAGGATTCAAAAGCCAAAACTTGAATAGATGAAACCTCAAAATGATGAGATAATGTACCACCTCAACTAGAGCTGCACCATATTGGAAAAAACTGACATTGCGGTAACTTTTTTTTCTGCAATATACATTGTGATATGAAAAAATACAGAAAATTTCACCAGATACATACAGTGTGTTATTCATGTACAGATATACAATTAATAATCATCATTTTCATCATTTGGGTAAAAGTGTATCCTCTTCTAACAAAACAAACTCCCACTCCCACTTCTACCACACTTGGTTCCCTCTGCCACCCTTCCAGAAATCAACTTGGACTCCTCCACTTTCAGTTTTCAGTATGAGACTCTTGACACTGGCATAAACAAGTGGAGAGAGAGGAGGCAGAGCGGTATTTGGGAAAAACAACACGTTTCTTAACACACTTTACAAATGGACTTGTTTGTCACAGTTGTGTTATTTACATGTAATCTACTATTTCTAACGATGTTCAAATGCATGCTGAATCTGCATGCAGGAAGATTAACATGCCTCCCGGCATTGGCTGAGGATGGTAACACTCTCAAACTCAAGCAGCGAACAGATTGACCTATATGCCAGCCAGATGGAGGTACAGATCTGGATACTGCATGTTTTTGTGTGTGTTGTGTATGTTAAGCATTTCTTACATTAATACACAGACCAGCCCTGTGACAGTAACTTTTTAACCTTTAACCAGCACCAGGACGAGGTGCTGCTGATAACAGGAATACACACATTCAAAAGTGGCCTGGCGTAACTTACCACCTGACTCTAACATCCAATCAGCATTATCTGTGACAGTATTCCATGCATGTTTACAGGTGAGTGATACGCAGATACTCTGCATGCACAGTGATCAGTTCGCCATGTGCTCCGGGGAAGGGGTCCGTTTATAAAACAGGCAGCACTTACTTTCAGGTTGTGGTAGGTGACTAGTGGGGCCTGCTGTCCAAGAACCCTTAAATCAGACTAAATGATGTAATATCAGACGGACTTTTTTTTGTAGATTAGTCATGGAAAATGAAAACCTTTGTTAGTTTTCTTTTTGTATCAATCAGCAAAAAAGTTGTTGCATGACATATTTGCCTTAGTTGACATTATTGCACGTCCTGCAATGTGACCATTGCACACACGCACATCACAATGTCAGTGCTGAAACAATATATCGTGCAGCCTTAACCTCAACCATTAACAAAAATTCTGATTCCTTATTGTCTAATTAAAAGGCAACACACACCAGCAGGGTATGATGCTACCCTTGCTTAAGCGTCTAGATACCACAGAGCTTTTCATAAGCGCTGGCTGCCGGCCAAACAGCCGACTACTCAAAGTCCAGCCGGCTACTTTAATATATGAATTTTTGATTCAAATGAAATAGTTATGATTAACAAGTTACAATTCGCCATGCGTGTACATTTAAGACCACTAGCCTCTGCTTCAAAACAATGCAAATGTTAGTTTGTTTTACAGAGCAGTACATAAGCTAGATAAGACAGGATTAAAAACATGTTTCCCCTTAAAATAACCTTGTTTATTTTCGTTGAATAAGAGTGCATTTATGTCTCTAGTAAAACAATACATTAACCATCATTGTGGCATGTCTTGATAAACCTTACAATGAAAGTGTCAATAAAAAAATAAGGTCTAATGATTCTTAATTACAAAAGTTCTGTTCTATCACTAAAATTAGTCAGCAGTCCCCAATGTTCGCACTGACTCAGGTGGGATCATTTTTCTGTTTGTGTGGCTGAAAATGAGAAGAATTGAAATGATGGTGTCAGGAAGTGGAAGCAGTCTCATCTGGTCTCAGATGTTATGATGAACTGCATGTTAAGCTGTCATGGCTGTTGCATGGCCGCGAGCATTTTTAACCTCTGCTTGCACTAATGACGCTTTCACCATTTTTTCTTTCACTTCATTTTCACTCTGGTGTTTTGCTACAGGCTCAGCTGTTTGCTAACATTTAGTGTGAGCACACGATGGCATGAGTGACACGCACAGTCACTGAGTAGCTACACAAATGTTTCACTACACACAGTCAGGTGTGACCTTGAGTGAACTGCTTTTACATTGGTTTCCGGAGCTCAGTAGCCAATTAGCTGGCTCATGAGCCGGTTTGACCAATTAATGTCATAAGCAACACTGTTTCAGGGGTAGTTTGACATCACACCTACACACCATGTGTTATCCTGCGATAGAAGCTGTTAATTACCTGTACAGTTCATGCACAGTATGGTGTTTTTGTCCCTGCTGAGTCCCAACACCCATCTCTTCACATGCAGTGTATGTAAGCTGAAATTGTGTCATTTTTACAGAATGTGTGCTGGTGCTCCTTGGTTATTTGGGTTATTCTGAGCAAAAATCAAGCCAGAATAGTTATCCTGTACCTGCACTGTCCAAACAGCCTGCACACCCTGCCTCTCCAACACCAGGACTCACCCGACCACGAGCCAAACCTGGAAAGGAAGCTCGGCGTCCACCAGTTTCAAATTAATTACTGCATTGGCCATTAAAAGGAGCCTCTTTTCTATGACAACTGTCTAATCAGCTAGCAGAATAATTCACAGTAAGCTCTTTGTCATGTTAAATCATGTCCACCGCTATTCATTTACTGTGTCAGATTTACCTGACACGGTGCCAGGAGTTCCTTTTTTTTTACGTCCACATGCTCAGAAAGAGAGATGAAGTTCTTGTCAGTGTGTGCAGAAAACATCAATTAAACATACCTTTTCCCCCCAAGCGACAGTGACTGCTGACACAAGTCATTAGTGGTGAATAATTTTACTCGTGCTGATATAATTGGAGAATCATTATTTAAGCAGGCATTTGTTTGGAGACTGTAAGGTACTCTGCTCTAGGGTTGAACGATTTTGAAAAAATACCTAATTGCGATTATTTTGACTGATATTGCAATTGCGATATTAGAGGTAATGATGATTTTTACATCATTATTCTCATTTTCATTAAAAAACAAATGATTATGGTGTGATTTTTGTGGGGATCTGTACCAAACAAAGATATTTTCTTAATTCTACAGAACATGATGTGTAGACCGGAACATCTCTGCAGCATGACAATATTTAACTTGAAATGGTATTTTGACACACATTTCGCCTTTAACAAATATTGCGCCTCTTGTGATTTTAAATTTGCAGTAGGTCACATTGTCATTGCAATCAAATTTTGATGAAATGTTCAGCCCTACTCTGCTTTTCCACTCACTAGTCGTATTCCTGACGGTGGTGGTGGGCAGGTCCCACAGTGTGTATGATGTGAGCAGCAGGCAGGGCTCCTGTTCTGCTAGCTCAGTATGCATGTGCATACAACAAGAGGGCAGTTAAGGGATCATGTCACTGGCCTGGAGGTGTGTCTAATTGGGCTGAAAATCCAGCTCTCAAGTCATAAACAAGCGGGAATGTGAGCAGGAGGTGCCATGCTTACACAGTATGAAGAGAAGTGGGGTTACACTGTCGAGCGCCCATATGTTTTGACAATTTGATTTTTGACTTAACCCTCATTATTTTTCACATCACTTACCTTCATTGTTTTTCACATCCCATCAGTTTCAGCACAGTTTCAAACTGCTTGCTGTGAATGATGAAATCCTTCCATTTTTTTTCTGTTCTTTTTCTCATTTCCAAATCCTGTTACCGTTGCAACAACCATTAAAGTTCATTTCTGCTAACCCGACTAGTCGGAGTGCATCATGGTGCAGTGTGCACACTGACAGGGATATCTCCTGTGTCCCTACATGCCATGTCATGTCTGTTTGGCACTCGGTGCTGCCAGAGCAGATGGGTATTGATCCGGTGTGTGGCGGGTTAGTGTTGGCATGTCAGCCAGCCGCTTGCAGAGCTGCAAGCCAGAGGTGTCAGTCAAAAAAACCTTCCCTGCCATTTGGACCGCACCAACAGGGGAAGAAATATGCAAATACAATACTCTTGTCAGTTGCTTCGATAGTAAAATATTGTTTTCAGTATCTAGTTGCACACAAAACATATTACACTTACAGTGGTCATTGGCTGGAGAGAGTCTGTTTTTTTGTCCAACCAGTCTTGAGGCCTTAGGATGCCGGTGTCAGTTAAGTTTCAGATACTGCAGTTGTGTTTATTCTACACTGGGTGTCTGCATAGAGGCACACGTCCACGTGTGCAGATGGTGTTTCAACATGGTCAACGTGGTCATAAGATTTGTCCACGCAGACCCTGGCAGACATGTTCAGATGACAAACTGTACACCAGTGGGACCCTCACAGTTACATAGAGATAGAAAGTATCATTTTTGCTTCAGGGCAGGGTATTGAACCTAAATACTTTTTGGGTGTGGAAAACTTTCATGTACTGAAAGTTGTCTGCTAAAATTTGTCATCCTTGTTGAGTGTTGCCATGTTACTTCTGTTAACTGTAACTGCCTGACTGATACATGATGTTTGAGGCTAACGGTGAAATCAACACTGAGAGTTTAAAAAGTCTGATAACGACATATCGGCAGATATTATATTATGATATATATTTTTTACATAAATTCATACATATAGAGTTTTGTCAAGAGGATCTTAAATGAGTTTTTTTATAGAATGGTGTGCAAGATGTACAGTAGTGGGACATTTAACAGTCAGTAATAGTGACACACAGTGACAGTTTCTAAATGACCTCAAACACCTAGTGATGTTTCTCGTTACTCATCAGCCAACATATGTGTCATTAATAATATTTTCTGATACGTTAACAGCCTGCTGATTTATGTGTCGGGCTTTATTAAACACGAGTATATAAGAACCCTCAACTAAAATATTCACTTACTCACAATATATCATTGTAACATAATGTAAGGGGCAGACTGCCATGAATTCTGCTGAGCCTATTAGTATTTTTGTTGCGTCCAACAAGATTGTGTTTTGAGCTTTAATGATTCGTTGATTGACAGAAACTTAATCTACAACTATTTTGTTAACTGAATAATCATTTTTTTAACAAAAAATGCCAAATATTTGCACTTGGCTGCAGCTTCTGGAATGTTACCTGTTGATATAACTTTGGGCTCTAAGAAATGATAACGTGCATTGTTGAAAATGATCATTAGTTGCAGCCCTAACTGTATGAACAATGCAGCCTGTAGGGGCCACTGCTAGGGTTCAGACTTGATGTGAATCAGCGTTTGAGGGAATCTTTTCATGACTGAGCATGTTTTATAGAACAGTAGTTTGGCCCATTCCCTGGATTCAGACAAATCAGAGAGCCGTTGAAGTCCCGCCAATCCTCAACTGCATTTTTTTGTGTTTCTCATGGTAAAAAAAAAGCCCTCAGCCCTTCACATTATTAGAGAGAAATGCATTCCTGTAATAAGTTTGGCTGCTCTGAAATTATGCTGATAGACTCGTGAAATGGAAAAATCCAGAAGAAACAGCTACGTCTCAGTGTAGTAAGTCTCTCTGTGACATCATTTACTGGCTAGCAGAGACTCTCATCACCCACTCATTGAGATGCACAAAACCAAGAGAAAAATGCATGCTGAAAAGAAATCCAGCAGCAGGTCTTCATAGTTTAATTTGAGTGCAGAGAGCTATACGCGCAGGAGCAGAGCTGCTGCTTACTTTAACAAATAGACTCTGTGGCTGTCGTGGGTCGGCTCGGTGATACAGTGCAGGCCAAACTGCTTGTGACTCTTGCCTCTTTTTCTTCAGAGTAGAGCTGTTGTCAGCACCAACCTCTCAATCAATTTCTGGTTTGTTGCTGGCTGAAGGTGTTCACCAATCACCCGGCCCCTGCAGCGGGCCAGATCCCTTCCTGCCTTTGATAGATGTTGTTCAGAGCGAGAGAGACCTTGTCGAGAGGAAATAGGAAAAATGCAGCGTTTGAACTGGAGCACAGTGGCGTTTTTTGGGGGATCAATAGCTCATTAAGGGAGCGTTTGATGAGCCTCAGTGTGGAAGGTGATTCAGCTATGAACTGAGATATAAACTCTGTCGCTCCTTTTGTCTTTCACTTCTTGACAAAAACATTAAAAAAAACAAGTGCATTGATTGTTGGAGCATGTTTTCCCTTCACTTAATCACTGCTATCCACAGAAGATGGCAGAGGAGTTATTGCGTGTGTGTGTGTGTGTGTGTGTGTGTGGGTCCCTGGGGGCAGCCAATGGCACGCTCAGACCAAACCTTAGGAGTAGAAATTGTCTAGTCAGCTCATTCCATTTGGAGTGTGAAGTTAGCTGGAGTTGTGTGTGTGTGTGTGTGTGTGTGTGTGTGTGTGTGGGTGTGAGAGAGAGCACTGTGAAGCCCTGACGTTGACCTTTCACTGGCTGTAATGTTTGTAACTAACTGGCAGTAAGCAGTGTGTGATGGTCCATGTGTCATTCTTATCTGTGTGTGTGTGTGTGTGTGTGTGTGTGTGTGTGTGTGTGTGTGTGTGTGTGTGAAGTAATTAGTTGTGGTTCTGTGTTAATCCAGCAGAGTCCTGTCAGCACCCTATTAGCACCTTGTGAGACCAATAACAGATTCAAAAGCAATGCCTCGGGTTGTCATTTTTGCACAACAAGACAATTATAATTTGAATAAAGAGCTGCAACAATTAGGTAATTAATTGACAGGAAATGAATAGGTTGCCTAACTCTTTTGATAATCAATTAAAGTAATATTTCAGTAAAAATCCAAATAATCTCTTGTTTAACCATCTCAGATGTGAAAATATTCTGCTTGTCATTGTCTTAACATTGTGTTAAATAGAATCTTTGGGTTGTGTACTGGACATTTGATCTCATTACTTTGGGCTCTAGGGAATTGTGATTGCCATTTCTTTACTGTTTCTGATGTTAAATAGGCCAAAAAATTATTGATATTGAAAATAGTCGTTAGCTGAAGTTGTGTTTGAATGGACGTGCAGAGGAGCGGGTCGGCCTGGGCTCATCAGCTTTTTGTTGAATCTAAATTCAGTATCAAATCTGCTCAGAAACAGTTTTGAGCATTAGTTGAATTGATGCTGACAACCTGCAGCTGCTGAAAATGAGATGAGGAGAAGATACTGGAGATCCTCATTTAGAATATGTTGAAATATTGATATGATAAATGAAATATTAACTGCATGATTCTGCTGATCGGCTGCTTGTTTCCACCAGATAAGACTCACAACTCTGTTGGTCTTGATCTACACAGAGTCCACATGGTTGATCTGTGGCAGACTACAGACAGTACAGATACACACTGGCTTGTAGAGGGCAGCTGAGTTTCATATCGGCTTCTGGGCGAGTTACTTAAGAACATAATGTAAACTACTTACCGCTGATATAGCCTAATCTGCTGCAGGTGACGTTTGTCGTTTCAATGGGTGGAAGTGACGATCAGCTGCTACCAGAATGTTTTGTACACTGATCTTTGCTACTACAAAAGAGCAGGAACAGATAAAACATTTAATTAGAGATGTATTAAATCCTGGAGCTTAGGAAATCCAGGTATTTTACAGCCCTCAAACATGGAGATCATAAATAACAGAAAGGGAAGATGTCTTATCTCCAAAGTAATGAGGATCTACAGAGTGTGTTTTATCTTTCTTTATATGCTGCACATAAGAAAATACAGTTAAGTTTAATTTTCTTTTTTTTAAAGAACTGGTTGACATCATAACTGTTGTTTAAACATGAATAAAAAGACAACCCGTGTACTAATATTAATACAGTCTGAATGAATGCTGTATGAAAGATGGAGTAATCAGTGACATTACTGGAATACCTGCGGTGCAGGAACTACAGTATGTTCTCTGGTAAATTGCTATGTCCATTATTTTGACCCACACCTGTACTTCTCTCAGTAGTGGGTTTGTGAAATGGGGGCAAACAGTCACAGCATGCTCACTTCTCCACATGACTGTAGCACGAGATGACTCACACGCGCGCGCAGCCTCACATCCATCATAGTACTTGCAATAATGGAAGTAAAAAGGCTTTTGCTTGACATCCGATGGCCATGATTATTCAGTGGCCCGTCAGTTTTGTCATCACTCTGTTTCTACTCCTTTGTTACTCTCTCCATTCTTGTGTCTCTCTTTTCCCCCCCAAACTCTCACACACTCACTCTACCAGCACTGAAACCACTCTTGTTTGGCTCTATTATATCCAAAGCTTTATTTCTCTGTGTTAAGTCTGGTTTGTTTTTCTCGGAGAGTCAGCCTGTATTTTTTTTCTTTGGCTTTTGCTCTGGTTATTGCTGTCCAGTGATTTAACTTTGTTCTCTTTTTGATTATATTTCGATTTTATACGTTGTTCAACCTCGCTCCTTCTTTTATGTGATATTGACTGTTTTCTAGCCACTCACTGTTGTACATTGCTGGTTTGCAACTTTTCTGGGTGAAAAAGTTAAAAAAAACAAAAAAATGTGGAGAATGATATGTTTAGAGATAATGAAACACAGGCTCAGTACAAAAGTGGTGAAGGCAGTGTGATGTGTTTTAAAGCCAGTGCTGGTTGATAGAAGAGGTCAGGCAGTATGTCTTATGTATGTGTTTGTCTCATATGTATGTATGATCCAAGTCTTGGTGGCTTTTCGAATGTAATTCATATTTTCTAAGAAATCAATGTATGTCTCCTTTGTGGGTTTTTGTGACCTATTTGGTAAAAAATGTAATGACCAAGAAGAAGAATTTCTTTTTTTAAATTTACAGTGTCAGTGCCCCTATATTGGTGTTCTACAGTGGTTTTTATTATTTTATTGGCGCAATATATGGGTGTGTGTGGGCACTAAAATAGGCTATAAGTGATATAACAAACTAACAGAGTTTTGAGCACGCTGATGCACTGGTTTGAACTGGCAGGTGGCCTCTGTTATCCTTTCCTTCCCCCAGCAGCTCTTTAACCCTCAGTACGTATTGTACATTTGAATCACAGGGTCACAGGATTACTGCTTAAAGACAGTCTGCTTATTTGTTGTCACCACATCTGGACCTATGAAACAGAGGTGGTGGGTGAACTGTGTGTACATGAGCTGCTGCTGACTCAGCAGTAGTGGTGTAACGGAATGTAGTTGATCCGTCATCCGAACAGATCGCCCCCCCCCACAGTTCGGTACACATGTGAATCACGGAGTAACTGTTAATTGTAATGTCTCATTTAAGACAAAGTAAACAAACTGCTGTAAGTACAAGTCATGGACAGACAGCGTGTCGCTAACAGGGATTTTGAAGCACATTGATCAAACCAGCGTGGGGTCAGTGGTGACATCTGCAGGTATGTTTACACGCTGTCTAATGTGCTGCAGCTGAGCAGCTAATTAGCTATCTGGCTGCTAAGTGACGTTAGCGGTGCACTTCTCCCTGGTGAATGTTTGTTTCAAGCTGAGCTGCAGGACAAGACGTGTGTTCGTGTTTGTGAGTTATCATCAAGTTTTGATGAAGTTTCATTCACTACCATGTTTAAAGGAGGAAGGTATCATGCCTCTTATTGCAATTCTTCAATTTAACAATTGAGCTTTGAATATTTTTGATTTAATTTAAATTTAAATTTTTAATTATTTTAAGATTTTATTTAAACATTAGACATCTTTAATGTTGTTTTCATCTAAGGCTATGGGCAAAAGTTCCTTGTTGTAAGTGTTTACAGAAGTTGAGAGCACGTCTCCTAGCAACGCTGGCTCTCAGTTGTCAGTCAACCAATGTCATGGGAAATGACCACTTCCAGGCCTGAAACTGAGACACTTTTTAGCCTTAATTGACAAATGAATTGAAAATTAAGTAATTTTCATAATTCCGATTTCAGTTTGACTTAAAATACATATTAGTGGAAATAATGGTTCAAATTGTGATAATTCAAGCAATAACTTTTGTACATTTTGGACATTCATGACTAGGGATGCCCCCAAAACTCGGTTCTGAATTGGAACTGGTTCTAAAATGTTAAGAACTAGGAGTGTTTTTAATGTCGGTTCTTTCATCTGTACTGTTATACGTTTTGGTGTAACTCATGGTCGCGCTGCAGGCAGCTTCTCCTCTTTGTCCTCTTCTCTGTTCTCTGTCTGTCTTTCTGAGGGTGGGGCTCAGCAGAGCAGGGAAGCTGTGGTGGAGACAGCAAACCAGGTGAAGTAAAGATAACTTGAGTTGACGACACCTAAGCTTGTTATTGTAACTGCTATAAAATCTTTGCGGAAAAAAGCCAATAAGAACTTTATCAAACCACCTGTTCAACAAGCATAAACATGTAGAAAAGTGATATTTTCATTTGCTTTGCCCGCAGTCTCCCATCCACCGCCTTTATGTTTCACACAACCACAGCGTGCTGGTTAGGCTAACAGCAAATTGTTATTAAACAAGCTAAAGCAAAAGCTGTCTGGGCTTTATTGTGTTATCCTAACTTTTCCTTTTATATAAGCACTCAATGCCATGGCAGAGCTGGTGTTTTTAAAATGAAATTGTTAAGTAAAATAAAAAAATCAATCAGTTTGTAACGTATATTAAAATGTGACAAATTCTTGTAAACTCAGCTACTGGCTGAGATGGCAGCCCCTTCTCTCTACTAACCGTACCTGCAGGCAGGTCTTCTTTCTAAACTCCTCAGTATTTTTATGTCAGGGATATTATTTATTTTATTGACAAATTAGATTTGTTTCCAGTGAGATATTACTAAGTTTATATAGACTTTCTGAGGTAAACATTACTGTTGCTGCTCTAGAAACAATATTTAGTTATGTTTAAAATATTATTATACAACAGGTAGTTCGGACCAAGCAATCTGACTGGTCAACTAGACATTTAGAACATGATCAGATCAGCATGACAGCATATCTAGCCGTGCTCAAATGAAAAATGCCTCGTCACTAAAAATATTACTCGGCCATTCATTAGAACTGTAGATTGTGACGTCATGCTAACAACAACAGTCACTTCTGGGTAGACAACTGGTGGTTGATTTGAATTATGGAGATATGTGAACTTGGTAAACTTCTTTATTTCTGTTGTCATTTTCAGCCATAACTGTAACGTTTGAATATATATTGTTAAACACAGTGGTCCGACTATCTGATGTTTCTGCTGTGCTTATTTTAAGTACTGTGTTGCTTTGCTAGCATTGTTGGTTTGTTTTGTTTTGTGGGGCTCAGCGGTAAAACCCGGAGCGAATTTTGAATTGTCTTTTTTTATGTATGTGAAACTTGAATGAACTGAACTGATTTGGGGTTGTGGGGAAAACAAAACGGACCCTTTACCGAGTGGATTGAACTCTGAGACTGTGGGACAAAATTACACATGCACAGACTCACACGCACGAACCCTTCTCCACACTTCATCGTTACCTGGCACCCCCATACACGAGACTTAACCATTTTCCTTTCAGTTGAGAGTATATCTCAGCTTCCGCTCTGGCATCCTCCATCAGCTGTGCTAGTGAGTCAGTGACACAGCGCCACTAGCTTAAAAATGTCTATGAAGTTTGCGGACATAGTAGCTAAATCTGTCCATGGGAAGAAAAAAAAAAATTTCAGCGGATATGTTAGTTACAACAATGTTGGGCTAGCAAAGCAGTTTTGTGTTTATATATGTAGTATTTATTCTGTTTGGGAAATGCCATGATCTCTAAAAAGCATTAGCTCAAGTTGGCTAGCTGACTCAACAAGGACTAGAAATCGTCTGTGTTGCTAGGTCGTTACTAAGGGTCAGGCCTACTTGCTGGAGTAGTAAACTAGGTTTCATTACATAGGAGTCTACAGACGTAACTGATTGTTTTCCAGGTATTAGTCATACCCCATGTATTTCCATGGAAACAGAGATAACACTAGCAAGAAGTTTTTTACTTTTAGAGTGAATTGCCCCACAATATGAATACATTTTGATTATATCTTTTTTTTATTGTTGGTAACTGTTGTATAATCGCAATATTACATTTCAGGGTGTACTTTACTGTCATTGTTAGCACGACAGTGATGTGGTCAGGAATGAGGTGCTTGCGCCGAGTTCTGTAAGCATCACCCTCTCGTGTAATATTGCTTAAATAAATTCTAATCCTGTTCTGAATTTATTTTTTAAATTAATATTTTAAAAAAAAGCAATTCTTTAGTTATGAAAAAGAACCATTAAGAGTATCGATAAAGAACCGGACCAATACGGAGTATCGATAAAATCCTAACGGATCCTAACACACGACTCTCTAGGTCTCAGGGTGTCATGTGACCTCCAGTCCTGACTGGTCAAGATGCCAAGATTACCACACAGTGCTGTTCCTTGGGACTTACAGCATGGAAGCAGGTGGTGGATGTCAGCGGTGTAACAGCTCCTATCATGAAAGCAGCACACAGGTTCACACTTGCCAAGTTCCTGGCACACACTGATGTGTTAATATCAGATGTAGACAAGTAAAAGCAAGTTTATATACACATGGAATAGCAGTTGTCAATGTCTAAGACATTTTTAAAAAATCTAATGCTTTCAGGAAATAGCACTTGTGTTTTGACTGTAACTAAACATCCTGTGCATGAGCCTGTTCCCGACAGGGAATACATACATGACAAATTAGGAATTACTACTACAACAAGATTATCTCATAAGTATGTCATAATAAGGCAGATCAAACAGTAGCCCTTTGACCAATTTCAGACTATTTTATTTAGTCAAAGCTCTTGTTGGGCTGCTTGTGTTCAAGACAAAATTTTACATTTATGATGTTTGGATTCTTTTTGTTCAATAAAGAATGGTTTACAGAAAAATGCGTATATATTCCTCAAAATATTAAAAAATATATAATGTTGGTATTGGTACCCAAATGAAACAAGCATAGAAAATGTTCACAAGATGCCTCACCCTGATTATGAGTTAGTGTCTCATTATTTGAAATAACTTAACTTAACTTAACTCTATATCAAACATTTTTATTATTATGTTGGGTATATTAAGTCTGGTAATAATTATTACATATCCATCATTATTTTAGTCAAAGTTATAATCATGAGATTATCATCAGGGCTTGGCAATAATTTGTTATTAACATTAATCAAATTATTATCATTTATAATTTCAGCAAAATAATTTTGATATCCATATTAATATTGTGACAATGTGACTACTCATCATAATGAAATATTTTTGTTTTAATCACTGCTAACATTATTTTCTTGGCAGGAAGGGCTTCCATATTATTTGTTATTCTAAGATGACATTTTGTGTTTCATCCCTGTTTTTATTTCATTTGCAGTGTGAAGAGAAATGCCAGACATCTTTATGACTTTACATTTTTGACCTGCTCAGACTTGAAAAGAGGACACATTTCATGCAAGTGTTGCCTGAAGTTGCATGTCCACTCCATGCACATTGTGCCAAAATGTAATCTGAGCCATGAGACAAGGTATACTGCTGGATTATTGTCTTTTTCCAAAGACATACAGCAGCTGAGTTGAAGACTTACTTTGTTTTATTTGAGCAGTTCACAAATGCTTTCATTTTCCTGATAATGTTGGTTGTTGGGAGCTTTGGGAGTACTTATGAGTGAGCCATAAATCTGTGCAAACCTGCAACCTGCCTCTGTGGCTGTGCAGCCTGTAGGCTGTGATGTTTCCTTTCACTTTGGATGTAATCATGTGGGACAGCAGCTGCCCAGAGATCAGATAGGCTTGTGACCAGGAGGTTGTTGGTTGCACTCCCAGGACCTGCCATTTTCTGTGTGTGTGTGTAAAACTGTGTGAATGTAAAGCAGGGAGTTGGTTGATGTTTAAAAGCCTACCAGTAGCGTCTCAGTTTTTAGCTGCCTTGCATCACTGCACCTCTCCTCAGTGTGTCCTCCTCATCCCTCTGCAGACCCAAGCAGCATGAGGTCTGCTGCTGCTGCACCACATCATTACAGGTGTGATGGATTACTACAGGGAGTGTGTGTGTGTGTGTGTGTGTGTGTGTGTGTGTGTGTGTGTGTGTGTGTGTGTGTGTGTGTGTGTGTGTGTGTGGATGAGACCAGAGTGTTCTAACCAGGCTTCAGGGACTGGAGATGAGACTTTGATGTGGCCAGGCTCTGATAACGGTAATTACCAATTGTTGGATTCTACTATGTGCTTGACTTGGCTATTGGCTGCCTCTGGACAACACGCAGTCCCTCACACACACACACACACACACACACACATACAATGAATAAAGAAGATTTTTTTCCCATTTACTATACAGGCTGAAATAGGGCCAGCCAACCAGGTCAATCCTTGAGATTTGTGTAAAAGCACTGTAATTGGTCTGAAGTGACTGGGCCTGTCACAAAAATGAACATGTAATTTAAAAGTACTTAAGAACAGTGACACCTCCCAATGTACTTCATTGCCTTAAATAGAAAAATGACACTATTTCCTAACGCAGTATCATTTAATTCACCATCCCATGATGATGTGAACAATTCATGATATTAAGTGACATATTATGTACACATATATATTATGTTTGCCCCACACATGCCTGTGTGGGCCACAACTTAATTTAGGAATGTGCATCATGCAATCACAATATGAATTGAAATAATGTATTAAAACTAGACACAGAATCTCTTTACAAGACACTGGGTAATAATGCCTTGGTTAAAGAATAGGGTCGGCAATATTCTGTTTTGTTAGTGTCAACAATTCCCTTAAAAAGACCAAAACAAACATGCGTTAGTCCATCTCACACACTTTTGAGGCATTTTAAAGATTTACGTCTTCAGCCAAAGAGGAGATAAGTCACAATTATATAGTTTCATTTTTAAAAAAAGGTTCAGTAATTTCCTAAAACAGCTGGTCACTGTAGTTTTTATCAAAGATTACTCAAACAGGAGGAAATAGTGCATTTATTAGGGACTATTTTCAGTGGTGGATTAATCCACATTTGATGTTTAAGTGAGTATTTCTGGCAGCAAGACAGTGTGTATTTGATTGATTCAAAATAATTTTAATTTTGTTAATGAAAACTATAACAAACTATGTTTGTCAACTACCTTTTTTTGTCCATGACTAATACAAGACAATGACGAGATGGCACAGATGTCATTAAACACTAACTGTGACTATATCAACTTGCAATATTGTTGACGAAAAAAGACGAAACTAAAATGTAGTTCTAAAAACAAAAATTTGAACAAAATCTCTCTTTATTTTCATTGACAAAAAAGAGGAGACAGAAAATTATAGATCTTAGCCTGAACAGCATGTTAGCAGAGCAGCAGCAGTAATGAGTGCTCCGTTTGTGTGTCTACACTGGAGGTGTTTAGGTGCAGTGTTGAGTGTAGGTCACCTACTTTTGGAAGTGTTCAGAGCCCAATTCACAATGACTATAATTACATTCATAAAATGGAGGAAAATAGACTTCCTGTAACGCTGCATGTATATAGTGCTAGTGAGACGTAAGCCATTACGTGGCCCATGTAGACAGCTGTATTGATTTAAAATAGCAGTGTATAACGTTACCTTTCCTTGTCATGGCTGTTGTTATTCTAGCAAACCTTGCCTTGTTTAATCTTTAATATTGACGCTATGTGAACTATCTTGCTAGACAGCAATTTTGTTAACCTTACGTCATTATTAAGTCCATGAGGCACTGTTTTTCTTTTCTTGTTAAAACTGACCTCAGATCTATTTATTTTATTTTTTGATGCAAGCAGATTGCAGGGATTATTGCAAAGTGTTCAGGGTCCTTATGGTGGTGGGGAAGAAGCTGTATTTGAAACGGGATGTTTTGGTGGACAGGGATCTATAGCGCCTCCTGTGGGGCATCAGTTGGAACAGGTGGCGAGCAGGATGAGAGGGGTCAGACATTATTTTAGAGCGGTAAGAGATTATTTGAGAGGGGTTGTTGAATTGTGTTGGTTCAAAATAAATATGCAAATCAGAACATGTTCCATGTCTGGATGTATTCCTTGAATTGAAGGGCAGCTGCTCAGGATGTAGAGCAGGTCGTCCACTAATCGGAAGATCGGCGGTTCGATTCCTGGTTCCTCCAGTCTGCGTGTCAAAGTGTCCTTTGGCAAGATACTGAACCCCAAATTGCTCCTGATGGCTGTGCCATCAGTGTGTGAATGTGTGTGAATGGTTAGTTCCCTCTGATGGTCAGGTTTGGACCTTGCATGGTAGCCCCTGTACCCATTTAGCATATGAATGTGCATGAATGCGTGAATGTTACTCATAGTGTAAAGCACTTTGAGTGGTCGGAAGACTAGAAAGGTGCTATACAAGTACAGTCCATTTAGCATTCACCATTTAAATTGATACCGTCAGACCATCAGGTTTTGGCTAGACTACATTGACTGAAATGTTCAATATAATCTAATGGCTACAAAAGAATAAAATGTCAGCAGTTTTCAGATAAAACTAAAATGCCCAGACTTTCAGTCAACTAAAACTTCACTTAAAAAAACAGGATGAGGTTGACTAAATATGATAATAATGATAATAACTAACAAGGACATTGGACACAGGACTAAGACTAAATAAAAAAATAGCTGACAAAATTAACACTAAGTCAAAATAAATGAAGGAGCATGTCACCCAGTGCAACAATGTGGCTCATTAACGGGTTTTTAATAGTTTTTGGATGAGAGTGTTCTACCGCCAACCTTATCTTTTGACATTTTACTTAAGTAATCAATATTCCCTCAAAAATTTGCATTGGCAATTAAATCAAATTACCAAAAACCAAATGACGCATAGTGAACCTGGGACTTTTGAGGCCCACGGACATTTGTTCCCTTTTGGCAGTTTGCTGGTCCAGCCTGGCCCCACAGAAGAAAGACCATCCATACCACTGTTGGGTAGAGTGTCACAACAAATTACTAGGTATATTCATGTTCCACAGGGGATGAACCATTATGTTTTTGGTGACCCTCCCCATATACTACATGATACACACTACTGTGATATGAACTGATATCATAATGGATAGAAATGATGATGATACTACAAAAATAAGACCCAAGTTGTAATAAACTGGAATTTCATCCAGCTGTTGATATAATTTGACATAGCATAGTAACACAGCTGTATCATAAACAGAGATAAAGGCCTACCAGCTAGTGTGCTAACTATGGTAATGTAACATCACTATCCCAATAACTGGCCTATAGGCTTGCATTTAGTGCTGATCAAGTATGATAAATGGAACTGTCAAACACAGATTGATTTGAAGCAGTGCTGCTAAACATTTATCATCTCTTAGCTACAGCAGAGCTGATAAAGGACAGACTGGACTTCCTTTGATCACTAGATGAATTTAGTCTCATCTCACATGCTGCAGAGTTTTCCAACATAACACCAGTGTTTTCATAGATTCCAATTAGCACCATGGTGAATAAGGCATTAAATGTGAGTGGTTTTAATTAAGCACCCAAACATCCACTTGTGGAAAATTGAACATAGTATTGTGAGTGTGACCTTTTCCAGTCTTCACAGCAGGAGACAAGGTTAACAAATAAAGATAAAGAGATAAAGGGAACAGTTAGGACGGGGGGAGGGGGTCAGGTAACCAGGCTAATGGGAATCCAACAGCAGTGTCTTAGCAGAGCAGTGCAGGACAGCAGGACTGAAAACAGGATTGAGCAGAGTGAAACAGCTTAAATTACATCCTGTATGGAGGGCCTACAGGCTCTGCTGAGAAATGGGTCTCATTTCAACCTTTATAACCCCCCAACACTCACTCACACACACACACACACACACACACACACACACACACACACACACACACACACAAGTCATAAAGTTCCAGAAGCAGCACACTTACCTGATTTCCCTGCTGTCTATTTACTCGAAGGTTTTGGAGAGTGGATTGGTTGAAAACTGAGGGATGACCATATGGAAGGAAAGGAAGTGGGATGAATTAGAGGAGAGCAGGAAAGAAAGGGATTTTTTTTGTCCAGGCAAAATCATTTAATGACAGTTACTATTTTAAAAGACAGTGCTGCCTTTTTACTAGGGCTGGATATGGTTTGAAATGTTTCTATACTGTGCTTATACAATACCTGAGTTTCTGTGCTGCTGCCAAAACAATACTCTTGTCAGTACTTTGAGAAACATTGTAAACATGTTTTTCTACTAAACCATTTTTCCATTTAACAAAAGATAAGATTTAGAATTCTAACATGTTAAACATAAGCTGCCGTACAAGAACTTTGCCTAAATATTTGGATTTTAATCAATAAATCTAAATCTAATCTAAGAATCTTAATCTAAGAATAATGCTCCTTTCAAACAAATTATCCCAGACACTAGACTCAGGAATCTGCATCTAAGGAACTGTGAATATGGCGATGATTACGAGTATTTTCACAAACAAGAAAACAACAGTAAGTCATTGTGTTGCTCTTTATATCTCATGTTGTCTAACTGATGTTTGAATGGATGCAGAGGAGACTAAAAACCCTAGAACGTCTGTTGCCAAAGTAGACAATCTGCTGTGTCTTTGATGGTGATTTATTTCTCTCGTTAAGGAATCGTGATGAAACAATCAGCAAATTCACTTTTTTCACTCTTGTTCACTGGTTTTGTTCTCTTCATCGCCTGTCGCTCATGCTCTCCCTCAATTGCTCACACACATTCTCATTCTTTAGACTCGGGAAGTCAAACTGCTTTGTTTTTAGTGTCAATAAACATTACATGAAGTGTCCACCCCTTGTCCTAATATTAATACTAGTGGCACCCAGTGCTTGTTCTTGCACAGGAAATGGGCTAATGATTAACTGCCAGCTTTCAGTGCAATTCAGTTCCAGTACTCAGTGCTAAACAAGTGATGACACTCAGGTGGTTCTAACTGCTCACAGTGGCATTATTGTTGTATTTATGCTTACAAGACCACTGGATTCATCTTTTCATTATGATTTAAAGAGTTAGTGATCTTCTTTTCATAAACCATTATATGTAGTGGGAGTCACAGACACATCTGTCTACTAAAGGAAGGAATCTCTGTATGTATGTAAGTATGTATGTCCTTTGCATATTTCGAGAACCGTTCATCCAATCTACTTCACACTTGGCAGGTCTATTGCAGGGGACACAAGGACGTGCAGTGTCAAATTTGGTGCAATTTGGACATGCAACAGGTTTAATATTGATAAACTTTGAATAAACAAGTGAACAAGCGAGCCGCTCAACTCTGTGTCTGAGTGCAGTGGGGGCTGTTTGATATTAAGACTGTCACATCACAGCAGGGCGGGGCCTCTGGGCTCTAACTTGCTGAGCGGGACAAAGGCATGCGCTCCACTCAGTTACACTGCCCAAGAGAGAAGAACGAGCATACACAGGAGAAAAAAAACAGAGGCGGAGGCAGTAAAACTAGCCAATAGGAGCACAGACATGTTTGATTGGCATCAGAATCAACCAATGGAAGACTGTAAACTTCTTACAACCTCAGTTGCAACCTCAGTTTAGTCTCACTGGTGAAGTTTCTGTCTGGATTTAAACCATTTAATTTATTGATTCCTTATTGTTTTAACTGATATGTTTGTCAAGTGATACATACATATGCAGTTCTCAAGAAATCATAAGTAATCACCCTGTTCCAAACAGATTTTGAACAGGCACTGCACTAGTGTTTTATCACACCAGGGTTACTGAAAAATCAAGTTGGTGCAAGTGGAGGACAGAGAAACTGGCAACATTTCTGCTCTGCCTGCAATTACAAGCACCTACATGTGCAGATCAGTTGTAAAATATAAGAATTTGAAGGATTTTCCAAATTCTGGTTTATTCAGCTCTAATTACAGGCCAGTGTGCTTTTTGTGATATTAGCACAATGATCCGATCTACAGAGAGCCTTCTTCAAGAGGAGGACCCACGTTCAAGTCTGCACTCTACATAAGTGTTCTCAAAAGGACAATGAATCCTAAGCAGCTCTGGCTGTATCTCTCTTCTGTATCTGCCCCTGACCTCTGACCAGGAGAAAAAGGGATTTTCTATTTATATTCATCCATTTCTTTCAGTGGTTTGGCAGTTTCTAATGTGTTTGGGGAACAGAGATAAGGGCTGGTGTACATTGAAGGACATGAAAATGAAAATCGTGTGGGGAGGTTGGCTTCAATGACAGGCCATAGAGACGGACGGTTTCTCTAAGCTGTTGACATTTCAGTCTCACTGCACCTTCAGATAGTAATATTTCATACGGAGAGTATTTGAAAAAATGTGGACATTATCATCTCTTTGTTTCTGATAGGAGAGAGAGAAGTTAGAGTTGTGTGTGTGTGTGTGTGTGTGTGTGTGTGTGTGTGTGTGTGTGTGTGTGTGGCTGTTTTTATGAAATACCTGACAATCGAACACAGAGGAATCAAAGCCTGTAAAGAATAAGAGACTTTATCTTTAATTGTAGAGAAAGAGGAGCCACAGCTTAAAGGGGTGAATTCTAAACACCTGCTAAACCCTGACAGGATGTAAAGGATAGTGAGCTCAGCTCTTAACTTGCTTAAAATTCTTATCTATTGTGAAATGTTCTTTTTCATGAGTAAAATGTATTAAAGACTCTTGGATCAAGACCAGATAATTAATCCAGTTAACCCCGCCAGAGTAGTAACATACAGAATATTTTGTTGTTATAATCAGGAATTGATTCAACGAGTTCTACAAAGCTCTGACTTTACCTTACCATTGCAGCCTGTATCCTACATTATATTCATGTTGATCTAAATTGCATTTGAAGCTGTTTTGTGGGAAACGCAATGCTGCTCAGATTACTTTTTTTTCACTTGGTTAAGGTTCAAGAAAGATGGTGGTTATGGTTAATATTTAAAAAGTCATTGTTAACTTGAAGCACTTTTTCCAATATTTAAACAAAACCACAGTCTTTCCTTGGCCTTTAGTAGCCTAACCCCAGCTACTGAATAGCAGAACCTTTTCCTCTACACTGCCTCAATATGATGCATATTAGGGCTGTCACTTTTTCATAAAATCAAGTTTGAACGAATTTGAACTAACAAGTAATTTGTTTGAATTAATTCGAACAAATCCCATATACTGTAATGTGTCAGAGATACAATTTACTCTGACTTTCATAAACGTATATGGCCAGTGATGTCCATCCGTCAGTGTCTTACTGTTCAGTATAGTCTTTATATTTTCTCGTTTGATGTCAGAAAACTGCACTGTGTGCCTTGAGATAGCACTGTGTCAGACAAGGTTGTAAACGTTGGAGGCATCAAACGCTCATTTGATGCCTCCACTGCCTCACTTGGGTGGGAGGCCAGCTGGTGAGTCCTCAGATTTGTTGTCGTTGTAGAGTAAGAAGCTGCTTTTTACACAATTGGCAAACAGCCTTATCTTTGATGGTACTTTTGCCATCCATGATGAAGCCCCCAAAATAGTTCCACACGCTGTTTTTCAGACACTTCGGTGTCCTGATTATCTGATCGTCATGGCTTTGCTCGCTACTGTCCTCCATTTTTGGCTGGACCTGCCATGGACCAGCCCCATAACCCTGAATGTCTGTTCATCACGAACTCACTGGCTCACTGACTGAGTGATGAAGTTACACCATTGGTTGGCTGGCCCAGTGTTGGAGTTTCCACATTGGCCGTTACTCTTTCAAAATGAATCAGCACAAATAGTTTCTATTACGTTCTCAGGGGGCGTTTACAGCAGTGTGGTGTACTGGGGTGCTGGACTGAGAGAGCGTAGACCTGAAATAAGTTTTAAAACACACATTTACCAACCGAAGCATGTCACAAGGAGGCTCCAACCCTGATGGGAGCACCCATCACCTACCCGCAGATACAAAGAGACGCGACGGATCCATTTTACTAGCACGGCAGCTAGCAGCTAGTTAGTATGGCTTACATTGTTAGCATAGCTGTGCCAAGCAATGTGTAGTCCATAGACTGTATAAAAAAAGTGTAGCTGGATTGTTTCAGGTTTGCTGGGCCGGTGACAGGTGTGTTTAACAGTGTTTGTGTGCTCTGAAAGACGTCACGGCACGGATATAAAGTATTGATTGTATATAAATATGGACATCATGACAGCTCCCGAAATGTGAGGCCAAAATATCTTGATCAACCCCTGGTGGCTGGCTGCAGTATAGGTCATAAATCCTGCCCCCTCCATGTTAGCAGATGAGACATGAGTACACATCAAATAAATTTTTCAGTTTAGCTGACTTTGCTGCATTTAACACCGCAATTGAGAGTGTCAGAGCTCGGAGAAGGAAACAAAGTCACTCTGCATTGCGCTGCTGTCTGCCGCTTCCATCATCTTGCGCCGATTAATTTTGAAAGAGCAACAGCCAATGGGGAAACTCAACACTCGGCCGGCCGACCAATGATGTAACTTCCCCACTCACTCAGGCACTCACTCACTGACTCGCTCACTCCCTTCATATGCAGGAATTCACATTATAGACACTGCCACTGACTAACCCTATAATACACTTGCCACAATTTTGCACATTTACCATATATGGTCCAGCCATATGCTAGGTTTGACCTAGTCTTGTTATTTTTTAGCTTAGTTTACTGATAGGTCAAAGAGCATGGAATAGGTCCATTTTAAGAACACCCTCTGGCTGGACCTGCCATGGACCAGCCCCATCCTCTTCAAACATTAATAGACTGTAAATTTTGTATTCGAACAGGTAATTACAGGTCAAATATTTAATTTTCCCCCATGTTTGAACAAGTTTGAATATCAAATAAAAAGCGACTGCCTTAATGCACATTTATTCATATGTGCATATTTTGTTGTAGGGTTTAGTTTTTTTTTTAATTTTAATCAAGTTTATTTCTAGCATGGTTGTTATTTATGTGCATTCATAAGATCTTTTTGGTGGGTATGGGTGGAGACTTTTATTTGTCTTTTGGTATAAACAATAATAAATTCAACTTTATCAAACTTCATCATGAAAAAAAATCTGATGGTTGAACAGCTTCAGAGACCCCCCCCCCCCCCCCCCCCCCCACCACATCTTTCTGATGTTAGAATTTGGGCAATTTGACAATTTTTGTAACTTTCCAAAACTGACAATTCAACAATCACACTCACCAATTAGTCAGGTGTGTGGAGGTGACAATGGTGGTGGGGTTTGAACTTCCCTCTCAAGTATTCACACTTTACACAGCTATTTCTGTCACTTTTCATGTGTACAACCGACTGAAACACTATAAATGCCTAGAATAAGCAGAATAAGAATAAGCATATGTAAGAAGTGCTAGAATCACCGTCAGGGAACCACACACACTTACACTCACAAACACACAAAACTAAGCTGCTGGGTCATCCATGTCCATTTATATTCAAATTTGAGTGTCTGACCCCTGAAGTTCCTCCTGCAGCAGCCCTCTCTCTGTGTCTCTGTCTTTGTCTGAATGGATTCATCAGGCTGGAAGCTGTTTGTTCACATCCCACTGCCCTCATTAACATTTCACTGCCCCCTCTATTGCTCCCTCCCGCTCCTTTCAGCACAATTACACACACACATGCGCCCGCACACACACACACATGCACACGCATACACATATGCCCGCTCTTTTTAGCACAATTACACACACACACACACACACACACAAATACACATATGCAGCCTGACGGTAACCATGGGCTCTGTGCGTCTGACAGGCAGTTGAACAACACTGCAGGAAAAGTTCCTGTCCTCCTCCTCTCTTTCTCCCTCTTTTTCTTTCTCTGTCTGCCTCTCACAAATTTACTGTCACTAATCGCTGCTGTAGCTGCTGGAAATGTCTGTACACTGCAAGTTGTTTCTGTTTTGTTGTTGTACCTCTGTCATCTGTGACAACAACAGAACCATCAGTGTGACCAAAAATGTTTTGTCCACAACTCAAATTCAGTTTTAACAATACACATGCAGTAAACTAAATTCAAGGGGCAACAGAAAGGCTAGCAAGTAGGTCAGTTGGAATTATATAAAAGAATGTGAAATGACATTACAGGCAACAAACTGTGGTGCCAACAAAACAAGTATGTAGAAGTAATGAGAACAAAAACATAGAACAGGCTTGATGAAGTAGGTTTCATGACTGCAGTATGATCCAAGCTCTATGCTTCTACCCATACACTGAGCTCAGTTGAAAAAGGAAGGTATGCTTGTTAAATCATGCAACACTACCAGAGTTCAGCTCAAACACTACTCACTAGGTGTGACAGGCTGTAAAGGTTTGGTTATTTTAACATCACATTACATTGTGATTTTCTCTGTGCTCTTCTTGCTGGTAGGGCTCAGTCGGACAAAGGTGATATTTACATGCATTAATCAGGATTTAGCGATATTTGAATGAAAACATGATGTCAGCTGTGGGGTTGTTCGCTTATGTTGCTAGGCTAATATCAATCAAATCTTATCAAACTACACCCACACCCACACTGTCATAGCAGAGTTTTGAGTGTTAAACTCTTAATAAATAATAAGTAGTGCCCCTTGAGGCAGATATTTATTATCAGTTATCACTCATTCTCCACTTTGTTGACCTTGAGGGGAGGGCCAAAGTCTGAGCCTTGATACCCAATATAAGCTACTTACTCTTCATATATTGTGTAGTCACATAATAACTGTTCTCAAGTAGTGTGTTTGTGTAAATGATGTAAGGTAGAATAATTGCATATGACAGTGTTTTTGTGTTTGTAGAAAATGCATTGAAAAAGAACACGTATTGAAATTCATCACAAAAATCTAAATCAAAACCAGAATGAGTCCGACTTTGTGCAAATCCAGCAATTCGGGTGGGCTTCTCAGTGTTTGTCTCATATTGGCCATAACCTATAAATATTTGGCATTTTTGTCGTTATACCTGCAGATTGCTGGCTCCTCCACACATTACATCCACTCTCTGTATGCCAGTTTACTGATGTAGTAGATGTTTTGTTGTTCATGTAGGACAGTAGTTCTTTCAAGGGACTGGTAGAGTGGCCAGTTTACCATCTGGTATTCAGTCTTATTCTGTTGTGGTGCCCGCATGTTGCTATTTGTCTTGCTCCTGCGTTCCCATGTGATTGTGGAACTCCCAAAGCTTCACGCTTAAAGTTTTCATGTGACTTCTAAAGCAAAATGAAGCAACTGAGAATTAACAGAGAATACATGATGAAATCAAAAGTCCAGGAAACAGAAAAACACCACCAAACCAAGAGAATTTAAGTAGCACCTCTGTCAATCATCAAAAGCACAATTCAGATAGATGACAGCGTCCATGGAAGCCTGCAACTGTCCTTTTTAGATGCTTTACATTCCTGTGTTGTCGAGTACTTATGTTGACTCCCCTCTCCTGCTAGGTTTCACACAGTTTATCAGCAGGCACAGATGTGATCTGATCACATCAGTGTTTATTATGTTGGTGTGTTTCCCAGCATGCTGCTGCTAACTGGCACTGACAGCCCACATCCACTGAAGGCATGGTAGAAGTCTGGCTAATCACCACAAACTACACATACTGTGATGGGACTACCTCCAACTGAACGTGGACAAAACAAATGAACAGGTCATTAGCATATCATCACATCATTAACACTCCCCACACCGGAACCCCACCTCCATCCACAGCAAGACAGTAGTGCAGGTCAGCAACTTCAAATATCTTGGACTCACTTTAGACAATAAACTCAGCTTTGATCGACACACCATTGATACCACTGATGATTGTATGAATCCAGACTCATCTGTGCGTAAGTGTAACACACGAATCTCCCACATCTATCTATCCAACCATCCATCCATCCATCCATCCATCCATCCATCCACGACACGAGTGAACTTCCCTTATGTGCCAGTCTCGAAGCTAAAATGTCAGCTTTCACTTATAATATCCTGTATTTAATCTATCATGGAAGATTGCCATGAAATTCCCCGGTAAGCCTCTTAGAATAGTAAAATTCTTACACACCTTTCCAGCGTGGGAATTGAGGGAACTGTGTCTGCCAATTTTTTAGCTTTCTCAAACAGACAACACCACATTCAACTTCTTTCTCTGGCTCTCTTGATTCTTTACATAATTATTTTTCCAGGTGAACAACTGAGTGCAACACACTGTGACAGTGTGCGCTGTTATTGCCGTATTTAAATGATTATCACATCTCCCCTCTCTCTATGACAGTCAGCTTTTCAGTCCAGCTTCAAGTGTAGCCATTTGGAACAGCTATAAACACATTTGTCTTCCAATGTGGTCGGACAGCACAATTGAACAAACTAGGTCTTTTCATGCATATCACAGCCCTTATGCGTTTTGTCCTGCTCATTAATGCTTGTCTTATTAAAGTTATTGCCTGGTAACCTACAGTATAGGCAGATATAAATTTAAAGGTTTCTCCAGCAGAGTATATCACTGTTCCACCTAATGAATCATACACAATACACATACATTATCTGGTGCCTTTTTCATTTTTAATCAGTTTTTACACTGTTGCTAATTAGAAAATGTTAAAGAATGGAGAGATAAGCTTGGCCTGTGTATAGTCTGTTGTTGTTCCTGCCTGCAGGTTCTGTTGGTTCTTTCTGTCAGAGCAGCTCCACTGTTGTGTCTAATCTACAGTCTGATTGCCATCCCACTCAACCACAGATCCACAGGGCTTCAACGGTCAGGCACATCCTCACTGTCACTCTGTCCTCACCTGAAACATGATTTATCATTTGTGATAAAGGGTTTGTGATTTCCTTATACAGACAGATTCATGGTGACTGTTGTCTCTCAGAGGTAAAGTGGAAGTGTCTCATGTTCTTATAACACCTCTGGGGTAATCATTATACATTGTTTAAGGGATCATGTGACTTGCCTGAAGGTGTGTCTAAAGGGCCATTACTATTAATGCAAACTGTGTAAATAACATAGACTGTATAAAAATATGGACATAGTTACTGTGACGTCACCCGTTCTCCCAGCCAATCAAAAATGGGCAAAGAGGCGGGCTGAATGGCTGAAACAAGCCACCTAGCGGCTGGCGGACCTGTCACTCAAAGCAGCCATGTCCTTCATTATGCATAACTTTATGGCTTAACAAAATTTAAACAGGTGAGTTATAAAAAAATTCACCCCCCGTACATTTGTCATGAAAGGAGAAATTAGCTACAGAGACCAAAACCGTTTTTTGTACCAGGCTGTAAACATGTTTATTTCTGCTGTAAAATTGGGCATTTTAACATGGGGGTCTATGTGGAATGACTCGCTTTTGGAGCCTTAAGTGGCCATTCAAGGAACTGCTGTTTTTGGCACTTCGGCATTGACTTCATTTTATAGCCCCAGAGGTTGCTGCTTGGTAAATAACAGTGCTTTATGGACAGATGGCTTTATGGATACAGTATTATTTATTATTTTATTTATTATATATTATTTATACTACATGAAGTTTAAAGCATCATTTCCACTACGACAGGGCCTAAAAATAGCTACAGAAGTGTTGACTGGGGTTGCACATTGTTTCAAATGTTTTGATACTCATGACAACACAATACCTCTTATATTTAGTACCTTCATTTTAGGAATATAAAGAGGTTTTAGATTCAAACAGAATCATGTAAATACAGTGTATGTATAGAGTATGTTTTTATTACGTTGAGGTGCAAACCTCGTCACTCCCCACAGGCTCTGCACAGTAAAGATTGTGGATTGACAATAATGCACAGCATACAGATGATAATGAGTGAGCAATGCATTGCTTAAGTAGACTACCTTATTGCAAAGGTCTGATGAATATAGTTTTAACTAAGGAGCTTGGCTCTCTTCAAATTTTCAGATACTTGTGCCACCTGAGTTTCAGCACCAATGCCAGAACTTTTTTCAATATCTTAGTTAGTTAGTAAGATATCTGATCAAAGATCAAGGAAACTAGACTAAGAGTCAGACCAAGAATTAATTAAAAAAAAATGATACTTTCAATATTTCTTTGGTCTGGACCAAATTTACTGAAGTCCAGGTAGGAAAACAGCAAAAATTCATTCAATCATTACTTAATTTTACAGATACATTTCAGTCCGTTCCGAGAAAGTATTTAGTATCAAGACACAGCCTGATACAGTTTACTGGCATTATCAGCATGCTAATAGTGCTTTTGATTCTGTTTTACATTTCTATCTGGAGCTACTCAAAGTGTTTTTTTTTTTTTTTTACCTCAGCTTTTTAGGTGGTCAGAATAAACACTTTAGCTTCAGATAGGCAGGAGAACCCTGCTTATGTCCTCTCTATCTTCCCCTGCCTCTCCTCTTATCTCCCGCCCTCACTCCCTCTGGCAGTCGAACTCACACTTTCTCTATCCTGTTGACTCTCCTCTCTCTGTGTCACTGTGCATGAGATACTTTCTTGCCCTTGCATGATGCTTCGCTGTTCTACAGAACTGTCAGGGGAGGCTGAGAGAGAGAAAACAGGGAGGATCAGGTCTAACAGGAGGAGGGCCAGCCAGCAGGAAGAAGAAGATGACTAACTGAGAAACTCCTGCTGCCTCCTGGCTGATGGTGACAGATTAGGCCTGTTGGAGGGAGAGGGGCCGAGCATATAAATGAGATATTTAAGAAACATGAAAAATTGGCCCCAAATTGTAGCAAACAGCCAGTGGTGGGCCCTCACCTCACTTCATAGAAGCTGTTTCCAATCCATTCTGGAGGCTTACAATGTGCCAAAGGAGGGCGGCTTGTGGCTGTGTGATAAGAGCAGCTGTGGCCTCTGACCTGCGTACCCTTCTGATGTGGGCCTGTACCCAATGAGATTTTCAGCTCTGTGTGTGCTTGTGTGTGTGTGTGTGTGTGTGTGTGTGTATGAGAGGTGTCTATTACTATGCTTTGAGTGTATGAAATTGAAGAAAATACTGTTTGTGCAGGATGGATGTAGAAATGGTGTGAGGAATGAGGTCAGGGTTATGTCTGTGTACTCTGCTGTGTATCAGCATGCGTGCAATCCCAGAGTGCGAGCATCACTCTACAGTGCTTTTATGTTTCATCACATTGTAAATGTCAGCTCACTCAGCGCTGCATGAATATTGACATGGTGCCGCGGTGCATCCCAGCTCTCCAGCTTGTCGTGGATGTTAAAACAGCCACTTAGCAACTGAGAGGCTCCCAGCAGAGCAGGAGAGCAGGACTGACAGACAGTCAGCCTGGCTGGGCTGGCCTCTCTCTTCAAAATGCTCTGCTAAGCCACCAAACGTGATTGTATTAGTACCAGGGCATGAATTATGCAGAGCAGAGACAGAGGCCAAACGGATTGGAGAAAGTGATTTTTTTTTTTTTTCTCCAAGTGAGAGGAATTTGGTTTCAGGCATAGTGTTGCCTGGATCATGATGTAAGGTAGTGAGATAAATGATTTTAAAGTTTTAACCAAGCAGAGTGGCAGAGTTCTAAGTATTTTATGTCTGACTTACACTGAAGGATTTAAGAAAAAATGTCCAAATTCTCTGATTCCAGTTTTTTCAATGTGAATATTTGCTGGTTTCTTTAGTCCTCTATGACAGTAAATTGAATATCTTTGTGTAGTTGACTGTTGGTCGGGACAAAACAAGACATTTGAGTGTGACATCTTGGGCTTTGGGAATCAGTGATTGTCAGGAACAGTGTTCTTCAGAGTCAAAGTCACGTGATTTGTTGACCCATACATCTGCTCCTGACAGACAACTGTCATATTTCACCACAGGAGGTCCTTGTCAGTTGAATGTAAACATATATTTTGCTTTTGAACAAACGACTGATCTTGTAGGTTCAATTGGGAAGACGGTCTTGACTGTTGATGTGTAATGATTACTCCTATACAGCTCTCCATTTTAGCTAACATTTGCCTGACAGACTGACAGGACGATCTACCGCACTGATATCTGATACCATGATATGAAATCATGGCACCAGGACATCACCATGGGACTGCAACCCCAACATGGGCCTTTATAAAACAGAAAATAGTCCCACTCAATCATCAAGGACATCTATGTGTATCGTTTTATCTCAAATCGTCTTACAGTCAACAGCAATGTCAGGATTAGAAAAAGACAAAGTGTCAGGAGTTAAACAGTAGACCACATGGACTCTGGGGTGAACTGCACTGGTGCTCTGCAGAATGTTTATCTTGCAGTGCAGGCTGTGTGATAGGCAGGCCTAGAGCCCGCTGTGAAGTTGACTGAGTGCTGCAGAGGGAACACTGAATGTTGGCTCAGTCCTCTGAGGTATGTGGTGTGAATATTTAACCTTGAGAGGCTGACTGGACTGGACATGCATACTGAATTAAGCTTGGTTTCTCACTCTGTGTGTGTGTGTGAATGTGTGTGTGAGTGTGTGTGTGCATGCACGTGTCTGTGTGTGTTTGTTGTAAATCCATGTGACACATGTCAGCATACAGCTAGTAACACCTGTCCATCACGTGTCAGAGTAGCTGTTGGCTAGTCAAGCCTCAACACATACTAGTCTGCTTTTGTTCCACTGGGGAGTGTTCTTAATGCTCTGCTTTGTGTACAGCAGAGGGACATGAAAACAGTCTGACCTGGTTCGTCCTGAGTCCTCTGAGCATCTTACTATCACAGACACTTGACGCACAAGCTTACAATCACTTCCTGTCAGCACTTTAAGCCTTGTCCATAGCTAGCTATGGATGACACACCCTGAAGAGAAGGACTATTGCACCTTGCCTAATGTCTGATAGCCACTAATGAAGATGAGTCAGTCATTCCCAGTAAGCACTGATTTGGTCAAACAACATCTCGATGTTTAGGTCGAAACTTGGATGAATTTGATTGTTTGTTTTGAATGACTATATGTCTGTATGAGTAAGTACAGTCATTGAAACAAGTTACATGATATCTTGAAAATTTTCAGCTAGATTAGCCCATTTTGTGGTGTTTTGCCTTAAATTTTATTTATTTGGATCCCCATAATCTGTCATCAGAGCAACACAAGAAAAGGAAACAACTGCTGCAATTTCACGAAAATATATAAATCAGTTTTAAGAGTGATAATTATTGTTATTATTATTGGTTATTAATGAAATCAGCAGTACTACAACATGCACAGTGCATTCACCAATATAATACCATAAATTCTGAGAGTGGCTGAGGCCTTCACTTACCTCAACTGTAGAAAGAACCAGGCTAATATGAAACAGGCTTATATCAGAGATAAGTGTGTTTCATCATATTTTAGTGTGGTGGCTCCTTGGTCTGCTCCTGTTGTTGATTCAAGCTCAGCACCTCCTCCATGTTTACCTGTTGTCTTGATAAAATCAACATGATGTAAATTTCCACAGCAACATTCCATAAGTACAACAGCATCACTCTGCTGCTTCCTGGGTCTCTTCTCAAACAGAAACAGTTTTCGTTCACTAATTATTTTCAATCTTTATTCCTTTGCTTTTTTCTATTGATGTTAAGCTACTGCAACGAAACTCAACACTTCCTACAGAGATGTTTCATATTAGAAGCCTCCCAGCAACTTAAAGGTCATAATCCCTTTGCAGGTAGGCTTTTAATTTGAAACAGATGCAGGATGTGTTGAGTTTCATTAATGGTATTAATGGTCACAGAAAGAAGATGCATTAGAAGAGTTGGAAAGGGAATGGGAATAAAAACATTCTTGGTGTTAAATAGTGAAAGGGAGGCAGCAGAGAGGTGAGTAAGACATGACTGTTGTACTGATGGACTACTGTGGTGATATACATTATACTGAATCAACCATGTGTGCCAGATGACAGATCATTTCACATCCTCTAAATGTTTTCTGCCTGGCCTTTATTTGTTTGTGCTTATCATTACTGGAGACTCGACTATTATTTGAATACAGGCTTTTATTTGAGACGGTACAGTACTTAGTGTGTTAGTCGACTGACTAGCAGTAGCTTACCTTAACTTGCTAACATATATTTTGCACAGTATACACATATTATCCAGCTAACCAGTCTAATTACTTCCAGAACTATCACCTGGTTTGTTTGTATCTCATAAAATAAAACCATTATTCTTTTTACATTTATAGCAGAAGACAAGGATGTGTACACTGTTCTGTATACATAACGTCTATTACCTGTCTGTCCGTCCTGGCAGATGGATCTCCACTCTATTGCTCTCTCTGAGGTTTCTTCCATTTTTCCCTGTTAATTTTCCTTTTTTGAATCCAGGGTCCAAGGATAGAGGATGTATTGCTGTACAGACTGTAAAGCCCACTGAGGCTAATTTGTGATTTGTGATATTGGACTATATAAATAAAAATAGAGTTGGCTTGACTGAGACATGCTAGTGACCTATCCATTCTCCTTGCAGTTGCTCTCCATTGACTTTCACGTCAATGGCATGGCATTAAAAAAATAAAAAAAACCCAATATCAAATAGTGTGAAGTTAGCCTGAGCTTGCAGTACAAGCAGTTGCAAATGTGTCTCTATATTCTTCCTAATTTTTCCACAGCAAAAAATGCCATCCAATCCACCCTTGCTTTCTTTTTCCCTTTTTCCCGTTCAACATTCTTCAAGTCCTTTCTGTAATTTTCAGACTGACTCAAACTGAAACTGCTGTTTTCAGGGACCCCACAATGTTTAATCCACAACTGTAACAGCCTACAAGTCACTGGTCCATGTTTATCACTCATTATTTTCGCACATCCACAACTTAGGGAACTTCTTTACTTTGACCATTATCCATTTTATTGTGTACAACCCAAACAATCTCACCCTTTCAGTTTCTTGATTTCAGTTTGGGTTCTTAATCACTCAGTCAGACATTCAATTGACATTATTCATTCATTCCTTATGAATTATGTTAACGGGCTGTCACCCCTAATGGAATGTCTTTGTCTTTCAGACGTCTTTTTTGGTATCCAATACTGTATCCTTATTTAATTTCAGTTGTTTATAATCATCACAGGCAGTCTCTTCTCACCCTGGGAGTCATTTACGAGCCTTCCCCAGAGCAGGTTGACTTCCTGGGTCTTAGGCGACTTCACCAGCTGCGCAGATTTGAACTGTTTGGAGAATAGTTAAAGGAGTGAATGAGATTAGCATCCTGGATGAGCCAAATTGTCATGGCAATTTTCCCTTGCACTTGACTTCAAAGAAAAGAGACAACTCTCGATACAGTATTGTCACATTTTTATTTAATGCTCAGAGCATGGCACATTCACACTCGATACAGACATACTAGCTGCTGTAGAGGAGTGAGCTCTGAGCAGTGGGGCAAATACTTCTTAATCTGTTTCATGCCAACGTCTAGGAGTTGTTGTGACTACTGTATGCATGATTATACCCAAATAGACATGCCAGGATATGTTTCAGAATAAACAGATGTTGTTTCTTTCTCATTCACACAGGGACATACTGTTCAGACACACAAACATGATTTCTATGACTATCACTAAACATTTTAATCTTTCGCAAGTTCACACAGGAATTTATACATATTCATACAATCATTTTCCTCAGACAGCTTATCAATAAGAGCAACTCAGAGTGATTCTGTCAAAACAAAAAGAGCAAACACAGTGGGTGAAGTGGGTGTGAAAAATGAGCTTCACTTCACTCGAGGCTAACTACATTGAGCTGAAACTGAAGAAGTGTTCATCCTTCACAGGGTTTGTCCTGCATAGAGGAAATTTTGGCTCCCCTCAAAGAGGTTTTAGCCAGCACCAAAGGAAAATCACCAGCGCCAAATGATAAGAACTGAGAATAAAAATAGCAATTCAAATCCTCTCCAAATGTGTTTAATAGCAATTTATCAAACAGCTGTTGAACAAGCAAAATATAAACTTAGATATGAAAACTGGTTTAGTTTATTAAAGACATTTTTGTTTATCAAGTGGTCAGAAATAACAGGAAAATGTGTGGATGTCTTTCGAATAAGGTAACACAGACTCATTGCCTTTACTGTACTGATCACGCTTACTGTCGGGAGTAATCACCCCCCAAAGGCCCGATCTGAGCCAGGAAAAACCTTGCTTCAGCAGAGATCAGAGCACAGAGACTATTAGGATGCAAGCTCTGCAGTTGTGAATAAGTGACTGAATTGAACTCAGCAGCAAGCTTTGATCTGAATCAACACTCTGCTGCCATGCCACAGCCAGGAGCGTGGCCATGCATACTAAACATGAGCAGAGAACAGCTCTTTACCCGATTCACTTCCTCACACTTTCATCATTCACTGCTGTCTGCGCACCACAGGTCACCTTTTCTTCAGAGGCCTGCAGGCTACAGTTAGGATCATTACCAGTGTCTGCAGGAGCACCACTGGCCGAGCTTTTTCACACATTTGTGTTCTTCTTTCTGTTTCTTTGTTAATGGAATTCTCAGAACAACCTGTCTGCACAGACACATTTAAAAATGCACTTTTTTCTTTCATTTAGATGTTTCAGTATGGACACCAAACTTTAAGAAAACTTTTTGATACTGATATTGTGAAAAGATAAACAATCTGACAACATCTGTTTTCAACTGTTATTGCTTTAGTGTGACATAAGAGACATGGCTCTATCAGCATAAAGAGAAATTCAGTACACCAAATGGTGATGGCAGTAATGATCAACATGCACTCAGAAACAGAAATACAAAGTAGGGCTCTTTTCTTCACTTTCCCCACCACAGAACTCTTGGTAGTGTTCTATGTTGTGCGTTGATTTGACTTTTTCCTCTCTCAATACTGATTTCAAAACCTAAAATCTGCCAATGCCAAGATCCTGATAATGATGAATAAGGTATACCAGGGATGCTGCAGCAATATAAAATGAGTGAGTCATTCAGCAAACTGCATTAACTTAATTTATGTTACTACGTGGCTGTGGGAAGTCAAAATGAAAGGACACATTGGCATGGTTTCACAACAGTGTAATTAAAGTAGTGGCTCTACTTTGTGTTTACTGAATGATGAACAAGTCCTCCAAATTAAATGCAGAAATACGTTGTTGGTCCAGAAGGACTCCCCTATCAGCAGGATACATCATCTGCCTGTGCCTGTTGGTAAATAATTATGTTTAATGATTTGACAACGCTGTGGTTAAGGTTTGGTTAGGTAGAGGCAGAAAAAAACACTTGATTAGGTGATTGATGTTTTGTTCACCCATCCAGCCACCCTGACCTCCAACCTACATTAACTTTATCTTCTGCTACTTGAACATAAATATATGTCGTTTTTGGGGAACTCACATTAACGACTGATCATCTTGTTTTTCCTGGAAATAGTCTTGAATCATCTTTAATAATTTGGTAAAGTTTAAGTTACTGAATTCACAAAATGTCCTATCGTAATCCTATTTTTACATCCTGCAAATATTATGTAGCAAACTTATTCTTACATTCAGTAAATCTGTGATGAATATTTACAGGAACCTGCAAGTAGAGAACAGGGCTGGTTTTAGCCTGCTATATTAGGGTGGGCTTCTAAAAATAATGGGTGGGCAACTTGGGTGCTTGGTAGTCCAGAGGTTAGAGAAGCAGACTAGTAGTCTGACGGTTGCCGGTTTGATTACCTGGCCAGATGGCAAATCTGGCAAAATGACAGCTGGAAACTGGAGGGTTGTCAGAGTGAAGATCAGATGCAAGCTCCTGCCATTGTGTCCTCAGGCCTCTCCAGCTTATAGCTGTGGGTTAAATGTGAGTGTGGTAGATGTGGGTTTGCTTAAAAGCAAAAGATTAATTCCAACAAATTCATCCATGCCTAGGGTATTAATTATTGATTTCTCATGGGCCAAGATCACCAAACTCCTTTCTTACATATGACATGGTGTGACGATATGGGGGTTAGGACTTGTGACAATGTTAGTCTCTGATGTGCTAGCACCAGCATCGCTAGAGGCAGAAGCAGCATTACGCCTGTTTATACCCTTAAAAAAAGATACATCGCACAGCAAGTGTTGTAAGTTGTCTTTGATAAAGTAAATGAATGTAATGTAATGTAGGTCAAACTATGAGCAGCACAGCATTCTTGGATTGAGAGAATGGGTAAACTAGAAAAGTCACCATAATTATATCTTAAAAACTACTACTACTATTCAGTGCTGCAGGGGAGGGGACTTTGGGTAGGGGTCTGGCAGACATTGATCATTCATCTCAGTTTGTCCTTTTCCTGTCATCGAATAAATTTGAGCTGATGCAAATGGACTGCTGATGGAAATTCACTAGTAGCTAAATCTGGTACAAAGCATCTCCTCTCTCTAAGATGACTGTTTTTGTACATGATCCCTGACAAAAATAAGCGTAATAAACAAAAACTTAACTAAAGCTAAACCAACATTTAGAACACTAATTTATTCCAATCCTTATAAGAGTTAGAGCAGTGTATGTGTTTGAGTGTATGTTTTTCACGAGCAGTGGGAAAATGTGTGTGTTTTTACTTGCTTTTTCTTGTCCTGTGTGTGTGCAGTGTGACCCATCAGAGTTCATAGTTGTCATAGCAACACTCCTCCCCGTTGGCATGCTCCGGGAGACAATCTGTGCAGCGGACGAGTCTGCTTCAGAGCTCTGTGTGTTTGTGCCTGAACATGACGAGAAGAGGAGTCGGGCAGTAGATGACTTTGGAGGCGGGCTGTAGGCTGCCGACCCAATCAGAAGTTAGACACAGTACTGGTATTTTCTGTGCTATTTTTCCAAAAAAAGTTCTTAACTTCTGATTGGGTGAGCAAGACACATGTTTGGGTGGGCTGAGCCCACCCCTACCCATAGCCACCGCTGGCCTTGGTAGAAAATAGTTTCTCAGATGTCATGTCACTTTGGGAACCTTTCTGGAGAGTTGACTGTGCAGTGGCTTTATTTTTTACATTCTGTGTTTGGTCATGACTGGGCTGGTGAGGTTACCTGGGTCTGTATAATAAAGGGACATCAGTGAAGTTAGGGTTAATGAGCAGGTCACATTGCATTTACTGCAGTTTTTTTGAAAACAGCAAATTACAAATGTGTGTTCCTGCTGAGACAAAGGCCAAAAACAGCAGCTCTAACAAGGTTTACATAACTGGTGTATATTAGTCCATTACATGAGAGCACTCCACTCCTGTCAGCACTTTGTGATTTAGAGAGGGAATCACCATCTGGCCCTGAGTGGAGGGCCATACTGATGAAACCAAGCTATGGAAAATCTCATTATGCCCAAGCCTGATGTGGTGATGTACTCTGCAGGCCTGTTTTCCTTCTCAGCCCCAACAAGACAGCTAGAAGGTGTCGATACCACGACAGCCTCATGTTTTTCATCAAACCTGTTGTAATGGAGCCACCTCATAAATGTCTTACTAGGTTTAAGGTACCGTAAACCTAGTAAGAAAGCTGAGCCTTGCTCTGAAAGTCTGTTTTAGTCATAATGTAATGTATAGTCTACAGCAGCTGCAACATTCTCCTATGGCTTAAGTCAACCTTTTAAAATCATTTTGAAAACCATTTCATGCTGTATATTGCTTTAGTAAATTGAACCTCTTTTGTATTTTTACATGGGAGAATTATGACAGTGAGTTATTAAAGTTTGCATTACTGCCGAACATTTTCCAAACTATGCAGCAGTGTTTCATTTTTGAATGAGTTCTTTCTGCCTTCAGGCAGCCATTGTGTTCTGTCCATTTCACAACACAATGAAAATCTACTTGCTCAGATTTGAAACTCTATAGCTGTTACGGCTGTATGTGTTGCCTGTGATTTTTGTCCTTTTCCTCTCCTGTCTATTGCTCTGCCCAGGTCTCCTCCACATAATTAGTCCACAATGAGGTGCACCTGGCCAGGGAGGAAGGATTAAATGCTCCAGGTTCCTGCTGCAGAGAGGAGGCTTCTTGTTTGTGGACTGCTGGACTTTCCTCTCAGCCTGGGATTTTGTTATTTAGTTTTTCTGTTGTATTTTGATTGTTTATAGCATTTATTTAGCGTCCTGGTTGTTTCGTATGTTTTTGTTAATAAATCCCATGGTTTGGCTGTTTTTAAAAGGCGTTTTACTTTAAGTTTACTTTTTAGTTACTTTGAGTTTTACTTTGGGTAAATTGTTGTTTGCCCCATAGGGCCGACTAAGGATGGGGCGTAAGAATAACCACAAATGATTTTCACACATAATAACTGAAGACTTACCTATCTCAATGCAGAATCAAGTCTCTACATAGTTAGTTTGGCAGTAAATATGCTTAACCATTCATAAACGCTGGTGTGGTTTTGTGAGGGATAGAAACAGCAGAAGGCCAGTTGTTTTTCAATGTCTCCACCTGCTTCATGTCACTCAGCTCCATGAACACAGAGCTGCCTCAATGAATTCAGTAGTGGAAAGAAGATCTCTTCAGTATGCATATTTATTAACATGTAGCTGTACATTTGGTGAAGGATTCAATGTTGAAAAGCAGCAAAAACGTGAACGTGAGAAAACGGCTCCAGGTTTGGTTTCCGAAAATGAATGAGTGTCTTATGTTTGTTGCTTTCTTCCTCTTCTGATGATGTTTTCTTGCTTCACTGCTGCCTGATTTGAAGCTGCTGCGTGGCATCTGCTTTCTCTGACCAAAATGTGTCAGAAATGACAACACTGTGTCTGTGAAGTCTCATTTTCAGGAATTAGGAAAAACAGCATTATTTTTAGCTGGATGAGAAAACTTATTTAGCCTATTTCTTTGCTTTGTACACAGCCCCCAAAGAATAAAAGAAGCAAATAATCTTAATTTATCTTATGCACACAAATTATTGTAACATAGTTTTTTGTACTGTAGTTATGGCACAAGATGGTTATAATAATTACAGACAATGAAAAAAGATAAGTGTACAAGATAATAAAAAGTATAATCGTGTGCACAATAATAACTTGTGCAAACATGAAAATAACTGCAAAAAAATATAATTTCTCAGCAGTTTTGTAAGGTTTTCTTCTAAACCTCCATTTAGAGTGGAATGTTATCTTAATTCTAATGTCAAACCTAAATCTAATTCTAACCCTAAACGAAAAGAAGTGGCAATTAAATGTGATAAACTGAAACTCAGACTCTGAAAGGCTCAAATTCAAACTATTTCTCACAGACAAAGAAGCCCCAAAGTGAACACATACACTCACACATACTGCCCAGACTTCTGGTAACTCATGTGAACTGGATGTGGAATGATGATGTCATTGCTAAACCGTTAACATGGTAAACTGGGGGGATCCAGTCAGCCTTTGTCTGCTGGTGACTGTTATTGCAGTTGGCAAGAGGGGTAGTGTTCAAATGCCGGAATGCTAGGCAGTGGGCACTGGCCAGAAGAGTCCCTGGCATCCGCTGCCATGGCAACCCTCCACCCCCACCCCCCAACCCCCTAGACCTCCATTTAAAGCTGTTGATAGAAGAGAAGGTGGAGAGACAGACAAAGACTTGTGGACAAGCTGAACAACTGACAGAGACAGAGGTAAAATAATGGTCAGTTTGTAAGTCCCTCCCACACTTGAACTGAGGCAGAGGTGTGTGTGTGTGTGTGTGTGTGTGTGTGTGTGTGTGTGTGTGTGTGTGTGTTTGTGTGTGTGTGAGAAGCTGTGTGGTAGCCCTAAATCTCAGCCAGTCTTTTTCTCAGCCACTGAACTGCCATTAATCTTGGATGTTTGCCTGTTTGTTTGTAACGGATTATAAGGCGCCGGAACTAATGAGTTTTAGACCTGAACCCTGAGCTCACTCGAGCGAAGACAGGGGGAAGTGGAGTGTGGGAGGAGGTGGGTGAGCAAAGTAGAAAGCAAAAAATAAAATAAAAGCAATAGGATAGGATGGAGAGTCAGAAGGAGACAGAGAGTGTTGAGGGTGTGTATTCTTCAGCACTCCACAGCGGAGGAGTGGAGGAGCTGCAGTCCAGTGTGTGTTTGCCTGCAGATATTCAGAGACAGACATGAAGCCAGGAAGAAGAATTCCACTGGTCGGGAGCATCGTATGAGCCAGCACTAGCCTGGCTAAACAGGATTACACTCGATTTACTGTGTCCATACTGGACACCCATTGTTTTCAATCAGAGCATGACAGTAAAGTCAGTGTAAAGCCCTGGTCACACCAAAATTTATATCCGCAAAATTCAACTTTGGTGAATTTGCACCATTGATCATCCCTTTTCAGCAGCTAAATTAAATAGCCCAAATGTCCTACCTCTGCCAGCTCCGCACTGGTGATCCCAATTAACAGCAGATGCCAGAGCCTCCTCAACTGGCTCCTTTGAACATGTAGTTCTAGCTCTTTATGCAAAAAACACTCTTTTTGCTGCTTGTATTTGCGATGTCATTCTTTCAGTCATTACCCAAAGCTCATGACCAGAGGTGAGGGTTGGAATGTGGCGTGATTGGTGAATTGAGTTTCTCCTTTAGCCTCAGCTCCTGACACAGTCTGCATTACTGCTGATGCCATACCGATCTGACATTGATCAGTTGCAAAGCTAAGTTTTGACCTTTTTAAGGCATCATTAAGAACTAGAGAATCCAAAATGAGGAACAATATTTGTTTAGTAAAATGACCAGAAAATAGTCACTATGTCACCCATCTTCTAGCACCACCTATTTTGCAAGTACACACCAATGAATTTCAGTGCACCACTTTCTGGTGTGACTAATATACTTTAAGTATGGGTTTTAGCATTTGCATTATAAATAAACTCCACAGATTCTGCTGTCCTGCATCTTCAGAAATTAACACACAAAAAATACATTTATGCCCATGATCAGTGGGGGCTGAATATCAAGATGCAAAGAAAGAGCTGCAGCAGTGTGAACAAACAATACTGAAGAGACACTTATCTACGATGGCACCGCTGGCACTCCATGATCTTAACATTAACAATATAGAAATATCTCCGAGTGTGCCATGTGCCATGTTTACAATTTGCAAAATCAGAAGTTTTATCAACTTTCTAATCCCAGGTACACACAAAATACACAGGCAAGTACAATATATGCGAACAACAAAGCTTGCAGCGCACTTGTCTTTGTGTGCACATAGTTAAATTGAGAACTCTAATTCAGTGTAAAAATAAGAAGTATTAGATTGGTGCAGTCAACTGTCGAGCGTAGTGTTTTGTGAATTTCACACAGGCACAGAATAAAGTCCTTCCATTAAACAATACTTAAAATTAATTATGTCAAAAATTGAGCACACAACTTCACATTTTTAATTTGCTTGTTTTGGAAAGTCTCAGTGGCTGTTCGGTGATAAGCCCACTGGATTCAGGATGTAGCAGCACTGTATTTCCTTCCTAAACTGAAGTCACCAGAATTCATATTCATACAGCAGCTGTAGAAAACACAATACTGATTAATCAATTAATTGATTACTCAACCAAAAAATTCATTGGCAGCTATTTGTCTGATAGATTATTTGCTTAAGTCATTGTTTCAAGTAAAAATATGAAGTATTACTTCATTCCAGCTACTAAATTGTGAAGATTTTCTGCTTTTTTAATTAAATGTGATAGTAAAGTGAAAAGCTTTGAGGTTTTGGACTGTCGTTCAGACAGAACAAGCAATTTGAAGAAGTCACATTGGGCTTTGGGAGATTGTGATAGGCCTTTTTGACTATTTTCTGACATTTCTTGACCATATGATGAACTGAGGAAATAATCAAAAGATTAACTGATAATTGAAATAATTATTAGTTGCAATCCTTCATGACTGTGCAAAAGTTCATTGGGTTGGCTAGATTTTAATGCTATAACTGAAAAAAGGAGTGACCCGTGGAGCTTTAACCAGTAGCTAATGCTTAACAGCATGTGCTTAACGAAGCATCCAGAGAGGGATTAGTTATTAAACCATCTCCATTTTTAACTCGCCTACTTGTGCAGTATAAAAAAATACAAATTAATAAATTAAACTTCGGATGGATAGGCCATATGTTTGTAGTAGCTCTAAGCAATTTAACAGAGCAAAGGTCAAAACTGCAGAGGAACATTTCCTCTAATGATTTATTTGGCTCAGAGCTCTAACATGTACTTCTCTGTCACTCATCCATGCAGATGCTCTCCAGCTTGTTTTCCATTCACTCTCCTCGTAAGTGCTTCTCAGCAACACGAGCAGGAACTAGGCTGGAAATTGTCCCCTAGTTCCCAAAGTCTCCCCTGGAGGAAGACTGTGGTCGCAAGCCATGAAACCATGATAGATATGGCCTCACTGGTTCATTAGTATTCATCTACACAGTGGGCATATATGATTCATGAAACACTCAGGGAAGAGAAGCCCCAGAAGACAGTGATGGAGACATTTGGAATCAGGACTTTCAGATACAGATCCACACTGACATTCTATTGGAACATGAAAGTGAGGTTGGCAGGTGGTTGTAGTTCCATATTAAGATCTGCAGTAAGTTAGTTGTGTAGAGGTAAAAACAAGTGTATTTAATTAATTTGGGTTTAGTTGTAGGTTCTGAGCAAAGTCTAGATTCCCACTGAGTTTTTTATATGAATTGTTAAAGGAAAATATGATATGAACTAGGGCTATGATGATATCAGATTTTCACAACATGGTTATTGTGGCAAAAAGAATTCACAATAAGAATATTATCGCGATATCTATAGAAAATTTGAAAAAACACCTGCTATCAGTCAAATCATCTTAAACTTTGTTTACAGTGTGTTTTGCCTCTTTTCTGGCAAATGAATTACACTCAAAGTTTATGGAGGTGGAGAGAAAGTCGGTAACCATAACTGTACATAGTTTGAAAGAAGTTTAAACACACTGAAGTATAAAGTTTTTATTTCTGCCTGAATATTTTTTTTTTTTTGCAGATGAACTATAGCTGTGACTTAGCTGGAAAACACAATGGGACCACAGAATGGAGCCTTGCCTAGTCCAAGTTCAAATTTAATAACAATACCACAGAAAATGAATATTTTACACATGTTTTTCTAAGGGTTTGTCAAGGCATCTTCCAAAAAGGCCATTCAGAGACACCAAATAACCCCTGTTTCAGAGTAACTGAAGCATAAATGATAAATGGACTGTACTTGTATAGCACCTTTGTAGTCTTCTGACAACTCAAAGCGCTTTTTTACACTATGAGTCACATTCACCCATATTCATATGCTGAACGGGTACAGGGGCTGCCATACAAGGTCCCAACCTGCCCATCAGAGGGAACTAACCATTCATACACATTCATACACTGATGGCACAGCCATCAGGAGCAATGTGGGGTTCAGTACCTTGCCCAAGGACACTTCGACATGTGGATTGGAGGGGCCAGGAATCGAACCGCCTATCTTCCGATTAGTGGACAACCCGCTCTACCTCCTGAGCCACATCCGCCCCACACATTATACACATTATAGTCTTTTGTTCCCCTGTTGAAACTAAATATTGTGCATATAAAAGAGTCAAAACAAGTGCTATGACAGAAGAAAAGTAAATCACAGCAAACTATTTATATTTACATAATCTCCATCTTGTGGCTTTATAAAAAGCAATAAGCAGCATATGGTCATTTTTGGAATTTCATTGGCAATTTGAAGTGCCAGTCATTGGCAGGATCTGCGGCTCAGTCTTTACACGAAAGAGGGGCAGGCACCTCCTTTCTCTTGTTGTTGTCTATTGTAGGCTGTGGATAGGAAATGGAAGCTCCTATTGGGTCAAGTGAGGTGTCAATCGAAAGGTCAGAGTGCAGCCGTCATTTTGATACCAAGATGTGGCTAATGTTTACATGCTAATGTGAGTTATGACAGAGAATACGTTGGAAGATTAGGACATCTGCCGGCTAATTTGAAATGATGCATGAGCCATTTGTAGATATTTATTGATGCAATAATGTGTTTTGGACTGAATATTTTACTGGATTGGATTGACAGGACCTTTGCCAATGTAACAAGAACATTTTTGTCTGAGTTGTATCAGTCAATGGAGTAATATGAGGTTTCATAGGTGAGTAGCATGAATTTTGTAATTCTTTGTTTGTTGGTTGTCTGACAGAGGTGATGATTGTACCTGCTCGTGTGATTGTATCTGGAAATGGTTTGCATCAATCGAATCACAAGAATCTTATCTTTCCAAAGATGTGATGCATGAGTACCCACTTGAAGACAGGGGTTGTGTACATAGTGTAGTTCTGTACTTAACGCTTAACCCATGGATGGGCCGTCGGAACATTAAGGAGTTTTAAGAGGAGCTGGATTATTTCCATGATATTATCATATGTGTATTATTAACATGACATCAATATTTAATTTTTTAAATATCATGGTTATCGTCAATACTGGTATATCGTGACACCCCTAACATGAACACACTAATATTTAGTGGAGCTGCAACAATTAGTCAATTAATTTGTTAATCACAAACAGTTTTGATAGTTGATTAACTGTTTGGAGTCATTCTTTAAGAAAAAAAATGTCCAAATTTTCTGATTACAGCTCCTCAAATTGAGAGATTGTATTTATTTATTGACTGGGACAGTGTGCAGTTTTAAACACAAAAGATGTACTGCACTGGAGTTGCACTCGAAGCTAATTTGCATCCACATTCTCCCACAATCAAAACATATAACAGCACAACAATAAACAGTACAAAGCAAAAAACACACAGAACACACCATACAAAATACAAAGCTACACACAACAGCACATCACATACACCCACAATGTTAATTAGAAATTAATAATGTAAACTTATCAAATTAAAAGCAAGACAACTTGCACTAATGAGAAGACCATAGATAAAGTTTAGACTCAGTGGTCACACAGCTGATTGGTCTTTGGTAGATTTTTTAATTTGGCCTTGAATGTATTGGATATTCTGGATGATCTAATAGAACTTACTGAGCGCATGTACACAAAGTACAAGTCCCCCTCTCCCTCCCCCCTTGTTCTTTCTCTTTCTCAACCCAAGACAGTTTCTAATATGTCTAAAATTTGTTAAGTTGTACTTTATGGTTTTAACAGTTTCGTTAACATGTTTCTTAAAGTTCAAATTTGGATCCAGTGTCACACCAAGATATTTAAAATCAGTGAATATGTCCATTTTTTTTTACTGCAGGGTTTTGACACACAGTGGTGTCAGCAGCAGGTTTTGTGAGAGAGACACTGGACCTATCAAGGTTTCCACAGCCCAGTAGTGAAAAGTTATAGAGACATCATGCCTTGTGTTAACAAAGTTTAGTCTGTTAAGGGAGAAGCCCGGCTCAGAAAATTTCTGCTCATTCGTCACCTGCACCAGAGGAGTCCCAGACACACTCGGGCACAGCATCGAAGTTCTGCAGCACTCCAGGGGTCACTGGTCCAGGATTTAGCTGAACATCTCCGGAGGGCAGGATCAGCATGAAGAGGAGACCTGCTATTCTCCGAAATGGGGTGGCAGATGACCGGTCCACTGGATCTGTGATTCGCTCTGGTACCTGGGCTCGTCCATTCTACAGGCCAGAGGAATAGATTGCAAAATATCCCAGTAAGTTATGGTGAAAACTCACTGTAAGAGCGTCAACTGGCCATGAGCCAGCATTTGTCCCAAGCTCAATCACTTGGTGTCCCAATTGTTTTCCATCAATGTTGATTGCTCTGGCCAGACAGACATGTAAAGGCAATACAGCAGTGAGTACCAACAGTAATCCAAAAAGCACTCCATGAAACACAGCCCAGGTATTTTTGCTGATGAAACACTGCTTTGAACTTGACGCAGTTTTTGACAGGCATGCTCTGTGGTACGATAAACGGCCTCGGATGACAGTCCTATGTAGCAATCCCATCCATTATCCCGGTGGCCAGAGGGTAGAAGCTCCTCTTAAGCCCCTGTGCACTGGCCCGGTGCACCCAGAACCTCCTCTCGACCTCAGTTGGGAGAAAAGGCCGCCATCTGAGCAGTTAGGAACCCAAGAAGATCCATGTGGCCAGGACTGTTTCCTTCGATGCTGAGATGGATGTACAAATGGTCTTACTTGATGTTTAATCTGATGTTTACATTTGACTGGCCTGGCAGGGGGGTGTGCTGACCATCTCCCCATCCCGATAAGTGACCCCCAGTCATATGCCATCACTTCTTGAATCCAGGGTGCATAGAGAGGCTCCAGCATGTGAGGATTACATTACCAGCAAGGATCCTTTAAATTTTTTTCTTGTTTTAACTCTTACTCTTCTGTTAGCTTCTTTAGTGCTTTATCTCCTTTGGAATATTGGTAACAGCAGTTAGCAGTTGACAGCTAGCTAGTTGTTTTGATTTGAAAAATATATCCAAAGATGATGTTTTCTCTTCTGTTCTTGCTGATCAATGCTATTACTTCTTCTATAGAGTCCTTCCTGAACATTTTTGAGTGTTATTTTGCAAAATGTTCCACTTTTTTGGGTCCAAGTTTGAGATGTAAGCAGGAGCTCACTCCTGGTTTCTTTAGTCCTCTATGACAGTAAACTGAATATCTTTGGGTTGTGGGCTGATGGTCGTGACAAAACAAGACATATGAGGACATCATCTTGAGCTTTGGGAAACAGTGATGACATTTTTCACCATTTTCTGACATTTTATAGACCAAACAACTATTCGATTAATCAAGAAAATAATCGACAGGTTAATCGATAATGAAAATAATTATTAGTTGCAGCACAATATTTAGCATGCTAACAGTCATGCTCAGTTTGTCCAAAAAATATAGGATAATTAAAAAGATTTTAACCGAAGGTTTTGGGAGATATGTTATCCACTAGCTGACATAACCTTTGAAATCAGTTACCATAGTTTTGACCTTCCTTGATTTGTTCTCCAGATCTCTTTTCTTTTAATTTCATGGTAGTGTTTAGTGTGTTCATGATTTTTTTTTCTCTGACAAATCCATTGTTTTGGTGTCCATGATTTCACAAGTAGTGAAATGTTTTTTATTTATAGCTTAGAATTTTTAAATTTTTGTACGGGAAATTATTGCAGTTAGTTAAATTCCTCCACAGTTTTTTTCCCAACAAAACTAGGAAGCTCAGGTGGTACAGCCAGTAAGCCATTAATCACAGGTTTGGTGGTTCAATTCGTTGAACAATGCTTGGCGGTGTTTGCATTTGTGCTGATGGAACACAGTGGTGGATGTGGCAGGGTTGAAGAGGTTAAACAGGGAAAATCATGGTTCATGAGGTTAATGTTACTTCTAATGCAATGTTCTCTACAGTGTTCCTCAGGCCATACTCTGTCAGATAGTTGCACACTTGCAATTTCTTAAACAGTTTGAACAGTCTTAAACAGAGGTTCTACTATCAGATGCCACTCTTTGCCTGATAACTATTCTTCATTTTCTTGTTGCTCTTCATCCAACCTGCTGGCTGACTGCTCAGATGGCTGAGTGTTTGAACGGTAAGCAGCAGGAATTATTGTGTCGTGGTTTTGTTGTGATTGTCTTTAAGCAACTGAGGATTACAGATGAGCCAATTCAAGCCTTTGTGTTGATATGTTGTATAATGTGGTGGCATTATGTAGTTTTATTTTATTGTGATATTGTGCGGTTGTGGTTTAGATTCTCCAGACTGCATACAGGTTTGAGAACAAAGACAGTCTTTCTGATCTGGAATCTGTTCCCGTCATGTCACCTTGTTGTGTTGTGGGAAAGATGATCTATGAGAAATGGAGGAGGTAGAGACACAGTTTGCAAATGATGTGAACACACACACATTTGAGGGCATTTGAGAGGGAAGTTGAAAGGAAACTCAAGGATTTTTTTTTTACCTGCAGTTTATATCCTGTCCAGATGTTTCCAGATGTTCCTGCTCAGTTATCCTCAAAGAAAACAGCTGTGTGCTAGTGCATATGCATCAGTGTGAATATATGTTTTATTATGTGTGTAAACCCTCAGGCGATCACGAAGAAACAGGATCTTTGTCCTAATGATAGCAGCTCCTTCAGGTCAGAACAAGAGTGTTATGTGCTATAAATACCTGCATGATTCTGCTCATGTTCCCTCATCAGAAGCCTGGTCTGAAGCCTTCAGCCTTGGCAAGATCCCACTGGGAAAATCCCTTGTTACTGCTGAGCCAGCAGGTATGGTGGCTCTAATTTACACTCAGGAGGATCTTGATGTCGAACCCTCAGATCTGCTCTAAATGCCTCATGGTTGGCTTACATATTGTTTTTTAGCAAGGACCAGGCTCAGCAGTATCTTGTTCTCTGCCTGTATCTTTTTCTCCTCCTCTTCTCCCAGCTTCTCACTCACTTCATCCATCTTGTATCCAGTCAGTTGTCAGCCAGTCCCACTTGGCCCCATACATCTTGTCTCACCTAACACATTGTGGCTGCTGTAGCTGCAGGCTTCCCTTCTGCACCAAACAGCCCAGTCAGAAATCCACCCACACTCAAGACTAAAATAAGCATGCTACTGCCATGCACACTCTCAAGACCTCAGACTGTGGAGGCTGGCTGCAGTGTCTATCTTCAATACCCGCAACCCAAGGTCTGTGAATGTAGAGCTTCAATTCAGTGTTTGATCTTTTTAAAATATTGTGGTTTAGCAAATGCACTGTATGTATGTATGTATGTATGTATGTTCCACTGCAGGAACATGACAAAACATAACATTTTGGAGCTGTTCAGGAGAAGGTACTAAATGCAGCTTCCTGGCTCTATCAAGAGTGTTTTCAATCATGACTGGTCAAGAAGATGTGTCATCAGTCACAACAAGGACAGCAACAAGAAACACCACATGACATGCTTTGGTCAAAATACCACAAAGATCAAGCACCACAGCAGCCTTCTAATCCTGTCTAAACTGTCCTGTTCAGAACAGCCGGTTTGAGTGCCTGTCCCACCCACCTCACCCCCCTCTAGTGTGGGGTGTGCCGGCTACAATGGCAACTGCTGAGCGTGAACCAAGCAGCAACATCCGGGGCTGGAAAATTCAGTCAATGCAGAAGTGCCAAAAACTGTAGTTCCGCAAATGGCCACTTGAGGCTGGCTCCAAAAATGAGTCAATCCCCATAGACCCTCATGTTAAAATGCCCAACTTTAAAGCAGAAATAAACACCTTTACAGCCTGGTACAAAAAACGCTGTTGGTCTCTATAGCTAATTTTCCCTTTCCTGACAACTGTACAGGGGGTGAATTTTTTTTATAACTCACCTGTTTAGATTTTATTAAGTCATAAAGTTATGCATAATTAAGGACATGGCCACTTTGAGTGACAGGTCACTAGCCTCTAGGTGGCTTGTTTCAGCAACTAGGCTTCATTGGGCCCACCTCAGCTCCACCTCTTTGCCCATTTTTGATTAGTCTGGAGTTAGGCAGAGTCAGGCACTGCCAAGATGGTGGCGGCTGGACCCGCCCACTTTGAGCTTCAAAACCGCTCCTCAGAAACCAATGGGTGACATCATGGTGGTCCATAGTTTTTACAGTCAACCCCGAAGAAACATAGCTACTGGTGAAAACATAGTGGTGCAGCCACACAACACACACACAACACACCAAATGCTTTGCGTTATCTGCACGAGTTTGACCGCTGGATTATTTGTGTTTATTCTTGTTACTCATGCGAGTTTGACTGCTGGATCATTTGTGTTTATTTGCCCCAAACAGCCAGTGATCAACAGCAGGCACCATCTAGTCCCCAACTAGTGTGGTGATGTTAGTGAAGCTCAGCCTGAATGAACCCAAAATAAACTTAGATTTTGCTGTGATTGAATTGCAATAAACAGATCAAATGGATGCCGAAATTACTACATTTTGATGCTAATTTTTAAAAAGTCTGAATTCATGCTTTGTCAGATCTGTCCACAAGACGACAAGCAAACAACTTTTAAAATGCTTGTTTTCTGAATGGAGTTCAGATCAATCAGAGCTATGCTTATGTTGTAGCTGCTCCATCCACACTCAGAATAAAGGCATAAATACGGCAGTGAATTCATTGTTTATACACATAGATATCTGCGTACTGTGTAACTTTAAAATTATATAAACTTATCTGCATTTAAGATGTTTATTATAGATGACAGCAGCTGAGGTGGTGTGTGACTCCAGCTCCGGCTAGGTTGAGATGTGAGATTGAAGATAAATCCACTTAATCCCAAAAGTTTAAAAAGTAAACTCCTCCAGATCAGAGCAGAATCAGGTGTTTATTCCTCCAGAAGATGAGACCCAGCTCTCTCCTCCAGAGCTGGCCAGTGCTCATCAGCTGTCTGTTGGCAAGTAGCAGCTCTATCGCTGATTTATGTACATCCAATTTTTCACCCTTAGCTTAGCTTAGTTTAGCTTAGTTTAGACGGGTCCCAGCCAGCGCTTGCGAGAATAACAGAGCAGACCTCAGGAAATTTAATGGATGGAGACTCAGATAGAGGCATGGATAGGGGGTGGTCCAATTTCAGTGAAGCCCCAAATGATGTACGGGTGGCATCGAATCTGAATGGCTTGTTGAATCACGAGTACAGAGCAAGCCAGCCCACACCAGATCCATTTATGGAGGGGTGGTGTTATTGGGCTTTCATATTTTTTGCTGTTATGTTGGCAATAGAGACAAGCATGTTGCATTATAATTGGCTGATCTGATGACAGAGTGTGTCTCCAGATGGAGCTATGTCTCCAAATACAATTGACTCATAGTTGGTGTTCCGCAAAGAAGCCCAGACAGATTTTAGTGTCTTATCAGTCGCACTGCAATGTATTATCACTTTATCAATATAATTTAGGCTTTTTGATTAAGAGAGACCCATTTGATGTCACAGTGAGCTCTCATTCAAAAGTGACAATACTGTACCACCCTAAAATGAGTAAACTGGTGAATGCCCACCACCCCAAGCCCTCTGGGAGTGTGTGTGGTTTTTGTGGGAAGTGGTTATCAGCGCAAGCACGTGCGTGTATGTTATGTGTGTGTGTGTGTGTGTGTGTGTGTGTGTTGTGTAAGAGCCGATAAAACAGTCAGGTCTACAGAGTGTTTTCTGACTCCTGTTAGAACACTAGGTAGACAGAAATCACTGGGACTCCATAGCTGTTAGCATGCTAACCTGCGCGCTTCCATTCATACTCATGCCAACTTTCTATTCACACGGCTGGAGTGTACTGTGTGTGTGTGTATGTGTGTGTATGTTGAAGAAATGGAGAGATATAGTGAGTAAGAGAAAGAGAGAAATCTATTTTAAGATTAACATAGGAATATAAGAGTGGAAATACAAGAGTGGATGTGTTCTTGTTTGTTGCTCCGTATGTGTCCCCTGCATCTGTTTATGTATGCGTGTAGTCTCCATGGCCTAAATTGATATCCATAGTGTTTGTGTTTATTGTGGTGTCTTAACATCAGAGCAGTAGACTTCCAGGATGCATTATTCATGGCCATAGATAACACAAAGATGCAAATTGAGTCATGGAGCCATGAATCCGCTACCAACTTCAGCTAAGACTCACCACGTTTCTCTGCTCACCAATATTAGCCCCTCTGCTTATCATGCCCAAATCCGCTCAGATCAGAGAGTGCTGCTGGCATTTGTTACTCTCCTCACTCTGTAAGAGTCACAGCTAGTCTAGATGGATGAACACACTCAAGAAGAAACCAGAGCTTATGGAATCAAAATTAGAGGCCATGAAGACAATGGGCCTGGCAGCTGATTCAGTCATTTGAGTCATCAGATATGCATAAAGAAATTCTGGGCCTGGAGAGTAAAAACTCATTTTGGTTGACAGTTAATGGACTGTTACCTGAGAAGAATACAAGTTTGATGTTGAGAACTGTCAGCATTGTTGACTGAGTAACTGAAGTTATATCGCAGTTGACTCATTATATCTACTCATTATGAACAACAGTAAGACAACAGTAGGAAGAATATTAAAAGCAATATATATATATATATATATATATAAAGCATTGTTTTTTTTTTTTGGTCATTGTCCAAAATCTTGACCCCCATTTTGACACAGTCTTGATTTAAAAACTCCTAGGATATTATCTTGTTTCAGACTCTACTTAAGTAACAAGCAGGGCCAAATGACTTGTTGAGATTTGAGAGGCATGTGCCTCAGTTTCTCTGTGAGTCTCTTCAACCTAAATAACAGAGATGTTGACATACAGTATTTCAAAAAGAATTACTGCACAAGGGCTTGCATGAGTAGGAATGAACAAGTGTGTTGCACTGTCTATGTATGAGTTACCTGCTTTCTGACTGAGCATAGACCAAGGACATGAACATCTGCTTCACTTCACCTCGATGCATGACAGAATCTAAGACATGTTTGTAGTTTTTTAGAGATTCTTTGAGCTGTTGAATAATATTCTGTGCCACACACAGTGTTCATTTTCATGTTTTTATGAAAGAAATAATAAAATCAAGGATTTTATCTGTGTTTATCTTAAATATTAAAAAATGTGTGTCAAAAAAATGTTTGAAAAATCAAAATGACCAAAATCTTGAGCTCTCAACTTTGCAGGATTATCAAGCATGTTTGATATTTTTGTGTATGGACTTCTATGCCAGTTTTTCACCCTGTTTAGCTAATTTGAGGAGACAAAACCATGTCACAAACCCTTTTTTTAATGTATTCATGTTACTGTGGACATGGTCTCCTTTTGTGCAGCTTTCATGCAGGCTGTCTCAAGTGTTGGTCTGTCCGTGGAGTATCAGATGAATGGTGGTAGGCAGCTCGTCTCAGCCCTTCTCTCCTGCTTTGATATCAGCGCTCTGGCAGAGCGGATGAATTATTGAGCAGTGCGTTGTTTATTGGTCTCAGGAAAAAATATCAGGGGGCGCCATGAAACCAATTCCCCCCTGTTTTAATCTCTAATCTGTCAAAGAAAGAAAATGTGCTGAGAATGAATGATACATGACCAGAGAAGTTGGCTTGGGTGTGTGTGAGAGAGAAACTCTTATTCCTGTATGGAATCATAAAGGTATGTTGCCATTTTTCTTTCCCTACGTTTTTTTTAATCAAGCTTCTTATATGTAGCTGTTGAGCATTGATTTTGAAATAACAATAGCCCTTAGTAATTAGCTTTGGCTAATTAACTTTATTTCCATGAGTTGGTCCCACTCTGGAACTGTAAGCTGTTGTCTGCTACATGCATTCTGCAAACTCTTGTGTGCATGTGCATGTGCAACAGCTACACCTGAACATTTTCTTAGAGGAGGAGACACTATTATGTATGACTTTAATAATTGAAAAGATAAGGTGGACTGTGTTTTTGCTGTTGAAAAGGACCACCAGACTGGTGAGTCATTCACTGGGTAAACAATATAGTCATGTCATTTTCATATTATACTAGAGCACATATTTCTGGCAGCAAGACGGTGTGTGTTGGATTGAGTCAAAAATAAACTACAGTATGTGTGTGTAGTTTTTGGACAACAATGGAGCCCTACAGCACAGAGGAATAAGATATATCAGGCTTTGTTACACACACAGCCACTTTTTTGGTTTCTCCATCTGACTGCTTTGAAAATGAGAAGCCTAAATAGATATCTCTGTTCTGTTTTCCCCTCGTTACCATCAGATTCACAGATCTTCAGACTGAGTTTTGCACACACAAGTGTATTGTGTGTGTCTTGTGAGTGTGCTACATTAACATGTGAATTGACATGCTGTCTACTGACATGCTGTTGCTATTGACAGCCAGTTATGTTCCATTGCCCATTCATTGTGCTGGTACACTTACCATTTACATCAGTGCAGCATTTGTTTGGCCCCTGTGGGCCCAGCCAGCAGTACATGGCTGATCGTTTCTATATGAAAGTTTAATAGAAGCTGAAGCTGCTATATGTGTACCAGGAAAGCTGTAAGTGAAACTCTGATCTGATTTTAGTACATTCTGTAAAGCAACTTGGCAACTATTTTACCATCCACTTTAGAGGGATGTGGTCATTATCAGGAAATGTCAGGTTTCACATACCCATTAAAACAGAATAACATTAGGAATATTATAGTCATTTTTCAATCTCAGCTCCTGGGCTGTGCTGTAATTAATTATAATCTCTCATTGTGACATAGAATGTTGTAGAAATTTGCTCTGTGCCTCTTATAATTAGTTTTCATGTTTACCAATGTTATATGACCTATTTTGCATCACATTAGCGCATGTGGAGTAGAACATGCCCCAAATGCCAAATTTCTGCTTTACAAGGGTAATGCTCAATATGCTGGAACCTCACATCTGCACATTAGCAAAGTGATGCATTTTTTAATTAGCCACAGTAGTCTGTGAGAGAAGATCAGTCACTTGGTCCACCACTTTGGTCAGACTAAAGTATCTTTACAAATATTGGGAGCTTAGCACAAGATTTGGTTCAGAGATTTGTGGAACCCAGATCATGTATTCTAATGACCCCTCCTCTCAATTTGTCCAATACTTTGGTTTAGTTCCAAAAACCAACAAAACTAATGACATTCCCATCAGCCTCAGTCTCTGTCATGAGTCATGGCTCAAGTATTGTTTGAAGTCTACATCAAGCCAAGTATTATTGTGACACCAAATTTAGATTTTTATAGGAGAGAACTGTATATATTTTTGAATATGTGGTCAAATTGAAAATTTGCTTCAAGACAAGAGCAGACAGTCATTCTGGAACTAGCAGGCCAGTTTCTGAAATGACTGGGAGAACAGACGTCTCTGTGTATCTCATGGCAGTTGAAAGCTCAGAAAACATAAGTGGACCTTTGAGTTCAGATTTTTTTAACGATACACAACTATACAACACACTTACTGTATGTTGAAGTATAATCACCTGGCCCCAGGTGAGCAGGTGATGTCATTAAGAAAACTGTTGTCCAAAATCAAATGTACTGCCTCTTCTTCTTCTAGTTTGAACTTTGTACTTACTGTATTGAGACTAAAACAGGCTTATTAGCATTTAGCTCAAAGCTGTGGTGGATGTGCCAAATAGCTGCCTTGCAGAGTCTAGCATTTGTATACTCTTATGGCACAACAAAAACATCTACCACAGAAACTACACTGCAGTGATGGTTGTGTTAAGGTTGGATTTATTCTTTTTTTCATGGTGGATCTATGATTAATGATGTTTTCCTGCACAGTGTAGGACAGTGGTGAAAGGACACAAGTTGCTGATTTTGATCCTGTGGAATACAGTCAGCTCCATGCTTACATAGTTTTGTGCACTGAGCTGATCCATTTGAATGATTGGCTGCCTGCAGTGTTGCTCCAGCTTGTGATTGGTTGCTTGTTTCCATGCTCCAGTCATCATCAGACTGGTAAATTTAAATGTGTTCAGTATGTTGTGGGTGGCCTATTCACTTCAGCAGCTGCTTCTGCCTAAAGCTGCACTGTTGATCATTCATCAGTCCACTTTGGTGGATGCTTTGTTTGACTTTCCTGCCATTTTGTTACATTTGGTCTAATTTCTAGTTTGAGTGTGTGGAATTATCTGTCTGGAAAATTTTTGGAAAGTTCCCCTGTCACTTTTTAATATTTGAAATATTACTTGCAGTTTGAAAGTCAACACATTTGCCCCCCACACACACGCACACACAGAGATGTCATTGCAGCCCAGGCTGGGTGGATGTCTGTCATGATTTAATTAGTTTGCTGCCATTTTGGAATGTCAGCAAGAATAATTTATTGCTAATTAGGTTAGAGCTGAACTTTTGACCTGCTACCCTCAGTGTGTTTGTGTGTGTGTGTGTGTATGCGCACGTGTGCATAGCCAAAATGTCATCTATACACAAGGTAGGAACACATGGTCCTATAAAGCAATCCAATGGCTGTTTAGCTCTCCCTCCCCCTATCTGAACATACACACTCACCTCAATAACTTCGGCTGCCTGCAGTTGATGTGTGTGCTGAACCAATCCCAGATTTAAAGGTGTGTATGATTCCATGCTGCTGCTGAAGATCCCATCAGATGACTGTACTGCTGAAGGTTGCTATTCACTGTAGTTCAGCCTTGATATCACCCTGTATAATATATCTGTAATATGCCACACTTACTGTGAACAGGCATGAGGAGAGCAGTTAATGCTACTTTGATTAGCTTCTCTGTGAAAAAGCTTTTTAATTAGTCCTGCTTTTCATGGACAAATTACGACACACATTCAAGGTTGTGTTAGGATTTGATTCTAATTGATACATTCTGCATCAGAAGTCATATCCTTTCCTCTCAAATGCATAAGTCTGTCAAATCTGAACACACAAATGTCATACGAATAGTGCTGGGGTCAACGTGACTTACTTGTGATAGCAGTTTCTCAGATGTCCATCACAGATAAACACCCATAAGTCTGCAAATCACAGAAATATGATGTTCCCCAACATCATCACATCAAATTTAGTATTAAAGTATTAAAAGTAATCAAGTGATTGTTTCAAGTCAGGTTACACCTACTGGCTTTCCACCACATAACATAGCTTTTATCCAGCAAATGAAGCTAGCTCAGTTGTCATCACATGACCTAAGTGTGAAACATTGGTTATGTGGTTACAAGAGGTGGAGATTTAAGTCTAAATTTGCTAGTTATATTATGTTGTCACGAACTATCCCTTTAACTGGCCGAATCAACTACATTAGTGTTAGTATTGGATTTTAATTTGATATTTTCAGCCATTTTTCCTCCGGTGTATTGATGTATGATATCATAGTTGTCCCAAAATATGATATCTCTAACTCAGAGTTATAACTAGGAGCCTGATGTGAACAGTTTTCTTGACTCAGCAGTGGTCTTAACATTATAACATGAATGTAGCATTGTATCAGAATTGCATTATCAAAATATTCTGGTTTTTGCCCTTATTCTGAAAAAGACAATATTCCTACTAAGCTGTTTACATGGCTAATGAAAATTAATATTCCACTAATATTCCTGATGACATGCAGCCGTGCATACTCACTACAAAATATGTAAAAGTGTAACGGCTGATGCTGTGTGCCATTTGCTTCTTTGCTTCAAAATAATTTTTTTTCAGAGTTTTCCTCTGGTGGTGAACTTGTTCAACAGTGTGAACACAACCTCCCTTTTTCATTTGATCAACCTTCTTGAAAAGGTTGGCTTTGCGATATTTGCTTATATTGAAAACCTGCTGATATCCAAGTCTTAAAAAATGTAGGTGTGTTTCTCCTTCCGACCAGAAATGCAGGCTTTTCTTTTGGGCATGCATTTCTACCCCAGCCTTGCAAACTGTTTGCAACTGCAGTTGGTTTGTTTACAACGCACAGAGCTGACTGTAAACAGGCAAGAGGCTGTGTGTCACAAACTGCAGTAAAAAACCCAACTGAGACGCATATTCCCAATGTGCTGTATACATGTCCAAAGAATGCTCCTAAAACCCGAATTATACAGGCATATCCCTCATGTCTGAAAATGCTACACTCGGAATAAGGCCTAATTTGGAATATCCAAACAGAATATGCTGTTAACATGACCTGTATGCATGTCTGAGCTGCTGAGGGAGGGCATGGGCACTGATGTGTTCCTGAAGCCCCCACTCACTCAACGTCAGATTTTTTATAACCAGAAAACTTCCAAACAGCAGACACAGCTCCTCTTTTGGGCACAAGTTCTTCTGCATCTCTGGTCTCTCTTTTTTCATCCTCCATCTCTCTTTTCTGTTTGTGAATGTACTGGAGTGACAGAGCCTCTCCCAGCTGTTAACAGACTGTTATGCTACCTGACTAGCTAGTTGAGCTCCACAGTGCTCTTCGCAGCTCTCATTATTTTCCACGCGGGAGCGGCTGAGTCAAGTGTGACTGGACGTGGAGTCTTTCCCATCTCTACAGTACCATCCATCCCATATGTTGTGAATACTTTGTATTACAAGAGAGGAACTGGAACTGTTGATTCAGTGCACTCAAATCTTAAAAACTTCTTTTGTTCTGGCTTGAACAGTTTATCAGACATTCCTCCTCCTCCTCTCTTCATCTTCCTCCTCACATTTCACCTCCCCATCCTCCCCCTCTTGTTTTCTGTCTCTGCTGCCCAAGACCTCTGGGGATGCCTGGAGGGACACGGTGAGGATAGTGTTACACGGTGAGCCCAAAAACAGAGATGAACCCACAACTACTATACACACACATACACACACATAAGCCTTAAATGGATCATAGCTCTCAGAGCAGAACAAATGGGCCCAGTAGGAACAGAAGCAGAGGCTAGGGGTGGTCTGGACTGAGCTGGAGCTCTCACGCTTATAGTGTATACAGCTCTGCAGGGACACACACACACACATGCACAGTGCCTGCTGCATAAGCCATAAGGACACACACACACTGAAAAAAAGGCCAGGTCGATTGGATTTACTTTCCTCTCACGTGGGGTGGAGCAGGGAAACACAAACTGTTTTAGTGCTTGAGGGGTTCACACACACACACACACACACACACACACACACACACACACACACACTGGCCTCCTCATGCTGTCCCCCTGCCTTCCTTCTGAGCCACTGAAGTAAATGGGGTGTCGGAGTCAGTCTTATGCAATTATTTCTGCTTCTCTGCAATGCACCCACTCTGAAGCATATGAAGTGTGTGTGTGTGTGTGTGTGGGTGTGTGAGATAAAAGGTATCTCCTCACATCATAGCAGTAGCCTACCCATGCGTCTCTGGTGAAAAATGAATGCTTTCTGCACCACCGCAACATGGTGAGTGTGGACCATCCCGTGCACACATACAGTAGCACTGCTAATATTGGTTAGAGGGAGCTGTGCAGCATTAATATGGATGAGTATGAGCCAGATTCTCTCCAACTGAACACATGTATGTATCAGAAAATTGCCTGAGTGAGTTTGTAATGCTGCTTATCCAGCTGCCAGATGACCATGAGCACAGATAGCACTTCCTCAGGCGGCTTCAAGGTCAAAGCTGCTTTTTCACTTTGTGTGTATGTGCATATTTATATCAGACACTTGAAATGTGTGTGTGTGTGTGTGAGAGAGAGAGCCACTCATCTTACTGAAGTATTTAGGAGATAGTAGCAGTCGTCCTTGGTGCTCAAGTATCTTCTCACATAGAGCAAAGCCTTGGAGACACAGATATGGTTGCTCATTTGGTTTCATTATCTGTGTGTGTGCATGTGTGTGTGTGCATTTTTGTTACCTCATTGGGACCTTTTCTGGTATAAACCAGACCTTGTTTGGACCAGTATTTCTCATGGGGACCAATGTCTGGTCCTAATGAGGAAAAACGTCATTTCTGAGGTCCTGGTTTGGGTTAGGGTTAAGATGTGAATTGACTTTAGGTTAACGTTAGGGTTAGGCATGAATTGGTTATGGTAATGGTTAAGGTGAGGGAGGCATTAGGCTGTCCACAATGAATGGAAGTCAGTGTAATGTCCTAACAAGGATAGCTGCACAAACTTGTGTGTGCGTGTGTGTGTGTGTGTGTGTGTGTGTGTGTGTGTGTGTGTGTGTGTGTGTGTGTGTGATGAAGAGTGATGATCCATATCTTTTGATGGTCTCTGGCTGTTGGTGATGCCTTGGAGTTCCACTGCAGTCAGTATTTAGTAGCTCTTCCTTTGATTTGCCTTGTCCTGTAAGCTGTGTTTTGTTGTGTAGGACGAAGCTTTTAATGCCACTCACACGTCTAAAAGTAAGTGTAGCATTGTTTTCAAATTGGGGTGGTTAGGGGATGATGACATATACTGTGAGATTATATACTCTATATGTGGCAATAGTCTTTTATACTGTGGTAACTAAACATTTCATGTTTCTGGATGTATTAGGCCTTGATTTGTCAGGTATTTAATTTGTTGGGTTAGCCCAAAATAAACATTCCAGTCTGGTTTCTCAAATGATTTTCTAGAAATATATATATATATATATATATATATATATATATATATATATATATAAATATATATATGTATATATACTGTACACTCACTGAGCACTCTATTAGGAACACCTGTGCAATCTAAAGCCTTGATTCCACCGGGCACAGCTGCGTGGCGTTCTGGCTGAGATACAGATTTGCTCTGTCCTGCACACGGCGTCATACCCCACGGGGAGTGTTTCAGAAGCGGAGTATTTTTCTACTTTTACGAAGCTTACACATTTTCAGTTTTTGCTGACATTGTCAAAAGGTGATAATTCTACTTTATGCTTATTGTTAAGGTCAAGGGTACAAAATTAACTTTTTTGTCCACCGGCCAAATGGCTAATGAATGTTAAAATTTTATTAGCCACTCAATAGTGAGTGAAGCAAAGCTACCAGCCACTTGCATATTTTACCAGCATTTGGCTGGTGGCAGGTGCTGATTTTGTGCCCTGTTAAGGTCATCGTGGGTGATGGTGGTGGTGGTGGTGTACTGGAGTGCATTATATTGAAATGTGTGCATATTAATTTTATAATAATGATATTTGTGCTGCTATGATAAAATACAATACAGGTAAAACTGTCCACATGTATGTGATTATCAAAATACCTTCAGCCTGGTGCCTGACCTGAGTTTTTTCCTTTCACATTCTTGCCTGAATATGACTGACTGAATCATTTTCTCTCTTCTTCTCCTAACTTGTAAAAATTCAGAAGGTTTACATTTTTCCCAACATTGTGTCATGCTGCTGTGATTAATTACATCAAAGCAAATGTATGATATGAGCAATCAATTATTGTGTAGGAGAATAAATCTACATTTATTAATATAAAATCCTCGTTTTGGCACCACCTGCTTTAAGGGCAAGCTTTTATGTCCGGAGAAATATTAAACCCTTAATTCAATTCTCAGTTTGATCAGTCTCATAACTGTAAGTTCTTTTCAAACAGTGACTGTGTGCTGTGCTCAAAGGAATCACAACAGGGACTTTTTAGGATACATGAAGGCATTTACTTATAGCTAAACATTAATATAGTATAGCACGTGATAAAGTATAGAATAAAAAACAAAAAAAATAATAAGATCTTTTAATGATAACAGAAATAAAATAATAAAAAAATCGTTTAGAAATAGTGGCTCAAAGTGTGTGACGAGGTTGGTAAGGGCAATGCTAAGGAGAGGCTAACTTACTTCTCTAAAGAAATTATCCTCTTAACTTTAACCTTATTCAACATCAAACCTTGAACACAAAATCATGCTATGCCTTACTGTTGACAAGTTTCATTGTAGTTGATCTAGTAGTTGTCATCTCATCAGGTCCAGCATGGTTTGGGTTGAGCTGGAGTTAGCTGTAGTAAAACAGCTTCAGGCTCTGGTTCAAGCGTTGCTGTCTTCTTCAGAGCAACATGCTAGTTTGAGGATTCAGCCTTTCACTGACTTCTTTAAACCACAATGTGTATTAACACTTACACTGTACAGTTTTTAGCTGCCTGTGCTGATAACATAATGTTAACTGTTAGCTAGTGTAAGCTAACGGCTTAGCTGTTAATGTTTATGTTGACCTTACACATATATTTGTGGGAATGGGAGAAATCTGGTGCTACTGTTGATGCTCAGTGTGAGGATAGAAACACTTGGAAATGTTCAGTCTGTTTATTTGCTGCAACTTTCTTTTAAGGAACAATGGCCAGTTAAAAACGGGGCATGCCAAACTGGCTGCATTGGTAGTTAATTTTAGAAAGGGCATTACAGCCACATTCCAGGGCATCCACAGAACTGGCCGTTTGGCCGGGGTATTATTCCTGCCCTGTCCTCACTTTGAAATTAAGGAAGGTTGTTTTATCCTATGGAATTTAAGAAAAGGCCAGCCCCAAAAAGAGGCCAGGAAAAAACAAGGGTGGATAAACTCCTGGTGCCTGTCATATAATGTGCATGCCAGTTAAACCTGCAGTTCGGAACTTTGTGTCCCTCTTCTGGCAGGTCAAAGTAATTACAGTCACACTGTTGTGATGTGTTTACATCGTAGCCTACTCCATCGGGTCGCTACTGTTAAATGTTGGGTAAATTGTTTTGAGTGTCACAACCCCCATGAAATGACTTAATTTGAATTTGATCCATTCCCTCCGATAACATTTGGAAAGTCTAAAGAGTTATTTAGAGTTAAAGAGTTAAATTATTTTATCCCCATTTAAGTTAGCAGAGGGTGAACCAGAAGTTAGCTGGCTTGGCCAGTGGAAGTCTCTGGTACGGACTACTGTAATTATTGGTAATGCAGTAACAAAAATTTAACAGAGCAAATGACAGCAGATCAGAAAACAAGGAGGCTTTGAACTAAAATATGAGCAAATATACTAGAAATAAAGGCCTCTGTCTAATATAAACCTGCTTCCAATAAAGGCCTGGTACCCTCCGCAGTTGAGGTAAATAAAGGCACCAGCCACTATTAGAAGAAATACGGTATATGGTTTGGTGTATTGCAGGAGCACTGAGCAGCATCAGCTGACTAGTACATCCATAATGTGAGCAGTCAGTTAAAATGAAATTAAATGCTAATCATTTGGATTTCTATCATACTATACCGACTGAAAAATATTGAATGAGTAAAGGTAAAACAATGAGGAGAAACTTCCACTTAGGGCTAGGTATTGAACCTAGCCCCTAGTGAATACCTTTTTACATTTAAAACTTAATACCTGCATCTCACTTTGCCCTGTCCAACTTGACTCTTTCCTCTGCTGTGCTGTCCTCCTGAATGTATTGAAAGCAACAATGTTGATGAGCACAGAAATGTGAATGTGAATGTGAACTATCGAGGTGTTATAATGCAAGTCTACGTAGAGCCAAAGATATCAGCATTTGAACATCAATGCTTATGGTCAATGTCTGGTTGTACTGAATTTTGTTTTCAGGGGAATATGACAGGATTTTCAAACAATCAGCCATTTACATTTTGTTTACATTTACACTGTACTGTCTCCTCACCTCACTTTCTGCAGCTCCACCTGTCTCTCTTCCTGCCTCTTTCTTGCTTGTATGTGCATTCTCTCTTTGAAAAATTTCAAAAGGCCCATGTCCTCGGCCTTGTTTAATTTTCTTTTTTTTTTGGCATAGCCTAATGTCAGCTGAAATGAACACAAGATACTGTATCAGAGGTTAGTAATGGGCACTTTGGCTCTTTTCAGGGAGCCGGCTTTGTCCCTCCCTTTGTCGCTCCCTGATGTTGCCAAAAGATCATACCCAGCAAAACCTTGACTTGATAATGAAATTTTCACTAATATCTCCTCACAATCCAACTATACCATACTTAAGGCAGCAGCTTGTATAATTATACAAAGGCAGAAAGTCACAGGTTTAATTCCTCCAACTGGCCTGAAATGATGTGTGAAAAACCAGTAACTGCAGACACACAGCAGCTGAAAGAAAGAGGAGGTCATATTATACTGAGAAATATTAGCTTTTTCTAAGTGAATAAATGTTAATGTGATTTATAAGGAGAGTATCCAAAGGACAATGAGAATGCTGAGCTTTCAAGTTTCATCAGGAGTCATTAATAACTCCATCAAGCATATCAAAGTTTAAAAAACACACACACAAAGGGAAACCATTTACTGCATACTGCCGCTAGAAACTGAGTACAGTTAGCTGATAATTACCCTGATCAGCCACTGTCAGTAATCAATACAAATTATTAAACCATTCATCAAACCAATAACTAACAGCAGTCAACATCAGACAACCTTATCGTACTTTAACAGTCACCTAGTGTTTCTGTAGTGGTGAAAATATACATATTAGCAGTTGAATTAAACTGAAGCTCCCTGTGATCTCCGAGGAAAATACTGTCCCTTTAACTCCCTTTAAGAAATATGATGTATTAACAATTCCTTACGTGTCTGCGAAAACACAGACCACAAGACAGAAGGTGTCATATGTTGACATATATTGTAGTATCAATATAATCCATAATGATAAACTGCATTTCCGTACAAACTTTACATTTTGTCGCTTGAACTGCTACCAGCCTCCATTGATTAGCTGCACTATTTTAGTGGGAGAAGATGGTGGGAATGAGGGGCGAACCAATTAGAAAATTAAGATTTCTCACTAAAATACGTGCTGGTTGGTGGATCAGATACACAATGAATTAAACACCGACTCATAACACTGTTAATTCACCATCTATCGTGTGTGTGTGACGGTATTTGAGGAGTTTTTTCAACTGTTACCAAAGTAAGTACCCGGTTTGCTGCTCACCTTTGTCACTCACTCCTGTCCGGGTTGACAAACTGTGATTGACAGCCAAAGCATGCTGTGGCAAACGATCAGTGATGGGATCGAACTGAACCATCTCCGAGGGTGGTCTAAAAATTTGTGATTTTTTTATTACTAGTTTTTGTCAGTTGCTGAACATAGTAAAATGATCATTGATATAGGCTGCTTAAATATAATCACCTGATTGCAGGGACTTTATGATGATACGTTTATTTTTAAAAAGACAAAAATTGGGCAAGCAAAACCATAACTTTGCTCCCCCTAAATGAATAATGGGGATGCATTTGTTCCACTTGCTCCATTGCTCAGACGCCATGTTCAGGGTTAGACTGCAAGTCCATAATGCATAGTCTGTGTAACAAACTGAGCCTGTGGAATGACGGAAGGACAGAAACATTTACCAGACAGGTAGTCTGATGAAAACACGCTGTTTGTTGCATTATGGGTAATGTAGGATCCAGCTTGACCAATACTAAGGACTACAACTCAGGATATCTCAGCCTCCGCTTCTTCAATTTTGACCATTCTTTTTATAATATGTGTCTTGTGAGTCCCCTGGCATTATGTAAGTGCAGTATTTATTTGCTTGAGTACCCCTATAAATCTTTTGTTTGACAAGAGTTACTGGTATGATATCGGTTCCGAAACTCAGGTATAAGCAGTTTGGTACAAACTATAGAGATAATACAGTTTTAATTAAATATGAACTAGTGTAACCAAGGGAGTCTTAATTCTTTAACTGACAGAAAATACAGTGTGAAGTTTTGTGTGCAAACTACATATTAGTACATGTGCTACCAAATTACATAACCCTTTTAAAGACATGTCCTAAGAATTCACAGTAACACAGCAGCTTTAGGAAATAATTGAAAAATCTGCTTGCTCATGGGGGAATTGTTGGGTCTCTGTAAATTAAAGAGTATGGTCTTGACCTGCTCTATGTGAAAAGTGCCCCGAGATGACTTTTGTTGTGATTTGGCGCTATATAAATAAAAAATGATTGATTGATTGAAAAAACCTAATATGATAATATATCATTTGACACACAAAACTATGCATTGAAAACGGTAGATTATTTCTTTGTTGTAACAATGCTTCTTGGCAATAAATCATATACCATTGGAAAGCCTCTTTATTTCCCTTTTGAATGGTACCTCATTTGTAAGGAACATGCATTTGTGGGATGAGCAGCAGAGCTGAGTATGTAGGTTGCGCCCATGAAAAATTTGCCAAATCTTCTCTGCCAATGCCAAACAGCTTATTCTGCCATTGACACTTGTTTGGTGTTTGGTGAATTGGATGATTGAAGTTTGAAGAAACAAGACATATTGGCAATTTAACAATTTATTCATTTAACAAACAGGAGCCTCAGTAGCGTGTGGAAGAACCTTACACAGCCACAACAGTCTTGTCCGCCAGTCCGCCAAAACCAGATGATAACTCATAAACATGAACACACGTCTTGTCCTGCAGCTTGTTGAACGAGCCACCAGACAAACATTCACCAGTGAAAAGTGCACCGCTAACGACAGTTAGCAGCTACATAGCTAATTAGCTGCTCACATTAAACAGCATGTAAACATACCTGCAGATGTCACTATGGACCCGTTAGATGCTGGTTTGGTGGTCGCTGTCAGTGACATGCTGTCTGTCCATGACTTGTACTTAAAGCAGTTTGTTTACGTTGTCTTAAATGAGATATTCAATTTTGCAGTTAATCCACGGTTCACATGCGTGCCGAATCGTGGGGGCGATCTGTACGGATCACGGATTAACTGCGATCCGTTGCACCGCTAATAAGAATAAACCAATGTTTACAGCAGTGGTTAAGACAAGCAGGTAACCAGAGAAGACCCCACCCATTCATTTGGCTTCCTCCTCCATCCTGTCCTTCTGTCAAGCTGCAGGGCAGGTAAGTGATTTAGCAGAGTCTTTTCTTTCTGCTTTACATCTCCACCTCTCACAAAGCATTTGTTCTCTAATCCTCCACTGCCCATTCTCTCTCTCCTCTCTTTCAGAGAGCTGTGCTGGGTAAACGGGGGGGGGGGGGGGGGGGGGTTCTCATGTTCCACAGCAGCTGGGTGGGGGGGAGTGACAGTGTGTGAAACACTACTTCATTCTCTGCTGCCATTTTGTCCTTGTAGCCCTACTATTTGATTGACATCAGTTTTGTGTGTGTGTGTGTGTGTGTGTGAGAGAGAGGGAGTGGAGAATGGGATTCCCCACATAATGCAGTTATGTGGTTTGTGACTGCACGGTTCACACACACACACACACACACACACCTCCTGTCAACCTCCTCTCCCTGGTTGGCTCTCTGTTAAACTAAATGCTGGTTCAACCAAAGATCTTAACCACGTTAGCCTAAAGTATTGTTACAAATGGAAGAGGATTTTCAGTTTCCTGTTTGGTTTTCTTCAGTAAGTGGCCATGGCATGAGCATGTATACAGAAAATAATAGGCAAGGCAAAGAAATCTTATACTCTGCTTCATGTCCTGTAACATATTAGAATAGCTCGTCCTGCATACACATATTTGTTACAAATATTCAGTCAAATTAAGATTGCCTGAAACAAAACGTTCATTGTCATGTAGTCAATATATGCAGAACTTCATTGATTCCTACTTTTGGAAAAACATATTTTTCAACTTTTTGTGATTTATGGCTAGCAGAGGCTAGCTGGCTGTGCTTCCCTGTGGCCATGCTGCAGCTGAGGCTCCGCTATCCTCACAGCTAACGTTAGCCCCGGCTCTTCATGTGGATCCAACCAGAGCACCGAGCCCCGGTTTGTTATTCAGGTTAAAGTGGGAAGAAGCTGCGGGTCCGACGGACAGCTTGAGTGAAGTGGACCCTGCGGAGGCAGCACTGGGACCGTCAGGGAGAAACAGTCCTTCGAGGAGCTGCTAAGTTCGGCTGCACAGATAGGAAACACCTCGGCTGACAGGATGTACCACTCTGTTTGGAAAAAAAATCGTTTTGGTTTATAACGGCAGTTGGCAACCAGTGTGTTAGGAGCTCAATGAAAACTCTACTGCTTCACCCACTTGGCAGGTTCATTCATCATACTTTGTACAATCTATGCTTGCATGTATAATAGTCTCCTCAGCCATCTGGAAAAAAATATGTGCATATATCGATGTCGGCGCATATATTGGTATCAGCATCGGCAATCAGCCACAGTGAGTTGGGAATATCGGCATATGGGATAAAAAAAAAATCCAATATCGTGCATCCCTATCTTTTTTTTTTTTTTCTTGTCCTTCCATCCACACCGAGCATGGGCACTATGGCAGGGCAATAATTCACAGGGGAGTCCATAGAGGCCATTTATGAGATCAGTGTAGATCCAAGGAGGAATAAAAAGGGAGGGGGGCGTGCTCAGAGAGAGAGAAGTAACTTCCCATTCATTTTCAATCTCATTAGTGGACTTTAGTGCTGCTGGAAGTTGTGCAGCTGTTTGCTGTGTTTAATACTTTGGATTTTGTTGAATAGTGACAGACGTGACCTCCATAATTTTAAATTAAGTTATTATTAGTGTCTATCATTTCATTTTAGTAACTTGGTGTTGTTGAGGAAATCACTCAAGTCCTTGTTCAAAGTTTGCTGTGGTGGAAGTGATTTAAGAGCATTCCGGAAGTACTGACACAGAGCAGGTCTGAGACAGTAGACTGACCCAGAACAGAGGGCAGAGGGACAGATATACAGATGGTTGAGGGGTGTGATCAGACCATATACAAATACAGTTGTGGATAAAGGAGTTGTGATCAGATCAAAAGGAAGGAAGGAAGGAAGGAAGGAAGGAAGCATTTGCATTCAGACCTTACAGTGTGACACAGACAAGATCAAGGTTCAACTTAGTAACGGGGCGATGGGGAAAGGAAGGGGCTCCCAGACAGATGAAATCAAGGGCAGCAAAAGGAGGGGGCACTGCATTCAGACAGGATCAAAAAGCTGCTTTTGTTGAAGGTGCTACTTTAGTGTTAGCATGAGCCTCAGTAGCTAAACTGCCCAGACAACAACTCTTCAGAGTACATCAACACGACTGCCACAGTGAGCAGATAGAGGCACCCTGCAATTTTTTCTTCCTTGGACAGCAGGGAGGTGCGTTTGTTTTAGAGTTTGTGCGGCCCTTATGGGCGGTCACTAAACACCCCAGTATCTCTATCTCATTGAAAGGTAAAAGGGCTGCACCTGGTGGCCCAACCGTACTACAGAAAACCTACAGAACATCTGACAGTTATGCACATCTCTCGTCTTCTGCATTATCGGTTAATATATCCTTAATCAGTTAAATTATTAACAGCACTTAACCAATAATCGATGACTCATTGACATCCCTACATGATATCATCTATTTTCTCTGTACCAGTAGGCCCATTTTGCACCATATTCAAGCCTATGTGAAATGTCTTAACCTAAATGCGGGTGTAGGTGGATGTGTTTTAAGGCCAGACACCACAGTTGAATAGGGACAAAATAAATCTTGTTCTTCAATCAGAATTAAACTTATTAATATAGCCCCACATACAATATATTTGTATTATAACCTTTATTTTTTATCATGAAAATATGCAAATCAGGCAAACACATGAAATAAGTCAGGACAAATATAGCAATTTCAGGTGTGTTGTCTTCCCTTAATCTTATGTCTATAATAATAATGAATTAATAAGAAAAATAAAAACATATGCACTAAGAAATTATGTAGATGGTTGACTATTTGAAAGAGTTAAAACTGAGACAAGCTTTACAAAAAAAAAAGTGGCATGGATATGATAAAAAAGAAAACTGGCAATAAAAAACCTGTTCAAAAGTATCGTCTTCCCTTAAAGCACTATCAGTTGAGTATTTAAAGTTGATGGCTACATTAGAGAACATGGTTATGTGTGGAAGTGGTGCTGAAATCTCATTTCATTTCTCATTTTACATATTGTGTTATTTGTTTAGCAGGCGTCAAGTAATATAACTTTCAACATGTTTTACAAATTGCAGATGGGTAATATGACTTGGCTGTGGCTTGAAAAAGATTTTTTGCTTTAATGCCTGAATTCAATATTATCATTACCAAATCTTGCTCTTATGCACTTACTGTATGTCTTACTACATGCACCTGCAACCTTGTTGCGCTTGTGTCAGATTGAACAAGGAACTGATTGTACCTCATTTGTGTGTCGCTTTGGACAAAAAAATCTGACAAATAAATGAATGTAAGTGTACATAAATTTTACAAATGTGTTGTATTGCTGTTATCGAAATGAATGATTCTGAGCCAGCTGTAGGTAAATTCTCACAACATTAATTGCTACTTATATAAGTGACGCATACACAGAATTTGATCTCATGTAATACATGAATGTGTAACAGAGTTCATGCTTTAATGATTAACAAGTGAATTATTAACATTATTATTATTATTGATTTTGCATACATTTTCCATATGGCTATATATACATACATACATATATATATATATATATACACACACACACACACACATATATATATATATATATATTTATATATTTACTTGTATATAAAACTGTATTCATATTATGATAATGATAATGATTTCAACCATATTGCCCAGTCCTAATGAACATTTTACTTTTTTGAGGAAGCATCTAGAAATACCACCAAATGTGTATTAATCTGCTGCTGAAAATAGTTCTCAACAAATGTAATATTTCCTCCTGTCTGAGTAATGTTTACTAAAAACTACAGACTCCAGCTGTTTTAGGAAATGATTGACCCTTTTTAAAAAACAAAAAAACAAAAAACAAAACTATGTATTTATGAGATGTTTTTAAGATTTATGTCTTCAGTAGGAGGCAGTGGGATTGAAACACGCACAGAAAGTATTGAGAGGCAGACTAACACATTATTGGTTTTGGTCTTTTAAGGGGAATTTGTTGAGTTCAAGAAACATATATTGTAGAAAATGCCAAGCTTTTTCTTTGAGGTTAATTTTATTTTTTTCTTCCAATCTCAGCATACTGCCCTCTTCTGGGTTCAGTGTGTGGCTGCTGTACAGATGAAGTTCATGTAGAGAACATGAGCAGAGTTTGTCAGTTGCAGTTTCAGTTCACACTGTTGTTTTGAGAGCAGCCGGATGGAAATGTGACCCTCCTCCTATTCAACCCTCCCATTGATTCTGTGAAGCCTCTAACCTCCTTCAGTGGGAGGAGGGGGTGAGCTACCTCATGGTAATCAGAAACACACACACACACAGAGAGAACTCATTTCTGCAGCCCCTATGACAAAAGTGTGAGAGAAACAGAAAAATGAACCCTCTGCATTTTTAAGTACATATTTCTCCACAGAGTGAGAGAATGGGTTAATATCTCCTGCTTTCACACACATTGAAAGTTCTCTACCACCCACACTGACACTCTCTCTCTCTGAGGTGGAGGAGGGAGTTGGGTGAGCGACAAGAGGAGGAGAAAGAGGGGGAAGGTGACAGAGAAGAAAGAGGAAAAATAAAGAAAGCTGGAGGTCAAGTTATATGGACGGAGGACAGAAAGGAAGTGGGGAAGGAGAAAGTAGAGAAGAATGATAGGAGAGACTGAGGGAGCAGAGAAGATGGGGAAGATAAGGAAGGATGGAGGGACAGATGGGGAAGGACACTAAAAGGAACAAAGGCAAGAGGTAATGGGAAGGAAAGCAGGAAGGAAGGAAATAAAGAGTTGAAAATAACTGAGGGAGGAGGAACATTGTGGGAGAAAAGGTAGGAGGGAAGATGGAGGAAGAGAAAGGAAGAAAAGAACATGAGAAGGAGGGAGGAGTGACTCCATGTGTGCTACCATGGCATGAGAGCAGAGGAACAAAGCTGACAATACAAAGTGTTAAAGGAGCCCTACAGGGTTGTGTGTGTGTGTGTGTGTTTGAGAGAGAGAGAGAGAGAGAGTGCTGACAGAAGGAATTCTTCTTTTGTGCCTCTCACTGTACCAGGACTGAGGAGCTGGCTGGCACCTCCCTATTGGCCAAGAGAATGTTCAGAAAGGGATTTTTGAATGTGATTGGTTGGCAGTGTCCAGCCCTCTCTCTCTCTGAGAATCCACATCTTCTCACATCTTAATATGTGCACACTGTTGTTGAATCTCTGGGTTTTCACCCAGTAGTCCAGGCTGAACAGAATTGAATAATTTAGATCATTCAAACCTTTTTGATATTTATTTATAGCAAACATTATACCAACTATATACCATATTCCCTGCAAATAGGTTTTGTTGTATACCTTCTGCAGTGACCATATCATATGGTAACAATAAGACTTCAAACATGGATATCAGACCTTCAGAATAAATGTGGTGGGATAAATAAAATCACAGATTAATAATCGTAGTCAGAGAAATAGAAAACCATAACACACGTCCTCTTCTGTGTGCTGCACATAACATAGTGATCATCAGCCAATGAGAGCAGAGTATGTTTCATTATTAATGTATAATTTACATATGAGGATGAAGTACACACACACTTGTTTTCAGTCTGTTAAGTACAACATAATGGTATATTAAAGCATTTTAACAGTTATTAGCCTGTAGTTTCATTAGTCTGCTATGAATATTAAAAAAATGAATTTGAGTTTTTTAAAGAATCATAAATCCCCGGGTTTACTGAATGCCAGATGCAGAAAGCCCTCCTTTTAAATTTCCTCTTATCTGTTCACTTGATTAAGCAATCCAGATTTCCATGCCAGTACCATTTTTTTCTGATATATGATCCCTGGGAAGCTCTGTATGTTTTAGAATAGAATTTATTATTGTAATGGCTGGGTTTATCATCACTTTACTATTCTTTTTTTTAGCTAAAACAGATCAGCAGTCACTGAAAATGAGGTGTAGGAGTGAGGCTGAACCAAAACAGTAAAGTTCTTGGTTGTAAAACCAAAACAATAAGCTGTAAGAGGTTAAAAAGCTCTAACGAGCTGAGGGGAACTGCAAAGTTGGTGTAAAATTACACCTAGTCATCTGATCCATTTTTTAAAATTTAAAATCTTAATTAGTGAATCTTTAAGAAACAACTGGTGATGAGAGAACTCGGTCCCCCTGGATTATTGTTGTGATTATTATGACCAAATTGCTGTACCTTTTGCAGCTTTTTTGGAATACTTGAAAGTTGAAAGTCAAGACAAGTAATTATTGTGATTGTTTGGTTTTTTTGCATTGATAATCTGAATATAAAAACCAGCATTCCTGTAATAGTCTCTACAGCTACTGTATCCAGCCAGGAAAATTAATGTCCTTTAGAGATTTTTTTTTACCAGACCTGCCAATTCTGGATTAATTCTCTGAGTAGTACTTTGGTGGCCTAGATGTGTCAGATGCGAATTACTGCTGTTCGCACAATTAATTATAGTACATAATTTGCATACATACGCATTACAGTACATCATTTGCATACATACAGCAGTCAAACAGCCAAAAATTGAGGGATGCACTGATATGAAAATTCCTGATACCAATAACAGGTTGTTAACAAAAATAGTTGGTCATTTATTCCTGTGTTTGTTCATCTGTCTTTCACCTGTCTAAACATAGCTTACCAAGGAACACAATCTCACTTAGGCCACATACTAACCTACCACTACTGCTGGATTTATATGATTTCTAATGTTTACTCCTCCACAATAATCAAACTTTATACCAATTTCATTTTCAGCCAATTTGAAAAGATGATGACAATGTAGCTGTTAAACCCTAACCAGCCTAAACAGACTATTTTGTGGCTATGCTGAAATAAATATTTTAGAGCTGGTTAATACAACTGTTCTCATTACAGGTAGGCTATTACGTAATGGTATGATCACCTAATAACAATACAGGCTGAATATGAACATGGCTGTTGAAACTGTAGAAGTAATCACATCCTTCCTAACATATTGTACATAATTTGCAATGGGGATGTTTCCTTTCCTTGAAATTCTCCTAGAGTAGGCAAAGTTATAGACTAAACAGTTCCAACACACACACACACACACACACACCGCTCTCTCCCCTCAGTTCTCTTCTTCAATATCTCATGGTGACTTTGCTTTCTTCCTCTCCTCACTTCAAAGTGTCCTCAGTGAAAAGCTGACCAGGTTACTTCTCATGTGTACATGTAAGTAGCGAGTTTAGAAGTGTAACATTAATAGTCATGGTGCAGGTCTGCACTCTGCTCTCATTTATTATATACTTCCCTTTGCTTGTGTCACCATTACTCCAGGACTAAATGTACTTGTGTGTGTGTCTGTGTGTGTGTGTATGTTTGTATGTATGTATGTTTGTATGTTTGTGCGCGTGCGTGTTGCCCACTGCTAGTCTAATTAAGAAGGTGTCATTTACCTTAAACCACAGAGGCCAAAAGCCATTAACACATCTAGTATTACACCCCCAAACACAAGCACATACACATATTATGAATTCAATGACAGATATGCCTTAACTTGTTAACTGTTAATGGAGAAAGGAGGGAGGCAAATACTGGATTTTCAACGCTGATACCAATATTGATATTCAAGCGTTTAACATTTTCTGATAAAAATATATCATCCCATATTTGTTTTTTAACATAAATGCAACATGAAATGATAGTTTTGATAATGATGCCTTTGATGTAGTTATAAAAGAACTATAACAATATTTTTAATATCTTTTTATAGAAGTGATCAGCATTAGCAGATGTCTCTGCCTTACTGACTGCCCTCTGGGTTTGAAGCATTTTTTAAGTGATTTTTTTTCATAATCCTTTCACTCCTTTCACCACCTGATATCACCAGAGACTGAGCTTTAGCTCTGTTTGCTCTGAGAAAACAGCACCCTCTTTATGTTGTCTTCTATAATGGACTGCAGTTGACTGTGTGTCAAATCTAACGTGGTGATATTTAAATGGTAATCATGCAAAAGTGTCAGGAATAATGGTCATTTTCTATTGATGGTTAACCTCTTTAAAGGTAGATTTTAAGACACTGCCCTTCAAAGAAATACAACAGCAGCAGTCATTTATTCAAATTCATAAGTGCCTACTGTTGGTTTGCTGTGCATTGAACTGACCTGGTTCCTCCGTCAAAGGAGGAAGGTGACCTTAAAGACCCTCAAAACCCCATAAGGAGGCACCCAGGGTGAATGGATGGGTAAGTAAAGCAACAGACTTCCACAGGGAAGGCTGCTGTTCATTTCCAATTTCCTACCAAAAGCCAAGATTGTTTTTTTAACCATTAACCAAGATCTGTCTCTTATGTTAACCAAGTAGTTCTTCTTTTAACCATGATGACGAGGTTCCCTAACTTTGACAAAGTAGATGTTTTTTTAAGGCACTGGTCCTTCTGATAAGGGAGTCACATCAGAAAATAATATACTTAAACCACTCATAATTGCAATTGATGTGACATGATCCCTCACTGGCTTCCGACCAGTGAACACCACTGATTTTGTTAGATGCAACACCTAGCCAAGCTTGAAACTCTTCAACCAGGAACTGAACCTGAGCTGATTTCCCTCTGCAGCAGCCTTATATTGAAATACAAGAAACACAATAGTATTTAATTTGTGTTTGCAAACTGATAAGGCAGAGTTATAAGTTTTTTTCTGTTTCTATTTAGAGATTTTACTTGCTCTGCTCAGTCTGAATACAGTGTGTAGGATAACCCCAAGACAAAACAACTCAGGCTAGGCACTCACTTAACCAGGCAGTTTGTGTGTGACTTGTTGACTAAGCAAGTGGATATTGGGTGACTGGCTTTGTTCTTTGCCTTTTTAAGACAAATATATTTACTTTGCATCACACACACACGCACAGGCAGGGGTGTACTGTATTCCTGAGCTCCCACTGGCACAGATATTCTTAGCCTAAATGAATCAGCAATGAGGATGCAATTAGAGCTGATTGCTGCAAGGAAGGTCATCGGTTTGTTTTCAAATGGGTGGAACACTGTTAGGGCTGCCTCCTAACTGTTGATAATTCAAATCATCAGTTGAGAAAGCCACCGATTCAAACCTCATGTTGTCATTCAAAGTATTTTTTTGTTTTTTGTCCACAGAGCAACACAGAATACCAAACGTATTTCAAACCTTGTCTTGTCTCAAAATGACCTGCTCTGAGCTGCTTTGTTAAAGGTCCAAAACACTGGATCCTACATTTACCACTATGCTGTTTGTTAGACCCTCCAAGCCTGTTGAACACCCACATCTTCAATTGGCTGTTTTACTTCAGAAAGACTTTGTTGGCATGTAAATCCATGTTAAAGCATTCCCTCTTTATTTCTGTCACACTACAGCGCTGCTCTGATGACACATCTTTGTATTAATATTTTCTAATTGTTTGGGGTCCCCTACCACTGACACTCCTACATTTGTTCAGTTTTTGTCTGCTGATTTCTGAAAGTAGGACTGCTCCTCAGTGTGAACTTCTTTTTGCTCTTTGGTAACATTTTTGTGAATGAAACTTGCCCACAATGGAGTAAAACATGGAATTTACATGGCAATTTTAGGGTGTTGATGGTACTAATGATGAAATCTCACAAACGTAAACTCACTGACTCATGAACAGGTAGCATTCATCAAGCTGAATTGAGCAACTCGTAACACTTTCAGGCTGTTAAGAGAGTTTGTTGAATTCGACTCGGAACACTTGTACGCATAAACCCCATAAAAGAAAAAAGTCAGAGAGTTTTAGGATAAGAATATGAAAAGGTTCTTACATGAGGCTCAATGTCTTACTGTGTACACACACCGGCTCACGCTCTGTAAATTGTTTTATATAACAACTAATTCAGTTTTTGCTTTGTAGACCAAAAATCATCTGAAGTGGTTATACTTTGAGTGGCTGATGCATTTTTTAAGCAATTTCTTTTGAAATGGTAGCAGAAAGACAAATGATGGATAGTGGGTAATTGAGTTTTTCTGGCCCAATGGACGCCTTTCTGCTGATTGATGTGTTAACCAGAGCTGACAGTCATGATTATAGGCGCCATTCTGCTGCAGTTCTCTGTATGGATGAGATAATACACACTCCCCCTCTTTCTTCCTCGCTCCCCCCTTCTGTCTTGTGCTGTTTGTTTTCTCGTCCACCTCTCATGCTCTCTATTCCCTCTTGTCTGCCAGTCGGCCTTTCTGCTTGTCTATCTACACTCCTTCCAGATCGATGAGGCTGTAATTATCACAGTAGGATGGAAAACAGTCCCAGTGTTTTGCTGCATAGCAGTGAGGCCTCCTTAATGACAAAACACAGTTTTTTACTCAGATGGTGTGTGTTTTTGTGCCTGGTGATGGTGGTGATGTTTAAATCACATGGCAGCCATACTTTACATCAAACTCAACAAACAGCAGTTCAGATTTAGACCTGTTGTAGGCTCTGAAGGGCAGACATGATGGATCAGGCACTGAAGAAGATGTTTGATTGATTTCCTTTATATATTCTACAGTGGGTAATTTTTTTTAAAACAAACAGATCTTGTAGTGAATATTGAAACTAGCAGTTGATTAATTGTAGCCCCCCTACAGAGGGGCCTTCAGCATCTGACATGTTTACTGTTGTCTTCACAAACGCTGTCTGTGCTGTGAGTCATAATGCGTGGGTAAGGAACTATTTTCAGCCTTCTGCTATACGTTTTGTTGCTTCTGTCAGCTCCTCTCTATGTGTGTGTCTGTGTGTGCTGTTTTTTCAACATGTCAGCTGGTAACAAAGGCAGGATGAAGCCAACAGCCTCACCAGCAGGCTTTCCTCTCTCTGTTATCTGTTAACATATAACTGTGTGTGAGCAGGGTCTGAGCCAGCGGTGGCAGTGGTGTGTCCGTGGTGTGGAAGCTGCTGGCTGCTGTTTGCCACACAATTCAAGGCCAATTAGCCTATAATGAAAAGCTGATGAGAGGGTGTTTAGAGCTGACAGTAAGTGGGGCCTCTCAGTAGGGAATGAGAGTGTTTTTCTGTGTTGCCATCCCGTCTGTGTGTGTGTGTGTGTGTGTGTGTGTGTGTGTGTGTGTGTGTGTGTGTGTGGCAAACATTGCAGACACAGGCTTGTTGGGTTTCCTTGTATAGAAACAACGTGGCAATTATGCACTTAAGAGCAGGGTAGCAGAGGAATTTAAATTATTTCAATTTCCAGAGTGTCTGCAGTTTCTTCATAAGAATATACAGTTATAAGAAAAATTATTTGCCACTTTAACTCTGCTTGAACCACCAGTGTGTCCATCATTCCAAGCTCATGTGGCATAGCCAAGCATTGCTCACATCAACAGAACTTGTTTCCAACAATTCAGTGTCAGGCTTAGCCGTAGGGAATGCACAAGACATCTAGATTGTTTCAGTTTGATGGAATGGTGCAGCTCACTGGTAGGTTGGAATATTTCAGTCAATTTAAGACTCATATAAAATACCTTCACTGGACTGCTGGAACAAGCAGATACAGAATATATATCTGATATTGTTATATAGTGTTAAAAAAAAGTCACTGTAAATCAGCGTAAAATACATTTTAAAGGGGAAATAAGAATGAGGGGATAAATTCCAGGCCTTACAAGTAATAATATAATCTGATGTTGTATTTTAGCCTGAAAGAATAAGTTTGGTGATATTTTTATTGTCAACCAATGCCATGAAAAGAAAAAAAAACAATCTCCATACTCTGTTCTGTCGTCAGACTCACTAGAGCACCAAATGTAGATGAATCTGCTGCTGAAAATAGTTCCCAACAAATGCAGTATTTCCTCCTGTTTGAGTAATGTTTGATAAAAACTACAGCAGTGTAGGTTTCACTTGGTGTCTTGGTGACATCAGGTCTTGCTGGGATATCTCTCTGGTTTGGTAGACAGAGTACACTGTAATGCTACTACTGTTTGGTTTAAATTTGCAATCAAAAGGTTTAGAATGTCTTGAAAACTCTTGAAACATCAATGTTTTTACATGGTTCAGTGTACTCATTGTCGAAAAGACAGTATCTTGAAACTGTACAGAGTAACACATTACACAGTAATAACAGTATGAGTGTGGTAATGATGTGAATCATATGCTATGGCCTTCGCAGTCAGCAGAGGCCTGTACTATAAAGCAGTATTTGGGGTTAGTGAGTTAACTTTAGGTTTAACTCTGGGTTTTCAGTCCTACGATGGTGGTTCACTTCTTACTGGGGTACATCACCATGGTAACTCATGCTGAACAGCTAACCTGCTCCTGAGCAGGTTAACTTCAGAGAACCTGTCAACACTCCGACCACTGACCAATGAGATTGCTAGAAAAAAAAGGAGTCATCATTCCTACAAGATCCCGACGTGGACAAAAGTCCTTAGTTACAATAAAGTGACAAATAAAAAAGAGCAAAATATATTTTTATAGGTCAATGGAAACCAGGCTTTCTATTTCCACTCTGGTTTTAAAACAGACCTCCTAACAAATGGAGAGATTGTTTACAGCACTAAAAACATAATGATGATTTGAGCTGCATTTTAATTGTGCAAAGTTTATTTTATCCCCGGAGTGATAGCTGACAGTGTGGATGATTTTACACTCTGATTCCATCACTACAGCTCAGAATAATATGAGACAACTCTATGATGATAACTAGAAATAAAAATGAAATATTGTCTTTTATTAGAAAAATAATCCACACATTGTTAATTGGCTCCCATGATTATAAATGCAACATTTGGGTCAGATAGACCTCATCAGTCATTAACTACTTTTCCACTCTTTGCTACGTTAGCAGAAACAGTCTGGCATTATTTTTAAGTTTCTTTTTTTATGTGACATATTCAGAATGGTTCCTTCATCATCCAACTAAATAGCAAAAAATACTCACTCTATACTTAAGTCATATAAAATAATTCCAACAGTATTTTAACCCTTAGCCAACTTTGAATATGTGGAAATTATTTCTAGTGTTTCTACATCTTCTTATTCTATGGTATGATTACAGACTGTCGTTTACATATCGTACTTTTTGATTTCCCTTAAACATAATTTCATTTCATCTGATATCATATGAAGTAGGCTACTTCATTCATGGTTCTGATGATGTCACTTGTAATTAACAACCTTGCGTCTTTCACATGAATGTGCTCACAGCTAGATAGGAAAACCCAGAGTTGACTGATCTAGTTGATAGCAGCTTCGTAGTACTGGTTATCTGGACGGCCAATGTTAGGCTCAGCGAAACCACATAACAAAAAGATATCCTGGGTATTTTAAACTTTCTTCGTAGTACAGGCCTCAGATCTCAACCCAATCACACCACTTCCTTTAAATTCTTCACAATTAAAGTCTCCTGTTTTTTTATTTATTTACTCTGATTCGTAAAACTGGCCAATCAGAACAGAGTGGACTCATCGAGAGGGGGGCCCTAAGGAGATAGAAGCTAAAACTGCCTGTGAAGAGACTATGTATACTGAGGGGCTGCATAAAGGGCCAGTGTAAGATAAATATGGAGTTTTATGAACTGTGAATTATGCAGAGCTGCTCTAGTGGAGTCAAAAAATAAAAATAAAAATTTAGAGCTGAAATGAGCATAATAGGTCCTCTTAAATTTCATTTGTAGCAAAATGGCTAAATAATGCACAAAATACTGGTATGGTCTGTAAAAATTTACTGTATGCAGGCTACTTTATTTTGTCATGTCCTTCTACATGCATTTTCAACACACACATGCATACACATGCACTCACATAAAAACAGAAAAAGAGAAATGTGTTTTCAGAAACACTTTAGAGAAAACACAAGCCTTAGCACAAATTCGCCGCAGGGTGTGACATGGCAGCTCCAGCCTGCCGATGGCTTCTCTCTCTGGTAGATAGTCCTTGTGAACACTGTTGTCACTGATCTCAACAGTATTATATAAAGGGGAGAGCAGAGCAGCGTATCAGGTACATGTGCTTGACGTCAACCCACTGTACACTGCCCTCCAACCAGCCCTCAGGGCAAAACTCTACATGTGGGGGACAAGAATAAGTTCTGCTGGCCACAAGTGTGTATGTGAGTGTGTGTGTGTGGGAACACTTTGCCCAGATGTGTGTTTACGATAGTTCCAAATTTGGCTGCCTCTGGGGCATATGTGATTGTAACAACTGAGAATAACAGCAGGCTAAATTCAAGCTCCCTTTACTCTACAGTAGTAACAGCAGTGGTGCCACAGACTGCCACAGTCTAATGTCTCTTTTTTTGCACTCTATATTTCCTGACAAAACTAAGGCTCACTTTTTACTTCAGCTTGGGCTTGACATAAAACATCAGTGAGGGTGTTGTGCAAAATGTGTGAACACATAAGCATATCTAGCCTCTTGACTTTGTCAAAGTCAAGAGGTTGTAATATGTAGCACAACAAGACAGCGAAGCTCTGTAAGCAGTACTGTGTTCCTGTGCATGCGCAGTGGCATCTGCCATACAAAGAACTACTCTTCTGACACTGGAAATGTGATTGCTGTTATCTCTCTTTAGATCTGTTTCTAAACAAACTACTGTGCCCAAACTCTTTGTGATGAAAGAACATATCACCCAGTGCAGCGGTGTGGCTCATTGGCACTTCTAATAGTTTTTGGACAACAACAGAGGTCTTTGTATACACACAAATTTCTTTTAAGTAGATAAATTCAGTGTTGCTTTGGCTCCGCACATGAGATTTGTTGACAATAAGAAAAATACAGAAAATTGCCAGCCTTATCATTTAAGCCTCAGAATGTCAACCCTGGAACACTAACACTGTACCTGTTCGTACTGAGTTTTGAAAACCTGTGGACATACAAGCAAAAAACAATGTCAAATCCTAGAACATATATGATACCACTCATGACACATGATGACTAGTGACTATGCAATAAGTCTGTAAGTAAAGCATGGAAACCCAGCCAAACCAGGGTTAATCCAGTTGTTGAGGTGTCATTACCGTGCCTCCCTGCTGGCACTATTGTTTTCAAAGGAGAGATGTACTGACCCAATAAAGCTGACTTAGACTGCTCTGAGACTTCCGGGAGGGAAATCCTTGACAACCCCCCCCCCCCACCGCCACACACACACCTGAGGTGGCTGTGGCTCAGGAGGTAGAGCAGGTCGTCCACTAATTGGAAGATCCAGTCCCAAGTGTCCTTGGGCAAGATACTGAACCCCAAATTGCTCCTGATGGCTGTGCCATCAGTGTGTGAATGTTTGTGAATGGGTGAATGTGACACATAGTGTAAAAAACGCTTTGAATGGTCAGAAGACTAGAAAGGCGCTATACAAGTACAGTCCACTTACCATTTACCATTTACCCCCTGCCCACCCCCCACCTCCATCCTCACTGACTGAAGTTGACACTGAGATGACAGTTTAAGGTCAAACAAAAATTGCAATGTTGTTTTTGGCATTTCGCTCAGGTGGATTTGAGCCTTTCTTCCCTGAATGACTGTTGAATTGTATTTTAATGCAGGCTTAGGCATTGGTTTGCATTGTTTCAGCTGAGGTGGTTTTCGGTCACGCTCACAAAGCCAAATATTTTTTTTGTTTGTGTCAGAAGTTAAGTCTCTTGTTTGAAACAAAAAAGTTTGCTCTTCTGCAGAAGCTGTCTGCATGTGTGTGTAATTTTGTGTGCTGTGAGTTTGTAGATGTATCCGTGTGCCGTTATCATCAGTGTATTCGGACAACGGTCTGTCTTTTTCCGGCCCATCTCTCCATCCCTTGTGGTGGAAAGTACAGAGTCATCAAAATGCAGACCACTGTGGCACTCCTATGGCCACAACATGGCATTTAGCGGATCAGGCTTTTCTCCCAAAGCCCAGATTGGCACATATTTGTGGCTCTTTTTTTCTTTTCTGAAAAACAGAACAAAATCTGAACACAGCAGCTACTTGACTTTTAGTTTAAAACTATATCTGATTTTTGTCTGAAGATATTACATGGTTTTTAGAATCAGGGCTGCAGTTTTCATGTATTTCAGGAAAAGGGTTATGATAGGGTCATGGTTTGGCAGCCCATCATTTTGTCCTCGGCAGTTATTTTCTTCAGTGTTTGTTTTGGTGATGTAACACTCCTTTTCCGAACCATGCAATTATTTTGTTCCTTCTCAAACCACCTTTGTTTTTTCTAAAACTTGCAATTGACAATCATTGTCTAGAGACCACACAAGGATGATGTCAGCCTTCATTTTGGTTGCCCAGGGACTGTGCATTCCCTGTCCCCTCCCCATTTCCAATCAATCTCTGTGGTCCAATGGATAATTAGCAGCCAATAAGGCTCAGAGTTTAAAGGTCAACTTGTGGATATGTGGCCTTTTGCTGCTGTAAATCTCTCCCCCTGTTGCTAACCTTTCTCTCCCCTCCTCTTTCTGTTTCAGGATGGAGTGATGATGGGATGGATGTAAATATGGGCCAGTGGGCAGGCATGCGAGCCCCTCTACTTGGCCTCGCCCTGCTGCTGCCATTGCTGCTCTTCAAGCTACCACCTTGCCGCGGCCAGAACACCCAGAGGGCCCCTGAGGATGGACTTCACTTTAGCTTCACTCAGGCTGTCTACCATGCCATGGTTTATGAAAACTCAGCAGCACGCACCTATGCCAACAGTAAAGTTAAAATGGGTGTCCACCTGTTCCAGCACTCCTGGGAGATCCGCTACAGAATCACCTCAGGTGATGATGAAGGGTTTTTCAAGGCTGAGGAGTATGTACTGGGTGACTTCTGCTTCTTGCGCATAAGGACTAAAGGTGGCAATGCAGCTATCTTGAACCGAGAAATTCAGGATAATTATGTATTGACGGTGAAAGCCTCTGTCAAGGGAGAGGCCCTTCTTGAGACCTGGACTAAAGTCAGCATCCAGGTCTTGGATATGAATGACCTGCGACCCTTGTTTTCACCCACTACTTACTCCGTCACCATAGCGGAGAGCACCCCTCTCAGGACTAGCATAGCACAAGTTACTGCCACTGATGCAGATATTGGCTCCAATGGGGAGTTTTACTATTTTTTCAAAGAGAAAATGGAGCTTTTTGCAGTACATCCAACTAGTGGAGTGGTTTCCCTCAGCGGAAAGCTCAATATTGATGAGCAGAACCGGTACGACTTAGAGATCCTGGCAGTGGACCGGGGCATGAAGCTTTATGGAAATAATGGCGTCAGCAGCACAGCCAAGCTCTTTGTCCATGTGGAGCGTGTGAATGAGCATGCCCCGCTCATGAATGTGGTCACCCACAGCCCATCGTGGCTTGATAAAAATCCTGTGTATGCCATGGTCACTGTAGAGGACCTGGATGAAGGCTTAAATGGAGAAATAGACTCAGTGGTCATTGTGGGTGGAGACCCCTCAGAGCAGTTTTTCATAGAAAGATCTGAGGAAGGGGAGTTTGCCATAAAGGCCTCTGAGTCATTAAACTGGGAGACTCACCCTTATGGTTGTAACCTCACATTGCAGGCTAAAGACAGGGGCACCCCGCAGAAGTTCTCAGCCGTCAAGGTTGTCCATATTATGGTCAAGAAACGGCAGACAGCAGAAGTTAAGTTTGAGCAGGAGTTGTATGATGTTAGTCTGAATGAAATTTCACCACCAGGCACGATTGTAGAGGCCGTTAAAATCAAGCCAGAGCCTGATGATGCAGAATATATCCTGACACCTTTTGCAGATTCTGCATTTTTTCAAATAAACACTTTAACAGGTGTAATCTCCACCACTCGCTGGTTCACCCACGTTACCCAGGATGTCTTTAATCTAGAGGTATTGGAAGTAGACAGTGAGCTCAAAGTTAAAGTGCAGGTCACTATTCAGGATGCAAATGACAACACACCAACATTTGCTCAGACCTCTTATGAGGGTTTTGTCAATGAGAGTGTACCAGTTGGGACTAGTGTATTGACAGTTTCTGCAGTGGATGGGGATAAAGGAGAAAATGGATACATAACTTACAGCATTTCCAGCCTTCAGCCATTACCCTTCAGAATCAATCAGTTTTCTGGTATCATCAGCACCACTAAAGAATTGGATTTTGAATCCTCATCAGAGAGCTTTGTGTTTGTTGTCAGAGCATCTGACTGGGGGTCACCTTATAGGCGAGAGAGTGAAGTCAATGTAACAATTCACCTGGAGAATGTAAATGATAACCAGCCATTGTTTGAGAAGGTAGCATGCCAGGGGGTGATCTCTAGGGATTTCCCAGTGGATGAAGTGATTACCACAATGTCTGCAATTGATATAGATGAGTTAGAGCTAGTAAAATATAAGATCATTTCAGGGAACGAATGGGGATACTTCGACCTTAACCCAGATTCAGGGGTCCTTGCGCTGCGACGTCCCCTTGCCACAGCTAGTCCAAAGAATGGTGTCTTTAGTCTCAAAATTACTGCCACAGATGGTGAGAACTTTTCTGATCCCATGTTTGTGAACATCTCTGTTGTTCATGGGAAATCTCCTCCTAAAAGTTTCAACTGTAAAGAGACAAGGGTAGCCCAAAAGTTAGCTGAGAAGTTACTCAAAAAGTCCAAAGCTAGCACCAAGCCCAAAATCGAGGAAGGCTTTATTGACCTTTTCTCTGTCAATCGACAAACACCCCAATTTGACAAAGCTTTTCCCACAGATATTGCTGTGTTGGAAGACCTAAAGGTTGGTTCAACTGTTTTTAAGGTGAATGCCTATGATGGCGACACAGGTTTCAATGGACAGATTCTATACTCTATTTCAGATGGGAACACTGACAGCTGTTTTACCATTGACATGGAGACTGGCCTTATCAGTGTCTTTCTGCCCATGGACAGAGAAAAGAGAGATCGCTATCTCCTCAACTTAACTATCTATGACCTTGGCCTACCCCAGAAAACTGCTTGGCGTTTGCTTACTGTCTACATAGAGGATGCTAATGATAATTCACCCCAGTTTTTGCAAGAAGGAGGCTATAAAATTGTCATACCGGAAAACACTGCCATAGGTACAGATGTCATCCAGGTTGAAGCCACTGACAAAGACCTTGGACTGAATGGAGAGATTGTTTACTCTGTTTTGACCAGCACCACCCAGTTTGGTATTAACTCCACTAATGGCATAGTATATGTTGCTGGCCAACTCGACAGGGAGTTTGTCTCTACTTTTAACCTTAAGATTGAGGCTCGAGACAAGGCAGAGAAAGGGAGACAGAGATTTTCTGTGACCTCTTTAAAAATCATATTGGATGATGTGAATGACTGTCCCCCGCTATTTATCCCTAATGTGTACAAAGCCAGGGCTTTGGAAGATCTCCCAGTTGGAACTGTTGTGGCTTGGTTAGAAACCCAGGACCCAGATTTGGGGTTGGGAGGCCAGGTCCGCTACTCTTTAGCCAATGACTATAATGGATGGTTTGAGGTAGACAGGACCAGCGGGGCTATTCGGCTGACAAAGGAGCTGGACTATGAGACACAGCAGTTCTACAACCTCACTGTGAGGGCCAAAGACAAAGGCAGGCCCGTTTCTCTTCTCTCTGTCACCTTTGTGGAGGTGGAGGTGGTAGATGTGAACGAAAACCTCTATGCTCCATACTTTTCCCACTTCGCTTTGACAGGATTAGTTAAAGAGAATGCCCGGATTGGAACTACCCTACTCCAAGTCAATGCTAACGATGAGGACAATGGCAGAGATGGAGAAATCCAATACTCTATTCGTGATGGGAGTGGGCTTGGACGATTCGCCATTGATGAAGAGACAGGTACATTTCTGTTAAAAATGTTTTATATGTACAGTATCATGCATTTGATCTTTGTTGCTTTATTCTGGGAATTAAAACATATACAATTTTAGATTAAAGAGAGTGGAAGACAGCACTGGACCTTATAAATCTTGAATTGACTTTGATCAGAAAGTTAGTTGTCCTGGACAGCCAGTCCACCTGTTGACAAAAAGTCTTAATTATGAACAGGCTGCTAGGTTTGAGATGAAGGCATCCTTTAAAAGGTGTAGGACTGTGATTAATGATGAAAACTTGAGTTGGGGAGATAGCCTCGCTGCTAGATCCAATGATCTAGCAGATCCCATAAAACTCTGTTTTTTATATTCATTGCCATTTTTGGCCAGAGCTTTAATTTCCCCTCCCTTTTTATAACATATTTCTGGTTCCAGTTTGGAGAGACATGGAGAGTTTTGACTGGGACTTTCTGAAATGGGGTAATTTTAGATAAAAGCAGTACACAAAGTGACAACACAGTGAATGGAGCAGTTTTTGGCTTTGCAGTGAGATGGTCGCTGTTTTGCTTTGTCTAAGCTGCTGCTTCTACACATTCACAATGTGTGGCATTCACTATAAAGCAAGCATCACTGCATTACCACTGCTGCTGCTTAAATACAGTATTTATTCAGCCCCACCTCCACCTGTAGTGGCTGGTTATTGTCACTCCCCAGTCTCCCAGATAAATTTCAGTCAATGTCAGTTAAACAATATGTAATGTTAATTATTATAACCTTACACTTATGTAGAGTTTCTCCCAAAAATTTAGTTGAGGTGGTAAGCATTTATGCAATCAACACAGACCTGCTGACATTAAAATGGAGCCCAGCTGGTCAATATGTAACTATTGTTTTATTTTTCCTGACCGTTAGTATTAGAGTAGTAGAGATAGTATGTCATTGCCCAGATTTTCATCACACGCATCTCTGGCAGTCATGCAGAATTCTCAGAACCGCACTTACATACAGATGGGTGACAAATTAAAGGAAAACCCAACAAAGTGTCTTAGTAAGGTGTTGGGCCACCATTTGCTGCCAGAACAGCTTCAGTGCACTTTGGCATTTATTCTACAAGTCCCTGGAACTCTACTGGAGGTATGAACACCATTCTTCCAAAAGATACACCTCATTTGGTGTTTTGATGATGGTGGTGGAGAGTGCTGTCCAACATGTCAGTCCAAAATCTCCCACAGGTGTTCAGTTGGGTTGAGATCTGGTGACTGTGAGACCAGAAATGTTTTATCATAGGATATAGGTGATTACTCAGAACAACTTTGTATTGATTTGCAATGACCCTTCCCTCTAAGGGGACAAGTGGACCAAAACCATGCAAGCCACCGGATCCCCTCACTGTAGGGGTCAAGTATTCAGACCTGTACCAGTTTTTCCTTTGAATTGTCACCCCTCTGTATATGCTTCTCAAACATATCTCCACCTGATTAGGACTCATTTAGCCATTTGTCTCTACTTTCCCCAACTTGTTAAAACTCAAAAGATTAATCATTGTTATTAGATGGCAGAATAAACAGTTGACTTACTCATTATATATGTGAGCTTTGCTATGTAATATAGTGCTCTGCTCTTTGTCTTTGAAGGTTAATGTATATTTGATAAACATGTAATAATTTCTTCCGATGACAGTGGGGACTGACTTGATTTCAGTTAAGATGGTGCACCTCTGCTACAAATTGCCTCAGGAAATCTTGCTGATTGCAACATTTTCTGTCTCAAATTGAAACATGCCAGTTTAAATGAAAAAATATCTTAACAGTGGTGGGGGATGTTTGGAATCTGTCACTGCATTTTCAGGGTAATTTGTGATAGCTGACATAAAAAAACTTAAAGTGGCAGACCTGGCAAGGTAGTTTAACAAAGGTGGTGATCATCTGGCTTAGTTGAACCAGGATTTTCATATCCAGCTACAGTATTGCTGTGTTCACATAAAAATGGGCAGGTTTGTAGATGATTTTTTGTTAAGATTGCAGTGTATGGAAGACAACATAAAACTATAATGGACCACAGAGAAATTATGGTGAAGTAAGCATAAGTGAAAATCAACAAAAGAACACAAACATTTTAAACAACTTTAAAAATAAGGCAATTCAATACAGTACTACTACAAACTGCACCTGTTAGCTATGAACACCTCTTGGATACAATATTGACAAAATCTTCTTCACAAAGCTATCATTTATTATAAACCTGTTGTGTTACATTACAGTTGCCTTTGTATAAAAATCCAGTCTCTGTTCCAGAGACAGAAAGGTCAGTTTTCATTCTAGCAGACAGGAGAATGTTTTATTATTATATTTCACACTTGCTACAGCTTCATTTCTGCTCCCACGCTTGTGGCTGTTTACAACTTGTTTTGTTTTCTGTGTTGAGGTTTGTATGGATGATCCCAAAGGTTTTTTTTTTTGTGAATTAGATTTCCATTGCTGTTTTAAAGTAATTTTGTGTATTTTTGTGTAAGTGCTTTTCAAAAAAGTACAATAAAATTACAGTAAAAGCATTGTTTAGGGTGCTTTTAAAAAACTGTGTCCAGGTTATGCAGGCAGCTACTGTCAGTCAGTCAGTTCATGTGTGACATTTTATCAAAGTTAAATATTTACTGAGTGGCAAAGCATTTGAATGTGCAAATGTTTGAAAACATGTTGGTGTGTGTAAATGGTAAGATGCAACATCTGACATTTGAGAGTGAGCTGCTAAATAGCATTCAATCCATGAGTAGTATTGTGACACTTAAACCCAGAAGAACAAAACTGCTCTGCCAAGGCTTTCTATTTCATTGACAGTGAGTATGATGACTTTTATTAGCTGGTGCAGTGTCAGTGTTTATTACAGGTTGAGAGTTAAGTTGTTGCAGGTGGGTGGGTGTTCATGTCTTTAAAAATTGAAAGTTGTCTTTGTTGGCTGATAACACCTAATTGTAACAACACTGTTATATGGAGATAGGGTGTTTGATAGATACTGAGTTCAATATGACCAAGATAGGCCATGGTCTTAAATTGGTAAGAAGATAAGTACATGTATTATGGCAGATACTAAATATTGTTCTGGTAAAAATCAATGGGACACAAATGGGAGTATAAATTTCTCCAATTTTTTTCGAATAATAACATTGTAGACCTATATCTTATCTTCCCTTTCTCTCTAAGATCCTTGAGAAAGCAGTCACCAATCAGTTGTGTGACTTTCTACATAACAGTAGTTTATTTGAGGACTTTCAATAAGGATTTAGAGTGCATCACAGCACCGAGACAGCACTGGTGAAAGTCACAAGTGACCTCTTAATTGCATCGAACAAAGGACTTCTTTCTGTATTTGTCTTGTTAGATCTTAGTGCTGCATTTGACACCATTGACCATCACATCCTATTACAAATACTGGAACATTTAATTTGCATTAAAGCAACTGCATTAAGCTGGTTTAAATCCTATTTATCAGATTGATTTCAATTTGTACACGTTAACGATAGATACAAAAGTTAAACATGGCGTTCCGCAAAGTTCTGTGCTTGGACCAATTCACATTATACATGCGTCCTATAGATAATATTATTTGGAAACACTCCATAAATTTTCATTGTTATGCAGATGATACTCATTTATATTTTTCAATGAAGCCAGATGAATCCAGTCAGTTAACTAAACTCCAAGCATGCCTCATGGACATAAGGACCTGGGTGACCTGCAATTTTCTGCTGCCAAAACTGACAAATCTTAAGGTTATTTATCCCATTAGTTAGTTATGGTGCTTGGCCCCAAACACCTTAGAAAAACATTATCTAATGATATGGCTATTCTACATGGCATTATCCTGGCCTCCAGCATCACTGTAAGGAATCTGGGAGTCATATTTGATCAGGATATGTCCTTTAACTCCCACATAAAACAAATTTCAAGGTCTGCCTTTTTTCACAGACGTAATATTGCAAACATAGCAAAAATCAGGCACATCCTGTCTCAATACGATTGCTCATGGGAGAATGTGGGGTCTCTGTAAAATAAAGAGTACGGTCTAGACCTGCTCTATGTGAAAAGTGCCTTGAGATAACTTCTGTTATGATTTGGCGCTATATAAATGAAATTGAATAAAAATTGAATTGAAATAGTCGATAGCCTGTGCAGAATACATCACTGGTCCCTGATTGAAGGAATGAGGGTGGCCAACAGGAAAATTTTGACTTATAATTCGGATATCTAACTCACACTGACACACAGATACACACACACTCTGACACACAAACAGTCATTAACCCTATGTGCTTGTCCCAAGGTGATGAACAGCAGCAGAGTGGAGGGTAGGATTTATGGCTCTTGTTAGCTGAGCCTTGGCAAGCCTCATAAATCAGCCCCAAGCTGCTGAGAAACACTACAAACACAATTACAACTTAAAGAGAATTATTCTGGCCATTTACACACACATACACACACTGACCAGCTCTGTAAACCATAATGTTGAACATTAAATTTACAGAGAATCCTAATTTGATCAAATAGGGGTGGAGTGAAGGTAGGCTGGGTGGAACAAACAAGTTCCATGGCTGACTGTGACAGGCTGAGACTGCGGTCAATCAAGAAAACACATCTCACGTATAGTTGTGAAGTGTAAGGGGCTGCTGGCTCCATTTCTGTATTCCAAGTACAAACTTTTCTGGAAACTATCTCCGCAGTATTACTTAACATCCAAACATAGGACTCTCCCAGATAATGGTATATGGTAAATGGACTGTACTTGTATAGCACCTTTCTAGTCTTCCGACCACTCAAAGCGCTTTTTACACTACGAATCACATTCACCCATTCACACACATTCATACGCTGAATGGTACAGGGGCTACCATGCAAGGTCCCAACCTGCCCATCAGTGGAAATCTAATCATTCATACACATCCACATTGATGGCACAGCTGCCCCTCCTGAGCCACAGCCGCTTGATGTAACCATCAAGTTTATATTATGATCATCAGTTTCAATTATTGGGGCGGCTGTGGCTCAGGAGGTAGAGCGGGTTATCCACTAATCGGAAGATCGGCGGTTCGATTCCCGGCTCCTCTAGTCCACATGCTGATGTGTCCTTGGGCAAGACACTTAACCCCAAATTGCTCCTGATGGCTGTGCCATCAGTGTATGAATGTGTGTGAATGGTTAGTTTCCTCTGATGGGCAGGTTGGGACCTTGCATGGTAGCCCCCGTACCCATTCAGCGTATGAATGTGTGTGAATGGGTGAATGTGATTCGTAGTGTAAAAGAGCTTTGAGTGGTCAGAAGACTAGAAAGGCGCTATACAAGTACAGTCCATTTACCATTTATTTCAACCTCATTTCTGAGAAATCACATTTTGTACATGATTTTGGCATGGCCAACAGCTAAGTATTCTACATTACCCATGAGCATTGACAGCTGTTACTGTGGAGTCAGAGGCGCAAATCAGATTGAATGAATTCAAAACATTTCGTAGTCGAAGTTGTAAACAAAATGTGGCATCATAGTTGCTGAATTCACTCAAAAGTGACTGAGAAATTAAAATTGAACGAACTCGTGCTGCAGATTGGAAAGTCAATTCACAGTCTGGAAAATCACTGTAATCTTTAGCTTCTTCCCACCGTGCATGTAACCAAATATTTAGCTTTGTGATTGACTGTGTCTTGGGAGCCATAGTTAACTTCTTCCCGAAAGTTTTTTTATGTACAGTGTTGTGCCTTCCACTTTTCACTACATAGCCAGATATTTTCTAATACATCTGTTCATCTTTTGTAGTGATGATTTAATCAGGAGAGTTTCATGTAGATCTAAGTTGTAGAAGTGCACAAACTGTGAGTCACGTTGTCTATAGGAAAATTGAATGGAACTTTTATTTTTGGAACTAGAGGTGCCTAAAACAGCTCCTCCCACTTCACAACTCTATTCATGAGGCTTTTAGCCTTGAGAATCATTGTAAAAGTCAAAATGAAGGACAATATAATTGCATCAAAATTCTGTGAATAGGAGTTTTATTGAAATCTCTTGTAAATGATTTGACCTTGCCTATTACTTATCCTTTCAAAGTCCAGCAGAGAGCCACAAGCTGCAGAAATACACTGACTGGAAGGACTGATCTGGCTAATCCAAGTCACTTCAATTTACAGATGTGTTATTAGCATGACCTCCAAAGCAAACACAACTAGGGCTGTAGTCTGCTGGTCGACTGGTCGATTAGCTGGTTGATATGCTCTCGTCTGACTGAATTCTCATTGGTTGTATTCAAAACACCTCCGCTGTTTTCACAACTTTGAACTCGCCCAACCTAATGGAGACTGTTGGGTCTAATTGTACTCAACGTTTACTAAGCGTTTACTGAACGTACCGAACATTTACTGAATCAGTGTTTCTCCCATAATTATCACAACAAAAACCCCGCCAAGCAAAAAAAATATTTTTTAATGCCAAAATTAACACCAAATATCCATTCATTCGGAAATCAATAGCATCTCTGTGAAGCACTGTTCGGTACGTGAGTCAACCTCTGTGTCATTGCCTGAGAAACTATTGGTAGCGTAATTCTTAGGAATACGGCATTGTGTAGTATGTTTGCGTAGCGAGTGGGAAAGAGCGAGTGGCAGAGAAGTGACAGTGAGTGCAAGCGGAGCAGAGGAAAAGGTTAGTAGTAAGTTGTCAGTCTGGCAGTAAATGTGCAGTACAGACTACAGTGTGTCAGTTAATAAATGCTAAAAGGTCACGTGTGCTGGAAAAGTGAAGGGGGTTAGCTCCAAAGTTAGCAACAATGGGTTAGCCTAACCTGAAGACACAAAACAGAGAAATAGAGAACAGAAAAATGTGTGACTGCTGAGTTTACTGTGCACTCCTTCCCATTTTAGATAATAGCCTGATTGATGGAGTAGCCTCTCTGGATAGCTAGATACAGAAGTTAGGTTTTACTGGCTTATAGAGTCTTGGTTGGCAAAATATAGTAGCAGATGTAGAAGAGTAGTGGAAGATGAATGCAAATTTCTGTGTTAGCTGACTGTTTTATGAATGCACACATTTGCTACAGCAGTTTGAATGACAAACACTGTGGGGCCTTGACAAGAGCCTTTACCCAGATGAGGCACAACAGAGTCCTCAGAGTGACCAATGGTCCAGAGGCAGAGGAGCACATTAGTTGTGTTGGAGTGAGAGTCTGACCATGGCCTGAAGTTAGTACTGGTTTTGAGCTGGACATGAGCTGCAATGGGGAGCAGAAGCGCAGTGATGTGGGAAAACTTTCAGTAGTGCAGGTGGGGTAGACTGTATCCCTAGAATTTACAAGCATATTATATGAATCTGCACCTAACAATTTACATTCAGTGCCAATGCGGGAAGTAGTGTGCTCTTTATATTACGAGGCAAGAGGTAAGGGTGTGGAGGTCGGCATGGTGGATGGACATGTGGTACGTCTGGCTTTTATACAAGAGACCAGAGTTCATGTCACATCACTGACCTTCAATTAATATTCACCTTTTTGTTAACCATAACCATGATCTTTCCCTAAACTTTACCATAATGTATTTGCCATGTGCAGATATTGGAGAAAGCGAGTCAGCCTCCCAAGTAAAGTAGAGGTGAATCCTTCTGATGTTTTATAGGAGGAATCTGCAGGAGCTGCAATGTTTGTGGAGAACAGTTCATCATTCAGGGTCACTCTCTGGTTCCTGGCTGTCTGAGTTGGCATCACCACAGTATTGTCAACGTTGATGGACAGCTCTTTACGCTGGTATCCTATTCTCTGAAGGAACACAAATTACGGCTTGTCCAGGCTGAGCTTTTAGATGGTTCCTTGACATCCACTCTGAGATATCTGCCAGGCAGACAGTGATGCATTCCTCTATTTGAGTTGGATAGCTGGGTGTCATTAGCATAGCAGTGGTAAGAATGTAGTAGCAGTGATAGCCAGCATCAATCACATGCAGGGATGGCATGAAAAATGTGAAATTATTTAAAAAATATTGAACTCTGGAACCAGTATCAGCTATTTGCTGCAGCAATACACACACTTCAACATCAGTATCAGGCTTCAACAAACCTTACCATACATACATCTGCTTTCTTTGGATCTACTTGGTTTGGCCTCTGGGCTGGGCTCTTTACTTGATGTTAAAGTGTGTGTTCAACATTTATATGTATTCAGTCCCAAAGTGTGTTGTGTCTCAGTGTAGGCGTTTTTCTTCCATTTCTTTTCTGATGTTTCCCAACCTAAAATAATGACGTTGTGGGCGGCTTAATGCTGGAGAGAGGAAATTGTAGCCTGTTGTTGTTGTGTGTGTTGATATAGATGTGTTGTCTGCCAGTACCTGCTGTAACTGGATAGGCTTAACATTAGACTCCCACCTTCGCTTCCCACACACACACGCGCACACACACACGCACACACACACACACACACACACACACACACACACACACACACACACTTACTTCAGAAGCCTAACCTTTCCATGTCATTCTCCCGCCCACTGTGTTCAGCAGAAAGCTCTTCACATCAAGACTCTTAATCACAATGTCACTTCTCCCTGGAAACCACTGGGTTTTGGGAGAGAGAGAGAGAAAGAAAAGAGGAGGAGGTGAAGAGGAGAATTTTTGGCTCCCAATTCTACAGTGATTAATTTCTAACAGACAGGGAGGCCTGCAGCTCTGTTCCCCAACAAAACCAGCATTGTGGAGAGTCTTGAATGTGTAGCGAGGAGTTAGCACAGAGGCAGATAGATATGGGGAAAACATACACACACACACTTAATAACTGCCATTTGAGGTTAACATAGGGTTTACTGTATGAGGTAAATTCTAACAGACCTGATGATCTTCTTGCAGCACTCTAGTGCCTCCCTTAAATTTTCTACTTCTGCACAGTCTTCCTGGAAGTAAACTGTCTAGTGATTTTTTTTCGTCTTTTTGTAGTTAAAAGCATGTTTGGTTGAACCAGTGTCATCAATTACAGTGCAAATACATTATATAATGTTATAAGTCTGAGCTTAGTCTTTCAAATGATCAGAATTTTTCTGATGTCAGTTGAGGATAAATGTCCATACAAATTGTAGAAAAAGGTTCTTCTTATAACTTCAGATCTTGCCAAATGATTTTCATGTTTAGTCTTTTTCCTTAGTATCAGAGTAATTCAGCTGATTATTGTCTGTTCATCTGTGCTGACCGTGCAAAAAGGAACTGCTTTAAGCTAATGCAGCATGACTCTCCATGGTGCAGATTCACCAAAATGTAAAGAAATGTAGAAAAAGAAATCTTGTTTGCATCACCCAAAGCATTAAAGGAAATGCGTTGTTGACTATGCCATAAACTTGTAAATAAAGTGAGTCTAGGGTTCAAAGAGTTAAATTATAAAAACACATGTCACAACAACTGTGATCACTCCAGTGAATTCACTTCTATGATACAACTGCATGCATTGAGAGCACAGTACAAAATGCCCATCTAGTGAGAGTCTGAAAATGGGCCTCTTCTGAAGGGAGAGTAAGCTAATTTAGTCCAGAGCTAGTACTGTCAGGCTGGATGTAGTTTATCTGGAGCCTAGTGAAACACGTCTAGGTAAACTTACTATACTAGTACAGATGGAAGCTTGAGACTACTGCCACCCCCAGGCCTCAAATTTCTTCAAGGAGCACACTGACCACCAGCACACACTAATCACACACTCTGCACATTACACAGAGCTACACTCCTTTTATCACCATAATTAGTGGATTAATGACTGCATTTATTATAATTGCAGGCTGAGAAGGATCAGCAGTGTCTTGTTGAGTACTTTGCAGTGTTGGGGTGTCAGCTGTTATATGGATAGAGACAGAGTGTGTGTGTGTGTGTGTGTGTGTGTGTGTGTGTGTGTGTGTGTGTGTATAAAGGCATCAGTTGAGAATAATCATGAATTATGTTCAAATGCTTTGTTGTTTATAGACTAGGGATCAACCCTTATGGGCTTTAAGCAGATTTTGATATTTTGCCAATATTCGTTCACTTTTTCTTTTACACTTGCTCTTGTGTAAAAGAAAAGAAAATAAAAATGTAGCAGCGATTTGACTGTAAAAAATTCTTCCGCTGAATATTTAAGGAAAAAGATGCCATAGTATCAGCCGCAACTAATTGGCAAGCAATCTCTGGAAAGTGACAAGTGAAAGCATCACAGAGAAACACACCATCACAAAGCCACAAAGATGGACTTTTTTGAAGTTCAGTACAGACAGAGATTTTTTGAAGCCAGCATCTTGTGGTCATTAATGCTGAAGCATCTTAAGACACTTCCTCCTCAGCTTTGACCACGGTGGTTGCAGCTTGATGTTAATGCAATTTAATGATGCTGAGCACACTGTGGGTGGCAAGCAAGAAAAACTGAAGAAACAGCCTCATGTGACAGGCTTGTCAAATAGCAGGAGAACTCAGGTACAGAGTGGGTCGTGGGTTTGATTGGTGAACTGTAGTTGCGCTATATATGCCCTGTAATTAGAGTAACCAAGATGAGAGTTTTCTTTTCTGATCGAAAACAGAAATCACAATACTATTTAATATCTAACTTAGTTTTTATTAGTGGAAGAACAACTGCCCAAATGGATTCCACCAAGGGGGATAACAAACTAGAGTTTCAAACAGACTAAAAAGCGCAGCTGTGAAAATGCCCATAGTCTATAGTCATTCTAGCAACTCTGTGAGGCTATAATTGGGCACAGTAGTGTTTTATCCTTAATGCTAACATGAGCATGTTAGCATGTTCACAATGACAATGTTAAAATAAGTTAGGATTCATCCTCTCTGGACCATGAATTTATGTACAGAATTTCATGGCAGTCAGTCCAATAATTCAGTCGACCAACTCACATGTAATAGATGGTTATGTAAATATAGTACAGCAATCAGACTTCCCACTTTGTTTCCCTGGACAGTACCTCTGCTACCTCAGGAGGAATAGTAATACAAAGAGGGAATTTTGAACTGAATAGACTGTAATGTTGGAAAATATCCATTTGATTTGGCTAACTAAGACTGGTTAAGCCTCATGTTAACTTCAGACAAACTTTGGTATATATTTTTGCACAGAACAAGCACTGTGATTTTGTCCTCCATCTCTTACATTGAAAGCATGTAGGAAAAGATGTTTTGATGGCCAGTATGAACAGGAGGAACAATTACAGCAAGCATTAACTACATTCTTCATATGGGTACCTGACTATTGTTTTAAGACAGACATGAAAAATTGTGAACTTATCCTTTAATTGCAGTTCTCTGACAGAACGCAAAATCCCATCTCCTGCATGAAGGTCTTATATACTAGACGCCCATCCACCATCCTGACTTCCACACATCCACTACTTCCTGCTTTGGCACTGAACGCTGGAATCAGACATAAATTGTGCAGAAATGTCCAATATAAGCCTAGTTCCTATGGATACTGGGATGGTACATACCACCAGAAGAGTAAGCCAGTAGTAGTGGATGGATTAAAAGTGGTAAATTAGGTGTGCTCGCTTTGATTGCTAAAACCAGTTTTTTGGTTTCAAATTTAACATGAGCTTTGTTTTTAGATTTCATTGGAATATCCAACATGACTAATATATATTTAACCAGGAAGTGGCCTCCTGTCCTTTACTAGATCTTTCTGTGTGTGCTGCATCCCATGGTTCTTTTAGGCTGAGGTCAGCCCGCTTGTGGCTGGGCCTTGTGGAGAACAGGGCTGGGCCTCTGGCTGCACACACACACACACACACACACACAGGAAATTTAGCCTACCATTCTGCCACCAGGCAGAATGTAGGCTACATTTCCTTCAATGAGAAAAAAAATAACATTGGTAATGATAGCCTGTGGCTGCCCTTAGTGAGGGGGCAGCCAACACACACACACACACATAGACGCATGCTGTGTACTAGTAGTGTATAATTTCAGTGACAGAGCAGTGCAGCTTGGAAAGCAATTAGGATTAAACCTGAGTGAATAGCCTACACACCTCATGCTCATCACAACACACACACATACAAACACACACACACACACAGTGCAGTGCACACGTACACAGGAGGCACAGGCTCACTGTAGCATTGACGCTTTTTCCTGTCCCACAACACTGTGTCCTCACTTCACCCACAGGACAAATAATCCTGTTTGGTCAGAGAAGTGTGTGTCTCACTGACTGCTCTCTCTTTCTTTCTCTCTCTCACACAAACACACATTGTACCTTTGTGCTCCTGCCAGCAGGAACAAACCTTTAGCTATGGTGTCATGAATGTTGCATCAGTGAACGTGAGATGCTGTTTTTGTCTTGGTTAGGATATCAAGTATACTGTATATTTTTCTTGTGTGTGTGTGGGAGAGTGTGTTTGCTTGTGTGTCCTAGTTTTTAGTTAAAAATTAAGCTATCAAGCTCAATGTGTCCCTGTTGTACTATCTGGACATACAGTGTTTCCCATATGTTGAGAATTTACTTGTGATGGTGGGTGGTGCGGTGTGTAACTGATGTGCATGCAGAGACTCAGGCAGTTTAGAGGGGGAGAATATAATCCAGGTTATTTTCTGTAGCTACAATTTACAGATGTCTCCTAAATGCCTCACATGGAGAGTATTGCAAGAGCTCTGTCTACAGACGGATTTCTGTCAAAAGTGAATTATTTGTTCCATCAAAGTCTGTTTATTTTACCGCTAACGCAAAAACAGATTTCCGCTTTTCACTTTGTCTATGATGACATGGCAAGGAAAAGAGACACTTGTTCCAGACATCACTTGTTCCAGCTTCCCGCAGTTGTATATGCATCCATTTATATGTCTATAGGATGGGATAGGTACCGAAACCCAGTATTAAACGGGTCCCAGGGCTAAATTATTAAAGACTGTAGTATTGATAAGCTCCAACGTTACTGGTTCTTTTACTCTTTCTCTCTCTCTTCTCTTCTTAATGTTTTGGTGTAATTTATTCTCACGCTGCAGCCTCTCCTCTGCTGTCTGTGTCGGGGCTGAGCTCCTCCACATACACACACACAGACACACAGAGCAAAGTCAGCAAACAGCAGAGCACAGGTGAAATGAAGATTACTTGAGTTGACGACAACTACACTTGTTACTGTAAGTACAATAAAACCTTCACAAGTAAAAAGCCAATACTTTATCAATATACTGAACATGTAAAAAAGCAATATTTTTACACAAGGTAGCTGGGTAGGTTAGCTCGGGTAATAGTGAATTTTTACGAACAAGCTAAAACGAAAGCTGTCTGTATGTAGTCTGTTTAGCTTAGTTTGCCACGTAGCTTGAAATGTGGCACATTCTTTATAACTTAGCTGCTGGCTGAGACAAACTAGTCCCCTTCCCTCCAAACCAGTCCCCCCTCTCTCTACCAGCAGTACCTGTTGGCAGTGAATCATATCAGCACCAGAGGGAGGAGGACAAAGGACAGAATGAATGACTGATAGTGACTGATGTCTGTGTTCTTCATTTTTAAACTTCAGTCAGTGTTTTGATATCAGTAATAGTATTTATTTTACTGACATTTTAGATTTGATTCCAGTGAGATATTATTGAGTTTATATGGTGACTTTGCTTTTGTAAACATAACTGTTGCTGCTCTAGAGACAACATTTAGCTATATTTGAAATATAAATAAATTCTAATCCTGTTCTGAGTAGAGATTAGTAGTGATTGCGGAATGATAGCGGAGGACAGCAACACGATGCAGAGAGAGACGGTGTTTCCAGCTCCGAGCCCCGTGTTAAATGCAGCAAAGTCGACTAAACTCCTGTTTAAACAGATGTGTACCAGTGTCTCTGCGGCTCCTCCTCTACCACCCAGTGAGTGTGACTGACTCTCCAGCTGGCAGCACTGTGTGACTCAAAAGCTGTTATATCAGTTTAGTGTGGAGCAGCTGCTCTGCAAGGTGCGCTTGATTTGACTGCAACTACAGTAACTGGATGGAGAGAAGCCTCCTGAATTTGCACCCAAAATGCTGTCAAAACTTTCTCACTGCAGCCTCCTTAACTGGGAAAGAGGCAGAAAAAAGGCACATAGAGGCATGAGGGAGTTAAAGCACAGTTAAAGTACCCCAAATAACAATCACTCTGACAAAACACTCAATACAGTGAAAAACTAGAGACATAATAATAATTAGAGTAGTTATAATTAAATAAAATCATTTGTCTTTTAAATCAAACATCCCAAGATATGAGTGTAAAGTATTGTTCTTGCAACTGCATTTATAACCTTTTTTATAACTCAAATGTAGCTTAACCTATCATGTGATACACTACTTTAGCACACTTAACCAGTAAATATTACTGGGACCACTACAGAAAATTGCAGACAAACATTTAATATCCAAGAATTCACATTATAGACACTACCACTGACTATCCCTGTAACAAACTGGCCATATACTAGGTTTTGACCTAGTCTTGTTATGTGACTCTCAGTTTTGTTTGCAAATAATTGGGCCCAGGTTAAGTGAAGGTTCAAGGCGGGAATGTTGCAGCATTATTCTGCCTTGCTGTTCTGTATAAAAGGTACAAACACAGAATGAGGGGGCATTGTTGTTCCGCTATTAAACCGGCAGCAGAGGTAGTCATGTTGCCAGATCAATGTTTGTGTAAAAGGATCAGCTGACATGGCGGGACCACACACACTAGATGCCAACACTGTTGTGTTACACGTCACACCTCTGATTCTGGAATGCCGGCATGCTATCTAAAATCACACAAGGGGGTGGTATTATGCCAGCTTTGTTTTGTTCAGTGTAAAATAGCAAAGCTGGCATAATGACAGGTCTTCTTTATGGCAATATTACAGTATCTCCGTATAAAAGGGGCTAACGTCACTTTTCAGTGTTGCAAGCACCACAAACTGAATTGCATTCACCTCCATTGTGCTGGAGTGGAGAAAGAAAATCTCAGACACATATTTAAAAAATTAAACAAATACAACCAGAATTATCCATGATTTGGGTGAACCAACACTGTAAATCCCCATGGGAACATTGTTGCAGATCAAGCCTTTTCATTACGCAGCTTGCCTCTTTTCCTCAATTCCTTTAACATTGATTGTTTTATAGTTATCGTATTTTTTGTGGTTACCCTTCTGAAGGCACCCTGCAGTTCAGCAGAGAATGAGGAAAAGAGGAAGTCTTCTCTTATTCATGTGCTAACCTTTACCTTCACTCACCTGCTGTCTTCCTCTCCCTCATGCTGATAGACTGCACCTCTCTCCACATTGTGGCCCAGCACTTTATCGCTCTAATGCTAGTTGGCTAATGAGGGTTTTACCTGTGGGGTCTCAGGTGCTAATCCCTCCTCATAGCTGAAGGACTAGCTGAGGACTCATTATAACCCTCAGAGAGGCCAGCTTAAAAGGAGTCTGATAAAGGCTTCCTGCTGCTCATTTCTCACTAATAGGCTCCTCACAATCTGACATGGCTGACCTGCTGACCTCTCACACCTACAGCACTACATTACCTTGCCAAACTGCACAGAAAGGATGTGGCTATTTTACTGATGCAGGACCTGCCCTGTTTACGGAAGTTGAATGCTGGAACTGCTGCTCTCACTTTTTCTGTCTTGCTCCTTTCTTTCTTCTCTCTATCCTTCAAGCTTTTCCCTCTCCTTTGGCCTTTCCTGAATGATGAATGAGGAGAAGCAGAAATAAAAAGCTGACTTTGTTGGATAGTGAGAGAGACAAGCTGTGTCTGTGAAATAGGGTGAAACTGTACTGCTGTAACCTGAATGTTTGTCCTGAATGACCTTTCTCAACGTCAGCACTACTCATGGTCTGAGTACCCACACGCAAAATAGCAAGATGTATAACATTACGGTTGAAACAGGCTGAAGCTCAGTGGTGAGGCATACAATCTGAGTGGTTTCCAAGTAGCACTGTTGCAAGGTTTGGTGTCTTTGCCCTCTCCACAATGGCTCATGCCAGTGCAAATCAGTTCATGTGTAGAGAGCCTAATATATAACATACCTAGAGCAGAATATCTCTACAGTCACAGGCCAGATTGTCATGGAATCTGTTAGGGATACTCATATTTCGGTCGACAGAATACCACCTGAAGTGGATTCAACCCACACAACAACTAAAATAATGAATCAAATTTATTCTCTGGAGAATAAGTCTTAAATGTGATTTTCTGGTGTTTGTACATACATGGGTATTCTGAAAAGTGAGATTTAATTTTAGATTAAGTGAGAAATTGAGACAACAGTTTGGCTGACACTGTATTGACTGCAGAGATTAAGATCAAACTAGATTTTTATTGTTTCCACTCTTTCCCAAGCTTCCTTCATAACCAGCCTTCATACCTTCCTTCTGTGACCTTTCTCTTCCCTCGTCATTGTTAAGCCAGGCAGAGATGAGTGGGGGTGCATTGACAGCAGGGATGGAGGGGGGAGTAGATATCGGGGCAAAAATTTATTCATCTGCATCTTTATGTTTTCCAGCCTGATTTTTCTCTCCAATATTTGATTTGTTGTCTTGTTCTTGGTGCCTTCAGACCAAGCATGTCTGTCTTATAGATTCCACATTTTCCTGTAGAAATGTCTAATGCTATAGAGTGTTCAGCGTTTCCCTTACACAGGCTCTACTTGAGTGGCCCACCCAGGTAGATTAAGACCCGCCAAGGTAGATAAAATCTGAATTTTTTTTTTTTCAATCAAGATGCGTAAATGTCATTTCACAATGCACACAGACCAGCAGACCTTCAGCCCCAGAAATGCCACGTAGAAATATCATAACACTGCTAATTGTATGTTCAGTTTGTGCCTCACAGAGCTGCTGATACAGTAGCATTAGCAAGTCTGATAAAAGACAAGAGAGAGGCGATGTTGTGCTAATAACCATAAGATTTATTCCCTTGTTGTGGCAGTAAACACAACACACGACCCACCGATAACTAGCTGCTATTCTTAACAAGATATTGAGGTCTGACGAGTGATGACGGCAGGCTAAACATTAACACGATAAGCAGCGGGGTTACATACTGACACTCCTCCACAGATACACACACACACACACACACACACACACATACACACACACCGGAGAGCCTCTCGTAGAGCCGCTAGCTCAGCTACAACACAGGTACCACACAGAAACTTTTACAAAGGACCTTGAATGTGCTTCTAGTGACTCCAGCAGATTCTCTGTGTTTCCAGCATGGATGTATTATAAGAGCTGGATACCAGACTAAAAATGGCACCCATTCAGTCCTATAGGATTTGCTCGGCTGGTGTATACGCCAAAAAAAGTTTCTAGCTTCTGGGTTTGATTCCTCATTGTGCGGCCCACTGAATATATGCAGTAGTCTTTCCCCCGCTGGCCCTGCCCGCGAGTTCCCACTACGCCCATAGACTTTACATTGTGATGACGTCATGGATTTTTAGATTGCTTTTCCCAGCTCAAGGAAAGTTTTACAAATATAAAACCTCCATGAATCAAAAGTTCATAATAGAAAGAGTCATAATTGACGATGTTTGCAGTTTGACGTGTCCTGTCAACAGTTTTACAGACATCACTTTTACAATTTTGGTCTATGGCGAAAATGCTTTTTTGGCCGAAGGGGGATTTTTTGCTGCAATCCCGCGAGTGATCAATGGGAAAAATTGGCTGCAAGGCTAAGCTGCAGTGCTTTATCCAGCTCTTATTATACATTCATGGTTTCCAGCGTGGACACGGAGAGTCTGACAACAGCTTCTTCTTCTTCTTCTTCTTCTTCTTCTTCTGTGAGTTTTTACGGCAGTTGGCATCCATGACGTTGTATTGTTGCGACCTTCAGGTTTCATTCTCCCTCTCCATTCATTTTAAATCCATCTTTCCAGTTCAGCTGTCCTCAAAAAATTAAATAATAATTTCTTCCCTTCAGCACTGTCTCTACATTCTAGTGTACTTTTAACCTTGTCCTCTACCCACCCTATTTTCCGTTATCATTTATTGTGTTATCATTTCTTGGCTTTCATGTATAAATTTCCTGATTGTTATAAGGATATGCTCAATATTCTCGTAGCACTGATTGCAAAGACCTATTGGATGTTTTCCTATGATGAAAAGTGTTCTGATAGTGGTGAGTCACAGTAGCTGAATCTATTCTGAGGGGTCCAGTGTTTAAAAAAAAATTACTGATACTTGGTGCCAGTGTATCGATAACATATTGCAAGTGGAAAATTAAATGTTCCAATAGGGAATGCCAACTGTGCAAACAAACAAATGACAAAAGGCTAAGGAGAACAACTCTTTATTTATTTTGACATGTTCATCAAAAAGCAGAGTTAAAGCCTGTGTTTTGTTCTTTAAATTATTTTGAAAATGAAAAAAATATTTTAACATGTAAATAGTTATTTATTTCTTAATGGTTATTTATGTTGACATATAAATAATTATTTATTTTGAGTAGTTATTCATTTGCACTAAGTAGAATTATTCATAAACCTTTGTTTGACTAGTTTGTTACTGAACCCACCCGTCACATGCCGCACCATCACACACTGCGCAACACACCACAAGTAAATTCTCAGCCTGTGGGAAACACAGGTGGGTGTTGTCCTGCACTGTATGGAGGCCATCACATAACTTGATTAAGTTGTACTGTTGGCTATAAGATAAACTGTTTATTTATCTGAGCTCCGCAGTGGTTTCTCACCATTTCTGTGATTCCTGCTGCAAAACTAATGACATTCCCACTAGCTAAGTGATAATTAGCACATGTAAGCAAGCTATACACTCTAAACCCAGATAAGTTTAATGCACGTAAAACATTTGAGGCAACCGATTGCCCTAAAAAGAATGACGTAGTTCAAAATAGAATAAATCAATTTGTTTGCTTAGAATCAAATAAAAATACCAAATGGACTGGAAGTGAAAAACAAGTTTAATACACAATAAGCCAAATTATTTGTAATTAAAATCTTATGCAAAATCAACCCTACTGTCCAGTTGTAGTCTGGCAGTAATGTCAACTCAGAATGATCAGTCATTATTACTTTTTCATTCTAATTGCATTCATTTTCATTTATCACTCATTAAACTTGAATTTTGAGGTTGAGAAAACAAAAATGCATACTCCGCACCAACAACACAAAATGCAACATTTTTGTTAATTCTTATTCAAAATAACTTTGCAGCAACAAAACAAAACATTGTTCTTAATACAAACTTGGACTCAGTTGCACCTATTCAGAGGTCAAAATGTTGCATTGCTGACTGAATTAACTGACAAAATTAACAAAAGAAACAAAAAAAGCCAAACAAACAAAAACAAATCGCATCTGACCCTGTAAGAAAGAGATAAAGTAGTGTTATAGAATATAGATGGCATTTCTGTCAGTCTGAAATGTTTTAGCAATGGTACAAATTAATACATTGTCCATGCATTGTCCATGACAGTAATGCTGATCTTAATCAGCAAGCATAGAACAGATTTGACCAGCAAAAGTTCCATTTAGGTCTGTCATTGCAGCTGTAATATCAGCTTGTCTAGTTAGGTGATGATGGCAACAAAATACCAGAGACACAGTATTCTTTTGCAGTCCAACTGCCTATAATAAATCACTAAAGTGTATGCATAAGGGCTCTGGACACTGGATTAATGATCATCAAAATATTAATATGATAATATTAAGGAGTATTTTCTCCTACAGTACACTTTTGATATCTAGATTCATGTCAAATACAGTAAAAATGCAGTTCACAAACTAATGGACTATAGCTCTAAAACAAACTGTTATGGCAACAATAACATTTGAATAAATGTCCCAATAAGGTCACATGTAGCAAGCTAGCATAATCTTTTACACATTGCATCAAACACATTGTACTGAACACACATTGCATCAAAAGTAGGAACAGCAATACAAATTGCCCTTATGACACATTGCCTGAAGTTGACTGGGCAGTGCACCCATAACAAGGCTGCCCTCCAGCATCATCCCTACTCTTTTGAGGAATTCAAATGGGGGCGATGGCAGGTTTTGGTCACCGTTTTCCTCAAAGCAAAGGATTCCCACTGGGATGTCCAATGACTCTGCATCATCAAGATCCTACAAAGAGTGAGAGACAAGAAAAACAAAATATATTCCTGTCAATTAGGATTTGTCTGAAAGTAGTGGTATGTTCTGACAAAACACCGTCTCTATAAACATCAGAAGGGGTGTGGTTAAATCAGCTATGCAGTACTGCAACATTTTGTTGCAGTACTGCATAGCTGACTGCTGCTTCCCCAAGTCCTGAATCTGAATCTGTACCTTGTTTTGTGCTGGGTAGATATACTGCTTCTGGAGGGGAGAGTCAATAGTTGTCGATCAAAAATAAAAATTTGAGACTGTGATGATGTGGTGTTATTTTCATTTTGGTAGTTGCAAAATGTAATTGGCCTCTTTCACTGTATGTTTGTACCGAAGTACAAAACAGTACACAAAAATATGCACAAGCATGAATTCACTAGTTTTTTTAAGTAGTCTCTGCAGGATAAACTACAGTACTTTAACACCTTGCCTCCTTCATGGCAACAGAGAGAGGCAAATTGAAAAAGAAAAATTAACAAGACTGAAATCAACTTAAATTCAATCAAAGACTACGTAATAAAAGCTAATTATTATTGTGTCCAGCCAGTAACTTTATTTATAAAGCACCTTTCGAGAGCAGAGCCATCACAAAGTGCTTCACAAAAGAAAAAGCATAAACATACATACAGATATAACATAATAAAAACATGATTGAATAGAAAAATTACACAAAGGCAAGTCTAAACAAATGGGTCTTGAGCTGCATTTTAAAGGTGTCCACAGATCTCCAAAGGGAGAGAGTTCCAAAGTTTAGGAGCCACAACCTTAAAGCAGTCTCCTTTAGTTTTAAGTCTTTTAAGCCTATATTGACCAATAAAACAACCAGCAAACCCGAATCAGAGGGCCATAGAGACCTGCTAGTGACATAGGGCTGCAATAGATCTCTACCTGACCATGCAGAGTTCTGTAGGTGATCAGAATCAGTGACACACAAGACCTTTTTGTGTTTGTTACTTGTATCTTCTTGTTCCACGGGAGGACAAAACATCAGTTAATGCAGGTTTAATGTTTTCTGCCACTGTGTTCAGAGATATCAGTAAAGATAAAATTAAAAAAGGACTGTTTAATTGTATTAACTAAGACTTCCAGGGTGTCACTAAACACGCTGTCATCTCAGAGGCGGTGAATACTGAAATTGCAGCTTTGTGTTAACTGAGAACATGGCGTTTTTCAAATGCATGCCCCAGCAGATAAGTCCCAGGAGCTGCGCGTGTATGTCGAGCAACCTCTTACTTTTCATTTCGGCACACATGTTAACAGATTAGAGCAGCCATGCGCTGTGTGGCTGCTGTGGCGCGTCATCTAGTGATTCAGAACCCCCCCCCTTTTTTTTCCGTGACGTGCACTGTTCTCACACCAGCAACATCACACCTCTCACTATAGTTTCAATGTCTATATCTGTAGAATATGTCACAGACATGAAGTGTCACCACTGCGGGTCAGCCTCACTTAGAGCAGTGGCAGCGGGGTTTAACTGGTGAAATGATTAATATAATGAATAAAAAAACTGAGTGACGAGTGTATGTGGCTGACACAGAAGTATCCCCAACCAGACCCCACCATGCCCATCAGAAAGAAATAATCTTTTTCTGACTAAACTAAATATAAATGAAATTTATGATTAAATTAAAGCTGCAAGCAGCGTTGGTCGGGACCTCGCAATGGCCCGTCGGGATCAGATCAATTGCTTTTTAAAAATGAGGGATATTTATTACAAAACTCTTGATGAGTTTGTGTGTAAAACAAATTATTTTCCTAATTTTCATCAAGTCTATTTTTAGAAAAGGAAAGACTTTTAACCCACATGACCTGGTCAAAGTTTGATTTGAATGGAGAGTGTGAGCGAACCCACACCTTTTTGAACATTTACTGCTTCTACATAGTTTTAGATACAGACTTCATTTGAACTTTAAATGAGTCACAAGACTTTGACCTACAAATCTTGAATTTACATGTTTTTTCTATCTTTAACTGTTTTTGAGATAGTAGAGTCTGAGTTTTAAAGTCTTCTCTTGCTCCTCCTGTGATTTTATAATGAGTGTGTATTGCGGAATGTTTCACAGCACTGAGGGAGTGACATCACCGGGAGCAGTTGGAGAGGAGGATTTTAGAGAACACTTCTTGTGAAATCTCCTCATCAATCCCATGACTTTGGCCAAATCTTACATTAAAAATCATTTTTTAGTAGGAAATTTTGTGGCTGTTTTTACTGTTTTACAGTAGTCCTCTGCCTTTTGGGCTCGGTCCCTAATTATATGAAACATGCTATTATTGATGGCCATTATCAAAGCCAAACTCTATGTAGAAAGATAGAGCTGGCAGCAGAAGCGCCACAGCAGCAACGTTGTCTGTGTGGATGCTGGAAGTGTGCGAGACACAGCAGTTCAGCAACACACGCTCTGCTGAGGTTCATGCAGGCTGTGTGTTCCAGGCATTAGAGTCCCTTTACACATTGCATTAAAATGCGTCTTGTATCCACATTGTATGTAGATATGATTTTACCCGATTACATTTACACCTGGTATTAATGTGTCTTTAGTGTCCACACTGAGATCCAATTGAGATCCGATTTCTCTGTCCAGCTTAAACAATCCAGGGCCACACCCTCCTCTCATTTGTGCGGGTCTAAAAACACAACAACAAAAAGATGGTAGCTATCCGTGAAGCTGCGCTATTGTATGGGCTTTGTTTGCTTTTCGAAACTAGGGAAGAAGCCGTCCTCGACAACTGGAATCCACAAGTGTCTTGAATATATACATAGCTTTCTTGCTGCTTTCTTGCTAGTAGCTTAGCTCACTAACTGGCTAATGGCTGCTTTGTGGCGCGATTACATATTTCCACCCACATAGTTGTTGTATGTGGATTGTATGTGTATTTTGGTGTTTTGCTGACTGCGCACGCATCGGCATCTGTGTGTACCCACCAGAAGCTCTGTCAGAAATTGACTTTTTATCCAGTTTTTAACCAGTTTTATGCCATCTATTTTAATATATTTTTAGATATTGGTCGTTTTAACTCTTTTAAAGTGGACATGAAACATGCATGTTTTGGTGCTGGTAGTGTGAAAATATATTTAAAAAAACACCTTGCCTAAAATTTGATTTTAAAATGTTAAAACCACAGATATGACAAATTTATTTTCGTAATTTCTACCTTGCTATCTAGCTAGTGAGCTGCCATTTTGAAGTGATGTCATTGCCTACGTAATGGGGTTGGTTGGTTCCGTTGGCCAGTGAAGACAGTGAAGCATTTCTGATACGGGCTGAACACACACTTTTTGAAAATGGAGGAAAATGAACTTGAAAGGCCTGTTGACTCTGTGACAAGTCCCATTGCATACACATTCAAGCCTATAAGGCATGGGAACCGAGCAGTGGTACGGGTGGAAGAAGTCGTGGAGCCGGTGATTTGGGGTCAAGGGCAGGTCGGCAATGTTACTTGGTGTCAGTGTAGTTATTGTATGCCGATGCCCACTGTGCCAGAGTCTGTCTGCTGTTGAGAGGCTAGTTTGGACCATCTTCCACGTGACTACTCCTGCATCACCATGGTGCGCACATTCAGCATCCTGTGCCTGGAGGTGGATGTGTTGGAGGTGGCAATGCTTTCACTGTAGGACGTCAGAGCTGAGACACTGGAGCGTCCTGTCAACAGCAGGTAAGTCAAGCTAGCTGTAACCACGGGTGAATGAACCAATAACCTTATACAGTAAAGAAAACAAATAGGCTACATGCTACATGGTGTTGTCCAGAGACAGGTGTCCACAATGCACGTGGACAATGTTTCCACGTGCAGTTTGTTTACATATAGTTGCTGTCTGACCGAAACATCTTTGTTTATGTCATTTCTCCGGTACTCATTACTAGCTAACCCTTAGCGTTAGCTAGTTGACACTATCAGCTGTTAGCGATCATGAACTAAAACTATGAAAAAAAGGTAACTTCTGCGCACTTAAAGTTTAATAATGACAACGTTTTGATCCTACTTGGATCTTCATCAGGTCACAATGTTCAAAAAATGGAAAACATACCTATATTTATACACCATGCACATGTGCAAACCACCCAGGGTGATAATCATCCAAAAACAGTTAACAATTCAATAAAGTACATAGAAAAAAGCAGTAATACAAAGCCATACTTCAAAATATCAAATATACATTTTATATACAGACTATACATATTATATCAGATTCATCATCCCATATATCAGAATGTATCACCTATGTTCAAAATTTATTGTTTACTAAATCTAACCAATACATTTCCTTTCCATCAGTCTCTTTAGGTTGACTGCATGCAGGCAGTTTACCCTCTGGGCCAGGGGCCATTTGGGTAAGAAGAACCGGATCCCGATTCCAGCCTGTGTGGTTAGCTCCATCACGGCTGTTTTTCCCTCCCCGGAGTACCATGGATTTGAGTATGCCTACATGTGTTTTGTTCAATGTTTGCCATTAAATATGATATATTGTTTCTATTTAGTGAAGTGGTTGAATGTGCATTTAAATGCTATTTAGTAGTTGTGTTGCTCTAATACACGTTTGAGTTTACCATCTAACAAATTATTATTTATATTATTGTTTGTGTTGTTATTATTATTGTAGTGATTTAATGACAAGAGCTTCTTTGACACTGAACTGAGCTCAGACTTGCACTAATATTATAATTGTGTAAAATTCCCGCACATCAATACTGTCTGCAAGAAAGACTTCAGTAATATGATATATAACATATGTACATAAGTGATTTGAACTGTAAACAGAGGATTGAGGTTGGATTAGAATCTCAAAACAGAGTCTAGAAAAATGTTAAATCAAAAGAACATTCTGCAGGGTTCCTACAGTAATTGAAATCCATAGAACTCTAAATTTGAACATTTTTTTCTCAAAATTAATTCTGATTCTTAATTCTTATAATAATGGAACAATCATAGTCAGTTGAACTTGTTAAGGAACTTATTATTTAGTGTTACTCTTTCTGCTCTTGCTCAGTGAGCTGTGTTATGGTGCTGTGAGGATGTAAATCTGCTCAGGTGCTTGGCACAGACAGTGCCTTCTCCGTTTTTTCCCCACCTTTGTGCAGGGCCAGGGTGATAAGAGTCTTAGTTTTCAGCTCCTGTAATGTTGCACGGATGGATGTGGACTTACACCTAGTGATCACTCCTGCCACAATGTTCTTCCTGAACAAATAATCTTTGTCCACTTTCCTTGGGGTCACCACATACTGTTGAGCAGCCTTTGAGTACTAGTGTTTATGTTGCTCCTCACCTTCCTTTGTTTTAGCTGTCTCCCTGTTCACGCTACTGTTGTGATCCAGTGCAGCAACACACAGACGTGCCTCCAAACTCTCCTTCAGAAATTTCTTCCTCTTTGTTGCGTACTTTGTGTACAAACAGTGAAGACTTTCCAACTGTCCCGCGTGAATGCCCAGAGTGGTTTTTTCCTGTTTCTTCAGGAGCTGCTTATCAAGCACTATCTTCTGCAGGTGCTGAAAGGCAGCAGAGCTAGGGAGGAGCCATGGACGCTGACTCTCTTCCTCAGGGGTGTAGGTAGGGTGCTCACTTTGTGATTGTCTCACCAGACAACCAGTGGTGCATATTGGTTATGTGATGCAGGACTGAGATCCACTTCCTTTAACCTTGTCACATTTCCCTCACATGTTGTGACAAAAAACCAGAGATGGTTTGTGATCACTCTGATCCACTGGAACAACTCCTCGTTGTGGCAGCAGTCATTTTTTGACAGTAGGTTGCCAAAACAGATATGGCCACATCATACTCTCCCGATTTGGAAAGGCACTTCTCCAGACCATCCACCTCAAGCCAATTACTGTTCTTCAACTGTGACTTTTACGGTTTCCTGTGCGACCACCAACTTTGACTTGATGTCCAGGAGCAAGTAGATGCCATACGAAGCATTGTGACGTGGGCTGTCATATCTGCAGTCTCCCGACATGATTAGTGCCTCATCACATACGGCTCTCAGCACAGCCTCATTGTGTACTGTGCAGGCATTGTTGACCTCTGGGATGATGTAGGCTTTCTGTATGTTGAACCATTGTCTTTTTGAGATTGTTTCCAGACCAATGGTGTCACACATCTCCATGAATGGACTGCACTTGTTTCCCGTGACAAATACAGGAGCAGGGACAGAAATATTGCATTCCATTATTCCTCTAGTTAAAGGCTGAAAATGCCATATATAATCATGACCATTAATGCATTCTGTGTTAATCCTAAACCCAAATCCACTTTTGGTGACTGTTGGTGGCCTCACCAAATATTTGCCACAACCTTCCCATGGCTCCCAATGGTCCTGTTGACACAATACTCTTTCTCTCTTTTGAGACATTTGGTTCCTTATCCTCAACATCACTGACACTTTGATCCTCATCACTGATGCTTCCCTCACCACTCAACTCAAACTCATCATCATAGGCATTATCTTGACTCTCTTCCATTGAGCTTTCTTCATGTCTGTGCAAATGTACTGCTTATTGCCTCCCTCTTCTGTATCCTGTTCCAACGGATCTGTCTGGATACTGACACTGACTGTCAGGGTGTGCACACTGCCTGTCTCCTGCTCTATCCCCTCACTGATGTCAGCCTCTGGGAATTTGCTGCTGGCCACCAAATGCATGCATGTCTGCCTAACCTGTTAACACAAATTTACTGTTTTTAGGTACCCAAATGATGTTATCAGCCTTAACATGAAAGTTTGTACTTACATCCTGACTACTGATTTAAAGGACATTAAAGAATCATATACCTAAACACTTTTTGTTGTGTTGTTATTCTTTCAATAACCATGCACAGAAAACTATCCAATGTTTCCTCTGTTTTGTTTCAGTGATGGTTGGGTGTAATTGGTTTTGGTTCAATGTCCATACCGGTTCTGGCTGTAGTGCTTGTTGAATCAATAAAATTACTCTTATTTGGTGTTTTATTATCGTAAGATTAATGTGTGTAAACACCAGGGATGTTTGCTATGCATCTGAGGGATGTTAAACAAAATTAACAAAATTATAATGTTATAATCACATTTCTCGTAGGTGCCAGGGTACAGAATGTAGCAGCCAGAATCATATGTCATAATGTCAGCAGTTTTTTTCCTCACTGACATATTTTCTTCTCTCACTAGTGCCTACAGTTCTACTAGTTATTATTCTTTTGTGACTATCAAAAGTATCAATGTGCGGTTATTTCTAATGTCCATGGACAATCATGCACCTACATTAACAATGTACTCCTGATTTGCACTAATGTACAATGTATTATAGCATATTAACGTAACTGAACAGGGCATTCTCAGCAAAAAGTATATTATAGTTATTATAGTCCAGTCTCTATTCTATTTTTATTTATGTATTATATTTAAGTTAGTCTGTTTAGTATTATATATAATTAAGTTTTTAATCGTATTGGTTTCTTTTACCTTCTTCATTGTTTTTGTATTTGAATTATGTCAAGCGACTGCTGTAACACTAATTTCCCTTTGGGATTAAGTACTCTATCTACCTTTTTTTATATTAATGTCTAGTTTCTCTTTTTGTTTTTACTAGGTGCTGTAGTGGGTAATAGTTACTAGTACTAGTTTTTAGAGACTGATAGTATCTGTCATGAAGTGTCTGTTGTGTTTTACTGCAGTCCAGGACCAAACAGAAAGTTCCAGTGCTATTTGCATAATATCTACAATATATGTTCAGTAAAAGGGAAAAGCTAGACTAGACTGAAATACTGAATAATTGCCAAATGCATCAACATAATTTTTGGCCTGCCAATAGTCCAACAACAAGGACTATTGGTTTTTGTTGTTGATTTATTAGTATTATGTAAAGTTGGTCATGACTAAATCTTTGCAATAGTGAGCAGGTAGTGCTAACATTGGCAAATCAAAAATTCTTATTTTGTTGTGAGCCAATTCTGGTCTGGTGGTAAACACAAAATCAAGTCAGGCCTCCAGTGGTTTGCTGGACGGTCAACGATCAACATTTTCGGTTGAAAAAGTAAGATATTGTTCCAAAAGTAAATTATTGTGCCTTACGTTGTTTCGTGATGACAACGACATATATATATATATATTTTGTTTGTTTGTTTTGTTTTGTTTTGTTTTGTTTTGTTTTTTTAAATTTGCCACTAGACACGTGTGTTGTGTTGTCACATGTTGGGTGCTCAGTAGAGCGCACATTATAAGCAGTGAAATTCAAAAAACAGACAGAGCAGCTTCAGGCTGGTCCTGTGGACCACTAGCTTGCCCGACTCAAAGATCCCATCGGAGTGCTCTCTCTCTTGAGAGCCACTAGCCAGCGCAGCAGTACTGTTCTCCGTTTCAGTGGCAGTTTATGGAAATGGACTGTTTTGTCCTTAGATTTAACCCTGTAAAAATCATTTT